>NW_018742597.1:0-600000 GCF_001683475.1 Chenopodium quinoa | reverse complement strand
GTACATTTTTTTGGCGAGAAAGAAAAGGTATAAGTTAGGGTTTTATTTTGACATTAAACTAATAACTTACTTGCAACAATAATAATGGTTAGCTATCCTTATACTATCCAATTTAATGACAAATTAAATTTAACCAAATTGGGGGACATAGTTGGTTGATGAAATAGTTCTTTTAATATAACGATACTAGAATTAATCAGTCATTCTTCTAAACTTCCCTTCCCCAATCAACTGAATATAGAGGGGGGCCGGTAGAAAGAAAAATGTCAGGAGAGATAAAGGAGCCAAGGAGAGATAAAGGAGCTAAGGGAAAGAGTGTGGTCGAGAGAGTAATAAAGAGCAAATCGGAAAAAATAGAGGAGAGGGCATGCCGAGAGAGGAGAGGGTTCTAGAGAGAGAAAGAAAGAGAGGCCAAGAGAGAGTGAGAGAAAAAGGGATTGGCAGAGAGAAGCCAGGATAAGTGCTTTTTTCATTTTTAATGTTTGTACAACCATAGAAAGAATGGGAGAGAAAGAGAGAGATGAAGATAGAGGGGGAGAGGGAGAAATAGAAGGAGAGAAAGGGGGAGGGAAGGAGAGAAACATGGACTAGAAGATAGAGATACATAAAGAGAGAGAAAGGAAACTGGGAAAGAGAAGGGTTGGAAGAGAGACAGAGACAGAGAAAGGCAGGTTGAGAGACGGAGAGAGTAGTTTGAAAGAGAGTAGACTAGGAGAAGAGAGAGAGAGAGGCCGGAGAGAGGAGCCAAGATAAAAGAGAGAGGTAGAAAGAGGGTTTATGAAGGAAAGAGGGTGAGATAGAAAAAGGGAGAAAGAGAAATAGGGCTATAAGAAAGAGAAATAGGGCTAGGAGAAAGAGAGGGGGTTGGAAGAAAAAGAAATAGAGCGATAAAGAGAGGGGGGACTGAGGGAGAGAGAGAAAAAGTGAGTGATATAGTGATAAAGGAAGAGGCTCGGGAGAGAGAGAGAGAGAGAGAGAGAGAGAGAGAGAGAGAATGGGGGAGGCCAGAAGAAAGAGGGAGATAGAAAGAAGTTGGGAGAGACATAGCGGCTGTCATGATAAAGAAAAAGGAGAAGAGGCTAAGGGGGATCAGAAGTACGTGCAACCTACAATTTTCAAAGCCTTTTAGAAGATGGAATGGGGACAAGAAGGATTAAGAAATGAACAGGAGAGTGAGAGACAGAGTGGACCAATAAAGGAAGGAATAAGTGAGAGGGGAGCAAGTGCGACCTATAATTTTCAAAACCATTAAAAAAAAAGAGGGAGCAGGGAGACAAGGCCAAGGGGGGATAAAGGGAAAGAGATAAAGAGATGTTTTAAAGCAATAAAGGAAGGAAGAGGTGAAATATTTTAAGAGACCATTTTTAGTATTTAATTGTGGAAGAGACTTCGAGGCTATGGAGGAGGGAAATGGAGAGAAATTAGGAATGTGAAATAAAAACTGAAAAACGTGAGGGGATTTAAGGAAAGAGAAAGAGATGAAGAACCTTTTAGTTGACCATATTTAGTATGTAATCAAGGATAAGGTAAATAGTAATTTTTTTAAATGATTCTAAATTTTGTAAAACCATATAAGTTAAGTGTTAAAATGTAAAGGAAGATAAAAAAGGATGAGAGTGGGGCTGAGAAGAGGGGGTGGCAAGTAAAGATTGACTTTGTAATTTTGCTAAATTATTAGATAAGGAAGGAGGGAGAAAGTGAAGGATGGAGAAAGATAGTGGTTTGTTTCATGAAAAACTAAATTCTTCTAAGCATTCAAATATTTGTGAAATCTGCAAAGCGAGAAAGAATGAAGGTGAGGGGAAGGAAGGTATCAAGTTTTAAAAGTCTATTTGAAATTTTTCAAAACTGTAAAAAACGGATGAGTAGTAGGAGAAAGAAAACGCATGATCCTACATTACATATTTACATGTATACATTAGTACTCTTAGAAAGACATATTTATTCAACCAATCAAATTAAAATTCAACTTACTCTACTGTATAAAGCCCTAAGAGCTCTTTCCTAAAACAACACAAGAAGAACACCTATTTATATTCGTTAGAATACAACCTTGAATATAAATATTAAGCGAATATAACTTATAATTATAATAAACTAATTAATAAAATCACAATAAACATACATCAAGAATTAGGGATTATTAAAAACCGAAAACGCTTAAGCGCTAAAATTATTTCAAGACCAAGTGATCAGTTTATTTTGGCAAATTGGAAGACCGCGCCTAGGGTTGTAGGAAGATATCAATTTATTTGGTCACCTCCTATGGTATAAGGTAGGTTCCAAAGTAATCACCACTACTTCAATTTTAGATATTGTGGATTTGTATTATATCATCCTTTGCGTTCTAAATTGTGAAATTGTACTATTGAATTGACTAAGAGTCTAGGGTGGTGTCTGAGCGTCCATCACATCTATTGCATTTCATGAGCATTGCAAGGCCTTCGCTTCTCCAAGTGGAATGACTTATTTTCAAATAAATCAGATTGGGACAGTCATAGAAGCTATTGATTCTATCAAGATGGTTAAAGATGCTCGTTGAGGAGTTATAGTAGCTCATAGGAGTGGTGAAATTGAGGAAACTTTCATTGTTGATCTATTTGTTGACCTTGCTACTAGTCAAATCAAAGTTGGGGCCCCTACTAGCAGAGACGAGATGAACGCTTATACAAGTATACTGCCACCCATGGGAGGATGTTCTTCACACATAGTGAAGCAATTCCAGATAGCAGGGGTGATTACGGACCCATGGGAGTACGTTCTCTATGCGAAATGAAGTTTTTCCTTTGGCAGGTGGGTATGAACCTGCTTTCTTCGAGCACTCTTCTCCATTATGCTCTACTCTTGGGTGATTCTACGTTTTGCATTTTAGAAATACTCTATCTTGTTGAATATTTAGAGTGTTGATGGTTGCGCGCTCGCGAACCATGAAGAGCGTCCGCGCAAGGTAGGCCCAGTCGCGCAGAGAGCGCGCCTAAACCGCGTACCTCTCTGTAATTTGGCAAATTGGAAGGGTGAGGATGGCGCGCCCGCGCATCCTGGTTGGCGCACCCGCGCTGCTGGTCGCGCCTAAACCGCGTCCCTCACTGCCTTTTTGTGAATTTTTACAGATATTGTGAGGAGCGCCCGCTCCACCTGGTGGCGCGCCCGCGCCTCCCTGTTTTGCGGTTTTTTCTTGACGCTTGAGTCTTTTATTAAAAGGCTTATTTCGTGAAAGAAAGATATAGAACAATTGATTCTTCTTCTCCCCAAGCAGTATTCTCTACAATTTTCTCTCAAATTTCTTGCAAACTTTTGTGAGGAAACTCTTTCAATTAATCCAATTTTGGTGAATTTATCATCTTGATTTTGATTCTAGTACTAAGAACGAAATTGTTGTCAATTGTATCTCAAAAAGGATTTCCAGTTAAACCCAAGTACCGTGTGGGGGAAATAAACCTCTTTAAAAAAGTGTTTACACGCCTTTGACAGTGTATCAAGGATCTAGTCTTACGGGACATTGGTATTCTCATGTTCATGCTTGGTTGTATCGGCTTGGAGTTAAGGCAAGTTTGATTATCTTCACACTAGTGTTGTCTTTAGAAATTTCTGCAATTTCTTAGATATTTATTACTTGATTGAAAATACTTTGTATTGTATTTTGAATTATTACATTTCATTATATTGTATTCATATTATTTAGGTTTTGTTCCCACACAAATTTAAGTGTTTTTCTTGTTTGAAATCACTGTAAAACTCTCTTTCTCTCTCTCATTATTTTTTTTTTGTTAAAGTTAGTATTGTGTGTAGTCTTTATTTCCTAATTTGGACTTTTCACTTGAAGTCTCAAGGGATTCTTAGCCAATCTCCTTCATTCTTTTGAATTGATGAACCCCTACTCATGATATATATTTTATAATAGGTTATTTGTTATAAGATTAATACACATTTAAGGATTTTATCTTGTACCTTTATTGTTTTATACTCCAATAAATGTCAATATAAAATGAAAAACAATATTGTTGTCATACATACGCTTCATAGTTGAAAGTGTTAATTATTATGAAAATTAAAATGACAAGTATTATGAAAATGAAAATAAAAGTGACAAGTATAATGAAAATAAGGTTCAAGAAAATAACACTACTAGAAAACACCTTATTTACGACGGAAAAATTCCGTCGGTACACCTTATAAATCCGTCGGAAAAGGCTGTTTCCGACGGATTTCCGTCTAAACACGTTGTCGGAAACCCCTTTGTAGGAAATTTGGCTTATACCGTGGGATTTTCCGTTGGAAAAGGCCCTACCGACGGAATATATTCTGTCGGGGCTGGTTTTGACTTTAATCGTAATTCCGTCGCAAATTTCCGACGGAAAATTCAATAACAAAAAAAAAAAATAGCCCCCCACCCACACCCACCACCCTAACCTGAAAAACTCACCCACCACCCTCACCCTAACCCGTAAAACATAACCCACCACCCTAATTATAACCCGGAAAACCCAAATTCGTACAAAAAAATCAACAAAAAATTCGTTAAGAAAATCAACAAAAAAATCAACCCAAATTCGTAAAAAAAATCAACAAAAAATCAAACCAAATTCGAACAAAAAAAATCAAACCAAATTCGCACAACAAATCAACAACAAAACTAAACCAAATTCGTACAAAAAATCAAACAAAAAAAAAATTAATAACACAAAAACATACCTTAAAACCCAAATTGAATTCGAATTTGATTTATTAAGGCCAAATTTGACCATGAAAAAGTCTAGATCTAGACTTTTTCATGGTCAAATTTGACCAAAAAACCCATTCATACCGTCACACCACTCCCGTCACACCATCCGCCGGAAAACGCCGTCACAAAATTCCAAATAGAGGAAGGTGAAGGGGCGTATAGAGGAAGGAGAAAGAGAAGGAAGGAGAAGAGAGAGAAAGGGGCGAGGAAGGAGAAGGGCCGAGGAAGGAGAAAGAAAAGAGAAGGAAGGAGAAAGAGAAGGAAGGAGAGGAGAGAGAAAGGGGCGAGGAAGGGGAAAGAGAAGGAAAGAGAGGAGAGAGAAAGAGAAGAGAGGTGGGGAGGAGAGGAGAGAGAAAACCGAAATGTTAGGGGAGGGAGGGGGAACCGGGTTTTGTAGGGTTTTTTAGGTTTGTGTTTTTTTTTTATTATTTAATTATATTCCAACGGAAAATTCCGTCGGAAAATTAATTTTTCGACAGAATTTTTCGTCGGAAATTTCCGACGGATTTTATTTCCGTTGGAAACATAATGTTTCGACGGAAAATTCCCTCGGAAATTTCCGACGGATTTCATTTCAGTCGAAAGATTAAATTTCCGACAGAATATTCCGTCGGAAAGCCCATAAATTCCAACGGATTTGTATTCCGTAGAAAATACGTCGTAAATTTCCGACAGATTTTAATTCTGTCAGAACTTTCCGACTGATTTCATGTCCGTCGGAACTGGTCCGTCGTAAATTGGCCTATTTCTAGTAGTGTAAGGTGGTTTTATCTTGTTATGAATATAAATTATTCATCTACTTTCTTTTTTAGCCATTTTATTATCATGATTATTTCTTTTTTTCTCCAAATTTTAAAAGGTTTTCACTTAGCCTCATTCGCAATATGGTTTACATAAAATATCGTTCTAACGATCAACAATTACACTTTTAATTTCACGTTTATATTTCACGTGAAATATCGCTCTAACAATTACATATTTAATTTCACGTTTACATTAAATATTGCTCTAACCATCAAAAATTATATTTCACGTTTAATTTTACCAAATTTGGGGAATATTCAGGTTATTCAAACCTAAAATATTAAATCTTCGAGTAATAATGTAATATGTACTGTATTGTGTAATTCAACACGATGATTCCAATTTTAGATTGGGCATTTGATTAACATCTTTCCTTAATATCAATATTTTACCAATTTTAAAACCCAGATAAATTTTGCCTACTACTCCACTTTCTTTTTTGATAATTTACTCTAAACAAATGTAACCTACTAATATTGTCATTTTTTTTTTTAGATTTGTTTTGGATTTGCTACATAACCTTATTCCTAATATCTTTTACATTACTCCACGTTTTATCTATCAATGAGTACACATATTATACATCAAATTTATACACGCAATTTTAGACCAATCCTTTCCCAAAATAATAACTTAGTCATGCATTCTTCTTTTAAAACAAATATTATCTTTTTAAAAACTTTTCTCCACTTTAATTAAATGTTACATTAGGTATTACGTATTGTCATTACGAGAATTAATCACGCTTAACTAACCCGTTAATAATATTGGCAAATATTAAAACTGCAAATGCACACTACATTAAACACATATACAATAACTATTATTTTAAAAGTTTTACCTACCCTCTTTAAACTTACATATTACATTAAATACCGCTTTAATGATAAAAAAAATTACGCATTTTATACTTCCCGTTTAATTTCACAAAATTAGAATTGAAACAAATATAACCAAACTCCTTTTAAAAGATCCGCAGAAAAACGTTACACCTACTCAAAAATATTTTAACAACAAAAACACATATTTGGATTGGGCCATATATCTTACTAAAATAGATAACCTACCATTCAAAACTAGGCCCAAAATTTAACGAAACCCAATACTATTTTTACAACTTTATAAGTTAATTTAATCTGACAACATTTTTTTTATTAGTCAAATAAGCAACTAATATTATCGGCCTCAAAATTAATTACATCCACTTTTTGTATTTTACCACAAAATCTAATATATATTTATATAAATAAAGTAGACATTTTTGGAGAGCATTCGGAGCGCCACGTAATAAATATACTTATTTCGACCAATAAGAAGAAAGATTTGTATTTTATATTTGAATTAAAAAATTATGTCGCCACCTAGATATAAGTAACGAATTAGATTTGATATATCTAAAATTTTAATGCCACATAGATTATAATCCACGAATTAAATTATTTTAATGAAAAAAATAAAGTAAAAATATAGGAAAAGATAAATTTATTAATTCAATACTACAAGTATAAGAAATCCAAAAAAACAAATTAAGAAATATTTAAATGATAAACGCTTATAACAAAGTTTGATACCTATCATTATAAGATACATTTTGATAGTATTTATGATAGAAATACAAATTGTTCGTTAATTATAATTAAATTAAAATTTGTGATGCCTACCATTATAAATTGACATATCATACGACACAAACAAAATTCCGTATCAATAAAAAAACCCTATTAATTAAAAACCCCATCAAGCGAATTTTGTGTTAGTAATTTTGTGTTAATTTTTGGTCATCAATGGCCGGATAATTTTTAGCTTAATTTTTAAAATCCTATGTTTAAATTAGTATTTCTAATTATTACTTATATTGTATTAATTTGGGATATTCAACGATTATATGATTATGTTTTATTTACTAAATGTTTTTTTACATGCAGATCTAACACATCATACGACACAAATAAAATTTCATATCAATACAAAACCCCATCAAGCGAATTTTGTGTTAGTAATTTTGTGTTAGTTTTAGGTCATCAATGTCCGGGTAATTTTTAAAATCTTATGTTTAAATTTATATTTGTAATTATTAGTTACATTGTATTTATTTAGGATACTTAACGATTATTTGTTTATGTAATGACATACGATTAGATGTTGTATACTTAATATATGGATGGCTTTGGTTATTTTTGGTGATGATAAAAAAATTCCAATGCATAGATTTGATTTTATATCGCAACAATTTTTCATTTATTGGTAAATATATTGATTTATTTTATATAAATTTAAAGATTTAATTTATATCAATTTCAGTTTGGCTAACATTTCACGGTTCAATTTATCCATTGATGTAGTAGGTTGGTTGTGGGCGAGGTTGGTGATTTTATCGAAATAAGAGATATGGTAAAACAATGAATAATGATTTAGGATTTAAATTATTTAAAAATATCATTTCACATTAAAGATTTTATATAACGGAAAAAATATCATATTTACAATTTATTTATATTTAATAAATTCATTATAAATTATAGTAAAAAAAAATATTAAACTTTTCTAATTTTGTCTGAATTTATTAAATACAATAAATCAAATAATTAAAAATCTTACATGAAAAAACCGTGTATCGCACGGGCTTCCATCTAGTATTATATATAGTCGATCCAACTAAAATACTAAGCTCAATTATTATAGTCTCGCGAGTCTAGGGTCTTTTCGCTCTAGGGTTTGTCGAGTGGCTTTTTGGATTTGGTCGAGTGGTTCGTCCCCTCGAGAAGGGGTGGTTAGGGTGATTGTGTCGTGGTAGGAGGATATGGAGATGAGTTGTCGAAGCGATGGGAGAAACTAAGTATTACAGAAGAAGAAGATGATGCAGCAGTTTTAGAGAAGAATGATGTAAATTCGATTCCTAGTAATATCAACCTATCGGTGGTTGGGAAAGTTCTATCCCTTAGACCGTTCAATTTTGAGGCATTGCAAAACACCGTCAAGAAGGTTTGGTCCATTGCTCAAGGGGTTGTATTTAGAAGAATTGAGAATGATCTCTTCATTATCCAATTCTTTCATTGGAAGGATAAAGAAAAAATTTTAAATGGAGAACCGTGGAGTTTTGATAATAACCTGGTAATCTTGAAGGAGATACATGGGATGAACAGCCTGATTCAATTGAGATGAAACTCTGCCCTTTCTGGATTAGGTTATACAATTTACCTCTAGATTGTCGATCAAATGATGATATAAAAACAATTGCGGGTAAGGTGGGGATGGTGTTGGAAGTCGAGGAGGATGTTCTTGGATGGGATAAATGGAGGAGGGCTAGAAACTTGGTGGACACAACAAAACCTATTAGGAGGGTTCAAAAAATTCGAACCGAAAATGGAACGGAGACTTACGTACAATTTAAGTATGAAAGGCTCCCGAATTTCTGTTTTAATTGTGGATTATTGGGGCATACCCAAAGGGGTTGTCCCAAGGATGAGAATGATGAGGAGAGTTTAGAGAAACAATGGGGAATGTGGCTCAAGGCATCACCCAGAAAAGGTTTCTTTCAACGCCAAGATGAAGTAGAAAATCTATGCAAGGGAAAGAAGCTGATATTTACTCATAAACCTCAGCAAGGTGGAAAGCGAGATGTAGTAAGGGAGGGGTCGTCTGACAGTAGGAGAAAAGGGTGTGATAAGGAAATATAGCTAGTCGCGGTATATGATGATACGAGCCAGAGACGGGTGCTTCGTCCTTTAAGAATTGGGGCTAATGGGGAGAGTGAAAAGAGGGGTTATGAGGAGGAGGAGGATACTGTGAGGGAGGAGGGGCATTGGGTGAGGGGGAAGGGGTTTGATCAGCTCGAGCTTTTAAGCAGGGGAAAGGGAGAGAATGGGGTGAATGAAGGAGAGGAAGGAGTGGATAGTAGGGAAAATGTGTTGGAGGGGAATGTGACTAGTGGGGGGGAGGTGAAGAGGAACACGGGTTGGAATTGGGAGGGAAGAACAAAAGATGGAAAAGGCTGGATAGGATGCTATTGGGCTACTCTTATGGTGATGCAAATACGGGTGGGTTGGTGGCTTCGTGTGCTGGTCAAAAAGGGGTGGGGGGGAGCTGGGGGAGGGAGACATTGAAGCAGTAGAGAAGAAGGATGAAAAGAAGAGAAAGGTGGGGTGTAGTTCTAGTATCGGGGACGGCTATATCCAAGTAGAGATGGATGGAATAAACCATCCCCTCGAACGACAATGAAAATCCTTAGTTGGAACGTCTTCGGAGCTGGCAACCCGAGGACGGTGAACACCCTCTGGGACTTGTGTTGGAGGAATAGGTCGAATGTGGTTTTCTTGATGGAAACCAAAGTAGATAGTGGGGTGATGGAGAGATTGAAGCATAGATGTGGGTATGAAAATGGCATATGTGTTAGTAGTGTGGGAAGATCGGGGGGGCTGTGTATTTGGTGGAGGGATGTCAAGGCAAAAATAGTTTCCTACTCAAATCACCATTGTGCTATTGACATATGCGGGGAGAGTGGTTCTCCCATATGGAGAGCTATGGGCATCTATGGATGGCCAGAAACAGAGAACAAGTATAAAACTTGGGACCTAATGAGGACCTTGAAAGGTGAGTGTGCTTACCCTTGTCTTTTCTTCGGGGATTTTAATGAAATAGTGTGTGCGAGGGAGAAAGAAGGGGGAGTCCACAGAAGGGAGTGCATGATGCAAAATTTTTGAGATGTCATTGATGTTTGTCATCTTCGAGATCTAGGGTATAAGGGTTGTATGTTTACATGGCAAAGAGGAAAGACTGTCGAAACCGTGACTCGGGAGACTTGACAGATTTTTGGGAGATACGGAGTGGTGTAGTCTTCATCCACAGTATGGGGTTAACCATTTACCTCGCATTTCATCGGATCACGCACCCATTATGATGGATACTGCTGTAGTTTGCGATAAAGGGAGGAAAAATAAACTCTTTCGCTTTGAGGCGTGGTGGTTGTCTAGTGAGGAGTGTGAAGGGGTGGTTAAGAAAGCGTGGGCTGAGAGTAGAGGCAAGATGGCGCATAGCAGGCTGAATGATTGTGCAACGGCTCTTATAAGGTGGTCGGCTAAAACCTTTAGGGCCTTGAGAAAGAAGATTAATGAGAAGGAGACCGAGTTACAAGAGGCTCAGGGGGCTGTTCTTGATGGGTTAATGTTGGAGAAATGTAAGAAGCTGTCTGAGGAAATTAATGAGCTTAGACAAATGGAGGAGTCATACTGGTATGCAAGGGCGAGGGCAAACGAAATGAAAGACGGTGATAAGAATACCTCGTATTTCCATCGAAAGGCATGTCATAGAAAAATTCAAAATTATATTGATGGGATTTATGATGGGGCTGGTGTGTGGAGGGAAGATGAACAAGGCATCAAAAATACAGATGCTGACTACTTTGTGTCCCTTTTTTCGTCGGAAAATCCTACGGAATTCGAGGAGGCTTTGGCTGGGGTTCATACGGTGGTCTCGGAGGACATGAATGTGGTGCTGGACTCTTGCCCATCAGACGAGGAAATCAAAGTAGCTCTGTTCCAAATGCATCCCAATAAGGCTCCTGGTCCGGACGGTATGCATGCTCTTTTCTTTCAAAAAATTTGGCATGTCGTTGGTTCTGATATTTGTTGGGTGGTTAAGAACTGGTGGGAAGGGAGGGTTATCATTGCCGATTTTAATAATATGTGTATCGTGCTAATCCCGAAATGTAATGAGCCTAATCATATGAAGGATTTCATGCCTATTAGTTGCTGTAATGTGATGTATAAAATTATTTCAAAAACTCTAGCTAATAGGCTCAAACCTTTTTTGGATAATATTATTTATGTAAATCAGAGTGCGTTTGTCCCGGGGCGCCTTATTACTGATAATGCCACAATTGCCTTTGAGATATTTCATGCTATGAAGAGAGGGGGGGAAGGTCGAAATGGTGTCATGGCCATGAAACTTGATATGAGCAAGGCCTATGACAGGGTGGAGTGGTGTTTTCTAGAAAAAGTGATGTGTAAAATGGGATTTTTTGCAGGGTGGTGTAATCGGGTCAAGGAGTGTATTTCAACTGTGTCTTTCTCTGTCAAGCTGAATAATGAGATATACGGTTCTATTACTCCTACTAGGGGCCTTAGACAGGGTGACCCGATCTCTCCGTATCTATTTCTCCTTTGTGCTGATGCGTTCTCATGCCTGTTATCGAAAGCTGCAGGGGACAAAGACATCCATGGTGCCAAGGTCTGCAGGGCGGCTCCAAGGGTTTCCCATTTGTTTTTTGCAGACGATAGTTTGCTATTTGCCAGGGCTAACATTCAAGAATGCTCGAAAGTTACTGATATAATCAGAAAGTATGAACGATCTTCGGGCCAATGTGTCAATTTAGATAAAACAGATGTTGCCTTTAGCAAAAGAGTTCCATTGGAAAGGAGGGAAGCAATCATCAATTTAATGGGAGTGAAGGAAATTTATAGGCACGAGAAATACTTGGGCCTTCCCACGATCATCGGAAAAGCAAAGAAAGTTGTTTTTGAGGGACTTTGTGAGAGAATTTGGAAAAAGATGAGCGGGTGGAAGGAGAAGTTGCTATCAAAACCGGGTAAGGAGGTGCTTCTCAAAGCCGTTATTCAAGCCATACCGACATATATCATGAGTATGTTTCGGATTCCAGATAGCATTGTGGATGAGATTCACAGAATGATGAACAAGTTCTGGTGGGGCTCGACAGATGGGCATAGGAAAATACATTGGCGGTCTTGGGAGGCTCTTTGTTATCCGAAGGGAAGAAGAGGGCTAGGCTTCCGTGATCTTAGGGACTTTAACCAAGCTCTGCTGGCGAAGCAAATTTGGAGACTCCAAGTTAACACAGGCTCCCTAGCTCATACAATAATGAAAGCTAGGTACTTTAAACATTCGGATGCAATAGGGGCCCTGAGAGGTCATGACCCTAGTTATTTATGGAGGAGCTGGTGGAGCGCGAAGGGGATTGTGCGTGATGGGATTGGCTGGAAGATTGGGGATGGCCGTGGCGTTAGATTATGGAAAGATCCTTGGTTATTCAAGGAGGGAAAGCCAATTATCCTCCAAGTTCCGGATGGGGATACAATTGAGAACAGGTGTGTTTCAGACCTTATAATGGAGGACCATCCTATGTGGAATGTGGAGCTGGTTAGAGAAGTTCTAGGGGAATATGCTCCCATTGCACTGTCTATACCCCTGTCTCAGCATAATACGGGGGATAGGGTATATTGGAGATTCACTAATAATGGCCAATTTTCTGTGAAGTCGTGCTATTGGATGATTAGGGGGGTGAGAGATGAAAATAGAGAGCATGGTGATTGCTGGAAGTCAGTATGGAAGTTGAAAGCTCCGCCCAAATTAAAACACTTTGTGTGGAATGCGTTGAAGGGAAATATGGCTGTAAAAGCTCGTCTCTATCAAAAACATATCTCTGAGGATAGCTGGTGCCAAGTTTGTGGAGATGCTCCTGAAATGGTAATGCACTCTCTGTTTTTCTACAGGGCAGCTCGTAGCATATGGAGAATGAGTATGTTCGAGAACCTATTAGAGGAGGCGCCTCATGAGTCTTTCGTGGAATGTTGGAAATGGTTGCTTCATAAGGTAACAATGGATACCTTGGTGCGTATGGCAGCATTGATGTGGGCAGTATGGAGGTGTCGAAACCTAATATTTTTTTAAAATGCGAGCCCGGATGTGGTGCAGGTGGTTGTGGGTTTCTTTAAGTATGTGGTAGAGTATTCTACCTATGCGCAACGTGTGTTTGGTGCGACTGTAAATCATGGGGTTCGATCAAATACAAGTTGGCAGAAACCTTCAGTTCGGAGGGATGGATGAAAGTGAATGTGGATGCTCATATTAGAAATGCGACTACTGCAGGCTTGGGAGTGGCTGTGCGTGATCACCAGGGCAGACTAATTGTGACAGCTACAAAGCACATCCATCATGCTCCACCAGAATGGGCTGAGGCGCAAGCTGTGAGGTATGGGCTAGGGGTGGCGAGGAGGTTGGGATTCAGGAGGGTTTGTGTGGAGTCTGACTCCTTAAATGTGATAAAGGCGATTTCATGCCCAAGCAATGGTAGGTCTCCTATATATTCTGTATATGAGGATATTTCGGTTGATAGAGCATACTTTGATGCGTGTACTTTTTCTCATACAAAGAGGAACGGTAATACGCTAGCACACTTTGTAGCCCGTTGTAATGTTGGGGATGGTCTGGAAACTATTCGTTTTCCTCCGTTCTCCGAAAGTGTAGAAACACTGGTTGCTTTGTAATATAATTGCTCTATCTTTCCTTTAAAAAAAAAAAAAAAAATCATCCGCTTTTTAGTTCGATAATAAACCTTGTTATAAACTTCATTATTAAATGTTATTCTCCTCTTTTCCAATTTAAATTGAAACTGTTACCTTTTTTTTTTTCTAAAACAAAATAACAATACAATTTCTTCCATTTTTTTGGACATATGCACCCCAAACTAATAAGATTAAGACTAATATGGTAAAAACTTGGTGTAGGGGGGGGGGGGGGGAGGAGTCGCATTGCGGGTGCACCCACAACTAGTGACTACAAAAATACCCTTGCAAGCACTTATAAGGCCTATAACTTATATGCACGTTTTAATACAAAATGTTAAGTAGACTGTTTGTGAATTATTTTCCTAGAGATAAGAGATACGTAAAAGGGATTATCCCTCATGAGTCATGACCATTTATGATATGGGATATGAGGCAAATTTAAAGGGATAAATTAAAAATTAACCAAGACAATTTAAAATTGACACGATATTTTACCCAAAACTTGCCCTTCAACCCAAATTGCATTTTTGTATCATTACACGCTAAAAGATCCACCTAGTTTACTCGGAATTGGGTTAAGCTTAGACTCACACTAGATTTTAGAGTTTATCGTCAGGAGCGGCGCTGAGGGTGTGCAACTTGGGCGACCACACGGGGCCCCCAAAAAACAAAGGCCCCAAAATTAGATATATTGATATTAAGTTGAGTGATGTAATGTAAGAATGCTTATGGTTTAGCGCTATGATGCACATATTTTATAGAGAAGGTGTGGAATTCAAAACCTCCTCAATGCATTTTTTTTTTTTTGGTTTTTTAGCTAGCTTCTCTTTTCAAGACTCCAACTTTGCTTTTTATTTTCTTTCTTGCTCCTTAATCTTCTCAATATATGGGTCTTTGTATTCCTGGTCTTTTTTTTTTTTTTTTGCAAATTTCTAATTTCTAATTCTTATATTTCTACTTCATAGTTTTAATTTTTTGCAAATTCAAGAACTCTAACTACTTCGTATAAGTTTGAAAATTCTTAACAAAAGTTTGTGGATCGATAAGATTAAAGTATATTTATTCCTAAAATATACAAGTAATTTTTTTAGCTTCTTGCCTTCTTATATGTAGTCCTAATAGCCGATAGGACTATGGTTATCATTTTCTTATTTTTTAAGTCTTCTATTGTTGGTAGGATTATTTTTTTTCATACGAATAATTATAAAAAGGCCCAATTTTATATCATCGCACAGGCCCCAAATTTCTTTGTTTTGCCTCTGTTCATCATACTTTCTAATCTTATATTAAGAATATTGCAAAATTTTACATATTCAACCATAAACGAAGTAGTATTAGGTTTAGCGTGTCACATTAGTTATATATTGTAAACTAATTTTTCATAATTCCTCGTAAGCTTCGGCTTAGCTGACATCTTCTAAACTGACTAGTTGGTATCTCAATTGAATTATTATTAACAATAAAAGACAAAAACAAAGATTCATCAATATACTTGTACAAAAATATCCATCATTTACTATAAATATACAAAATTGTGATTCAACTAACTTTACTTACATTACAATAACATCCGTGATCTTCAAACTCTACCCAAAATAAAAATTCCACAAAAAAAAAATAAAAAATAAAAAATAAAAATAAAAATTCTACAAGCCAGCTGCCTTACAAGTTACGACAGTCAACAAAAGATGACATTTCAAGTGAGATTCTAGAAGCACACCGTATAAATACATGTATATAAATTATAAACAATGTTTAATTACTTTATATAAAAAAAAGGACAAAAATAATATTCTGAAATAGTAATTAATTTACATGGGAGGCACAAAGGGTTGATGATGTTGAGGGATTCGAAACCAGACCTGCGACACCGGAGATTTGTCGGCAACACCATGCCAACAAATGCCGCCGCGACATATCTCAGCGCCGCCGACTGCGCCGCCGTTAATAACATCGACTCGTGAAACCGCTTTCCGTGAGACATCCCACGTCAGCGTCGTCACTAACACCAACCCCACCACCGCCGTCGACACCGCCAGTATGAATATTCCGGTGAAACTCTGCCCCATCATAAGACCGTACGCCTTAATCGCCGCTATTAAAGCTAAGTATATCGTCATTAGATTCCCGACAACGGCATCTGAAATCGCCATGAATGAATTTGATTTTGAGGAGAGAGAAAGTGAGGGAGTAATTTTGGGAGGAATGAATGAGGAGTGAATTGGGGTTTAAGAATTCGGGGATTTTTTTTATTTTTTTTTTTCCAATTTTTGGGGATATTTGGAATATATTTGAATATTGGGGTGGTGGGGTGGAGTTATCTTGGCTTTAAAGGGAGTTAATTAAGAGTGTATATGAAGGGAGGCCCAAAGAGGTTATACCACGTATTTAGTTATTCAGATTTGTTTACGTGGCTATTGATTTATGCGAGACCCATTTTTGAATTTCTCACCAATCTTTATCTTGTTTGGTGACAAGCAACCATGGCGTCTTCACTCCAATCCTATCATATCATATCATCACTTTAGAAACAATTATTTTATTTTTTTTTTATAAATATATATCCAGATGCACATACAGAAAGAGTAAAGTAATAGATGTATATAAGTGGAGTTATGGTTAGATTTAATAATTTGGAAAAGTAAGAGAAAAATATAAATTAAAAACCACTAGTTATAATGTGAGAGGGGAATATATTATAACAATAGTGGGGTCAAAAGAAAGAGAAAGAAATGAATCAAATGATACTACCTCCATTCCTAAATAATAGACCTGATCAAAGTGCAGGTTAGGCCGGGCTGAGACTAAAAAAGTTAGCCCATTTCTCAGACTGGGTCAAGCCCAGCTTCGAATTGGAAATTCCATGCCCAAACCCGCACAAAATGGTTAGGTCGTGCGGGCTTTTCGAGTTAGGCAAAAAAAAAACCAAAATTGTATTAAAACGCATTCCCAAGCCCGCCCAATAAATTAAAAGAATTGGGCCGAAAAATTCTGCCCAAAACTCACTCAAATTCGGCCCAGAGCAACGGGGCGGGCTAACTTTGATAAGCTCTACTAAATAATTAACACACTTCCCTTATTCGTCTGTTCCTGAATATTTGACACAATATTTAAATGACAAGGACCCTTTAATATTTAATTGCTATTCTATCGTACACAATCCTTACCACTTTTAAGGTTTATATTAAAATAATCCCCACCCCCAATCAAACATTCCACTAACTTCACTTTACGATAAACAATTCAATAAAACTATCCTACTCAAACATTTCATAAATCCGTTTCAACGTGTTAATTAAATGGAATGGAGGGAGTATATAACTATTGTGTGATTCGAGCATTGCACTGGGTTGCTATTTTTAAACATAATGTTAATAAAAAAGTTCCCTCTAAGGTTTCTCTTTGAGAGGGTTTTTTTTTTCCCTAGCTTCCATTACTAGGTTTCTTCTGTTTTTTTTTTTAAAAAAAAAAAGGTTATTCTTCACTTTTATCCCTTTTCTCTTCTTCTCTTTCAACTTTTTTCTTCTTGGTCTCAGTTGCGAATCTTTGTAGGGGCTTCAACTAGTGTTTTTACTGATGGTAAGACCAAAAACTTTTTTTATTGCTTTCAATATATAGATCCTATCCTTGAGATAATGGTTCTTCTTTATGTGGATTGAAAATCTAGGGTTTTATGATCTTCGTAAGTGTGAGTATTATCACCCAAACGACTATGCATTTTTGGATTTCAAGCCGAATTAGTGCTGAGACTGCTAACTCACAAATTGTATTGTATCATTTGACTATCTTTTATTAATGAAATTTTTTATCTTCCTGTTAAAAAAAAAAAAAAAAAAAAAAAAAAAAAAAAAAAAAAAAAACCTTAATGTCGGTAAAAAAAAATTAAATAAAAAGGATTTAAAGAGAATAACTATCCATTGTATTGGAATTGTGCTATTCCTCATTTTATTTTTCAGGCTACATAATTATTTTTTATTATTTATTTGTGCTTACTTACATTTATATTTAGTTATGTGTATATACAAAACATAAATTACTATTGGCTAAAGTGGTAAGAATTGTGATCCTATATCCATGAGGTTTAGTGTTCAAAACTTGCAGGATGTTATGGTAGTGCATTTTACGTGTCATATAAATGTTATTAAGAACACTTTTTAATATATATACTAGATTGTGGCTAGGACGATGCCCCGGATATTGAAATTACCTTAAGTTTAAATACTTGTAGATATTACTATGTATATAATTGCTTAATTGGTATTGAATATAAAAAAAAATAGCATCCAAGGAAACAACCATTAGTATGTGATTGATTTCTTACAAATTAGATTGTAGTTTAATGTGCAATTATTTGAAGTTACATTCTACATGAAAATTAAATACGAAGGTTACACATATGAAGAGTTTTGAGTGATGACGTATAGGGTGACACGTAATGGTGATGTGGCGCCAAATCACATTGAGGGAATAGTACACATGGCGATAGCATGTTATCCCTTTTTATTTTAATAATATTATAGACTATAGAAGTGAATGGGGTTTCTAAATTTGGATATGGGGCACTTAGGTGTTGTTCAGTTGGAGGTAAAAGACATGGAAAATTTCCTTTCCTAGGAAATAGGATATGGATATCTTGTTTAATTGACAGAAAAATATCAAATTGAGGGAAATGGAATTTACAAGGGAAGTTTCAATATCCATGGAACATGGGAATTTACTTACCAAGCCCCCCTTGGTAAGTCACATTTCTAAGGGTGTCAATTTGGGTAAACAGTTCGGGTTTGGGTTGGGTTTATCAGTTTCAGGTTATTACGGGTCGGTTTATAACGGGTTGAAATAATTAGCAGGTTGGTTTGGGTCCATTTTGAAAATCATCAAGTCAGTTCGGTTTGGTATTCTTTATTGAGGTTTCTATTCGGGTCGGGTCCTAATCGAGTCGAGTTGTAGTTGGTTCGAGTCATAATTAGTTTGGGTTGAACCAGGTCGATTTGAAAACGGGTTTAGCCAATTTAAAGTGGGTTTCGATTCAAAACAGTTCGGGTCTAATCGGATCGGGTTTAATCGGATCAGGTCATAACCAGTTTGGGTTAAACCGGGTCTGTTTGAAAATGGGTATCGGTTCAAAACAGATCGAGTGAAATCGGGGGTCCGGCCATTATTGGTTCAGGTCATAATCGATTTAGATTGAACTTGGTCGGTTTGAAAATGGGTTTACCCAATTTGAAGCGGGTTTCAGTCCAAATCATATTGGATTGAAATTGAGTCGGATCACTATCGAGTCGAGTTAGACCCTGTTCTTTTGAGCTTCTGGGCAGGTCAGAGCAGGGGTCAGTAGAGCATAACATATTTCACCAGAGTAGAGCAGAGCAGATTTCAGCATTATTATTATTATTATTATGATTATTATTATTATTTTTATTATTAATATTATTTTATTTTAAGTATTATTACTATTATTATCGCATTTAATTATTATAATTATAATTATTATAATTTTATTATTATTATTTTATATTAATTATTATTATTATTTTATTATTTTATTATTATTATTTTTATTATTAATATTAATATTATTTTATTTTAAGTATTATTACTATTATTATCGCATTTAATTATTATAATTATAATTATTATAATTTTATTATTATTATTATTATTATTTTTTTATATTAATTATTATTATTTTATTATTATTATTAAGTTTTTATATTAATTATTATTATTATTATTATTCATTATTTATTTATTTATTTATTATTATTATTATATATTAATTATTATTATTATTATTATTATTATAATTATTATTATTATTATTATTATTATCATTATTATATATTAATTATTATTATATATTAATTATTATTATTATTAAATATTAATTATTATTATTATATATTAATTATTATTATTATATATTAATTATTATTATTATTATTATATATTAATTATTATTATTATTATTATTAATTATTTATTTTAAATATATTAATTATTATTTTTAATCCATAGCAGAGCAGAGCAGAGCAGATTTTAGTAGAGTAGAGCAGAGTAGAGCAGCTCTGAAGAACAGGGTCTTAGTCAGATAATGCGTAGGAATGGGTCATGTTATAATCAAGTTAAGTCATAAATAAGTTGGGTTTATCGAGTAGTGGGTTGGAACGGATCTAATCATAAACATATTGGGTTACGGGTTGTAAACGACTCAGTCATAACGGGTTCGGTCGTAAACAGTTCGGTCTCAACGGGTTACAGGTCGTAAACAGTTCGGTCTCAACGGTTTACAGGTTAAAACGGTTCGGTCATAACGGGTTACGGGTTATAAATGGTTCGGTCACAACAGGGTTACGAGTTGGACCGGTTCAGGTTTATCGGATTTTTGCCGGGTTTAAACAGTTTTCGGTTTAAAATAGTTCGGGTTATTATTGGGTTCAGACGTAATTGGATCAGATTGTTTTCAGTTTCGGGTTGTAACGGTTTGGCTTGATAACGGGTCAGGTTAGTAACGATTCGCACAAATTCGGTTTTCAAATTGGGTGAGAAAAAATTGGGTCAAGTCGGTTTTCGGTTTTCAAAAGACGGGTTTTTAACGGTTCAGTTCCTTTTCGGATTGGTTCAAAACAGTCGGATTTAACAGTTTGGGTCAAAAACTGATAGCTCTACACATTTCCCATGATTATTGTAGGGCCTACTTGCCTTATTAGCACTAATACATTAGTCTCTTTCTTTCTCCCTCCAAATTAATCAAGCTAATAACTAGTAAAATCCTATATTATCAACCAAACAAGCTCAACCATTTCCTAGGAAATGGACAAGGGAAATAATTTCCCATATCAACCAAACAATACCTTAAAAAACAACTGCTTTTGAAAAGTGGAGGACTTTAAAAAAATAATTTGTTTGCTAATTTTTTTTAAGTACACCTTGCACCCGATTGTATATAGTTGGTTTGGGTCGGGTTCAGGTCTAAAATATTGGCCCAAAATCCACAAAATTGGATCAGGCTTAGTAGACTTTTCAGGCCTTTTCAGTCTAGGCAAAAAAAAACTAAAAATTAGAAATGTATGTCCAACGACCAAGAAAAAAAAATCTATTTTACACGACTTCGGGCCAAAAAATCTGCCCAAAGCCCCCAAAATCAGGTCGGGCCTAATATGAACAGCTCCAAGCCCTGTTCACTTCACCTTATAAAAAAAATTTAATTTAGTAAAAATTAGTAATTTTAAAGAAGATATAATAAAGAATTTGGGCCGTGGGAGTTGTTTGTTTCAACTGCTATCAGTAAAAATAATTTCAGTTCATCAAAAAAAAAATTACTTCAATAAAAATAGTTTAAGTTCAGCAAAAACAATTTCAGTTCAGTAATAATAATTTCAGCTAACCAAAAATAAGGTGAAGTGTAGCCTAACTCTGCATTATATTATATAGAGGTGATCTAAATTTGGGTCAGGGCTTAGCATCAAATCTCATGCTCAAACCTGCAAAAAAGTGACAGGCTTATCAGGCCAAAGTTGATTTTTCGGGCTTTATTCATGTTTTTAACATTAAAAATTATTTTTATGCTTAGCGTGACATGTCGTAGTTGATAACCTCTAATATTTATTGGGTTTTACTCTAATCTTATTACGAGTGCGGAAACAACCCTATGTCCGGATCCATGTATTATTCAAAAGACTAATCACAACACATAATCTACTGAAAGTACGAGCGGAGCTAAGAATAAGAACTGCAAGATCAATCCCTCTATTGAAAGTCCACCCGCACAATCAAACCCGTCTGCAATATATTAGCTTAGAATACTGGACAAGAACTCTTAAGGTAGAGCATTTAGATCCAGGTTCTCACTTTTAGAAGGCTACAATAATGTTCTTAATTAATTGTCATGTATGTTCATCTAATGATCATGGATATTAATTATAAATAAATCACCTCCTTAAAGTATAGACCAAATAGGAATAGGATTAATAATTAAATTAATTGACTAATCATCAAGCGCCACGTGGGCCCTACACGCACGGACACACGCGCACGTAAAGGCCCATGCTTGCAAGCCAAGGCAGCACCTAGGCCCCCAACCTTGTGCGGGCGCCAAGGCAGTAGCAAGGGTGGGACCTTGCGTTGCAAGCTAGCGCATGCTAGTTGGCAAGCCCGCAAGCACAGGCCAGCCACGCACACAGCCAGCCCGCACACCCGCAGAGGCTAGCTTGCTGGTCTTGCGTGTGTGCGTTGTTGTTGTGGGCTTGGCCCATGGCTGCTGCACGCATACGGCTAGGCTTGTGCCTGACCCATTCGTGCCTAGCCGAGGCTAGCCTTACAGTTGAGTTTCGTTGGGCGCACGTAAGGCCTTACGTGAGACCAGTCTTAGGGGCTTGGCCCATATATTGTGCGTCGCTTTATTTCATTTTATTCGTTAATTAATTTCTTCTAATATATTTAACGACTATACGCTTGGACTTTTGGCGTTTTCGAGCAGAAAATCCAACGTATTTATCTAAACTATATTTAAAGACATATATGGGCCTTTGACCTAATCCTTCTTACGGGTTGATTTCGTGTTTAAGGTGTACCAATAGATTCAGTCAAGAGCAAGCTATGAGACTATTATATTATTCTCACTTATCGAAAACGGCCTCCAGCTAGGCATTTCGATCATTTGACTTCGATGAATACTTAACTCTTTAATTAACTTAACCATCTATTAGAATATTACACTTGTTCGAACACTACTCCAATATTATATTACTCGTCATATATGCACGTGATACGTGCATTTGTGTATTATAGGCATTTTACGTCCTACTATAGCTACAACTCCGATGTTTGACACAATTGCTATTACAAATTCAAGGTATTTTTTAAACCGTTTAAAAGGTATTTTTAAAGTTTAGAACATTGTCTTTTATTTGGAATCTAATTTTATGAGGTCTTGTAAAATCTTCTATGAATTTCTTGAATGCATAGGTGTAGACACCAGATTGTGTCTCCCCAAAAACCAAACCCAGTGATGAGTACCTTTCACGTATTTGATTATTGAATTAGGTGAAGAGTTGAAGAATCTCGTGAATTTCCCTTTAGCCTTGACCATTTCTAACCTTTCCTTAAATGTTTTAAGCTAAAATCATTCATTTCGTATTTTTAAAAATCATTCATTTTGTGTCCTCCACATAAAAATGTCCAAACCAGTATATTTTGAATCCATTAGAAGGTTGTTTTCGATCCTAAATCCCTTAGGATTTATTATTAGCTTCTAGAATCCTCTAGAAGATTCTAATTTATCCCGTTTTAGAAAAGATAAAGACTTAAGAATTTTACATCGGATAAAACACTTGTTTTTTAAATGATTTTAATTCTGATAAAATTAAAATACGTACGGAAATTCGATTTGTTGGCGACTCTTTTATCTCTAGCTTCTCTCCCTTTGGACGCCACCATGCTTAAAAACATGATCATAATGGGGCTCAAACTTGATGTTTGAAATATTCCCTACAAATCTACAATAGCTTTTTTTTTTTTTACTTTTTTTTTTTGAAGAATTATTTTATTAATAATTAGCTGAAATCTATAATAATAAAACTAAGCATAGGGGTTAATATCCCTTTACATGGTAATATTAGTAGTATTTTATTTGATTTGATATTATTCTCCTATGGATTTTTTTTTTTTTTAAATAATGCAAATGTGGTGACTTATGTTTATTATGGAGTATTTTTATATTGTGGTAATTTTTTTTTTTGAATTTCCTTTTAAAACATTTTTATTTTGTAAGATTCTAAATTGTGGTAAATTTTTTGAAAACTAACATATTTATTAGGGATGTCAGTGAAGCGGGTCAAATAGGAGACTCGTCCCATCTCCGTCCCAATGGGACGGGGATGAGTCTTGGTTTGGAGGGTGATGGGGCGGGGATGGGGATAAAAAACATACCCTCCATGGTTGATGGGGCGGGGGTGGATTTTAGGTTGTATCCGCCCCATCCCCGCACTGCCCCACTTCGTACTCACCCCATCCCCACATCCATATATTTTTAAAAACAAAATTATATACTTTTATACTATTTTATAAAAAAATTATGTAAAATAAATTAGTAAATATAATACTTCGTAATACACTTATATTATAAACAAAAAAATGTGTAATATTAACAATAACTTTTTTCTTTTTGCAATCTTTATTAATTATGAAAGATTGTGTATTTGGGAGGCGGGGATTAGGCGGGTTTTAGATGGGGATTAGGTGGGGGTGGATATTCAAGTGGGGGATGGGGCGGGGATGGTTTTGAAGTTGTACCCGCTAAGGTGGAGATGGGGATGAATTTTAGACCCGCCACGAGGATGAGGATAAAAGTGGGTATGAAAATTTTAGGTCGGGATGGGAATAAGAAGACCAACATCCGCCCCGCCCTGTCTCGCCTCCATTGACATCCCTTTATTATAGTCCCTCCGTTTGTTTTAAGTCCCTTCCTTTTTTAAAGGGGAAAAACTTGGAGTTTATCTCAGTCTTGCACGGTGCAAGGATTCCAAATTCTTGCACAGGAGCACACTGGTGATTTCCCTATGTACACCAACTTAATTTGGGATAGGGTCTAAGCCTAACCACCACATTACTTAAATGAAAAATTCAGTGCATATTGGATTTAACTTCTTTCTAAAGAGATAACACATTAATTGACATAGATTATACAATATTCAATAAAGACTATACTTTATCAAACATATACGATATGTGTTGTGCTATATTATCTATCCTAGCATGGTACAAGGGTCAGAATTACCTAAAAACTTGTGTTGACGTGATTCACAATAATATTATTTTAGACTTATGGTCCACGCGTGATAGCCGACTTATATTAAACATGGTGACCTTAATTTTAACGTATTGACCTTTATAAAACTCTTGTAGATCTAGTTCACAAAAAAATTTATTGTGAACCTAGGTCCACACGTGTCAGTCGATGTTGTATATATATGTTGGATATATCGACCTAATTTTAACATAAAATCTTTTTATTCATATTGACTAATATATAAAAACTCATTATAAAATCTATTAATCACTTACGACTAGGGATGTCAATAGGGTGGGGAGGATGTTGGCTTTCCCATCCCTATCCCCGCCTAACATTTTCATCCCCATTCCCACCCCCATCCCCGCGGCGGGTCCAAAATTCATCCCCATCCCCGCCCCGGCGGGTACAATCCCAAAATACCCCCGCCCCACCCTCCACTTGGATATTTATCCCCACCTAATCCCCACCTTCCAAATACAACAATACTACAAAATAATGATTAAAATAATTCATTGTTAAGTTATACATTTTTTTTTTATAATATAAGTCTATTACAATGTAGTATACTCTTACTATATTATTTTACTTAATCTTTATATAAAATGGTATATATATATATGTGGGTATGGAGTGGGCGGAGTGGGGCGGGTATGAAGTGGGGATGGGGCGGGTATAACTTAAAATCCACCTCCGCCCCATCACCCATGGCGGGTATGGTTTTTATCTCTATCCCCATCCCACCACCCGCCAAACCGAAACCCATCCCCGCTCCACTGGGGCGGGTCTCCTACTTGACCCGCCCCACTGACATCCCTACTTACGACCTTTATTATAATACATTGACTTTTTTTTTTATTAATATTGTAACACCCCCAAATCTCCCTCTACATAAATACTGTATTTATACGTATAAAACACCGTAGAGATAGACTTGGGCGTATTACTAACACGTGAAAACGTAAGGCTTTTTAACTACTAATAATGACAGCGGAAAAATAACTGATTTTATTAATAATGTAATGGCTACATTATATAGTTTGAAAACAAACAATAATACTCCAAGTAATTCATGACTGACTCGAATAAATAAACTCCTAACTAGTGATCCCAATCCCGACTCAAGTATGCGCACGATCAACTTCACACCTGAAATCAAAACTGCTTACCAATATTGGTAAACATGGCGAACCAAAACAAAAAGGAAAAACGGATTAGCAAAACGCTAAGTACATATAAGTACAAGGCATGTAAATACTTTTATTAGACAAACATGCTTTCAAATTAATTATTCCAATTCAAACTTGCCAAAAGTCACTTTCCAAAATTAGACTTTACAAATTTAAACCTTCCAAAAGTAATAACGTCCATTAATAGAAACTTTCCCAACCAATAAAATTCCAACTTTAGAAAAAAATTTCCAAAATCAATTTAAACTAAGTGTGCACACCCCCCAAGCAAGTTAAACTGTACTCGAGGAAAGACCAGATTATACAAAGCTCATGGTCTTACTTAACCAGTCCCGGGTAGAGGGAAAATAAAATATTAAATACTCAGGCTAATGAGCTGCAAAATTTTAAATAAATTCCTTTAATTCAATATGCACAACCTCAAACTTCCATCCTTCTTTTTCACAAACAGCACTGGAGCACCCCATAGAGAAGAACTAGGTCGAATATACCCCTTGTCCAACAAGTCATCTAACTGAGTTTTCAGTTCCTTCATCTCACTTGGAGCCATCCTGTATGGAGCCTTTGAAATAGGTCCAGTCCCCGGAATTAAATCAATGGTGAACTCAACATCTCTCACCGGTGGCATACCTGGTATCTCATCAGGGAAGACATCTGGAAATTCTTCAACTACTGGAATACTCTCATTCTTCTTATCTTCCTTTCCCACTCCCCGAACACTACACATGTAATAGGGCAACCCTTCCTGACATAATTCCAAAATTGCAAGGCATAAATGATTTTGATCCCTGATTTGCTCCCTTCCTTCCTATAGGTCACTGTCACTTTACCCGGACCTAACAATTTCACTTTTTGAGAAGCACAATCTATGTGAGCCTTATACTTTCCCAGCCAGTCCATCCCTAAAACCACATCAAGGTCTTGCAACTCGAACTCAATCAAATCTGAAGGAAATTCTACTCCGGCTATGGTGATAGGTACCCCTTTTTATAACTTAGAACAATTCCTCATTTCCCCAGTTGGAATAGAAACATCTAGAGACACTAACAATGGACTCTCTAACTTTAATCTCTGAACTAGAGATTTTGAAACAAAAGAATGAGACGCACCCGAATCAAACAGGACTCTAGCATTCAAAGAACAAACAAGGAAAGTGCTAATTACCACATCATTAGAAGCCTCAGCCTCACGACGACTCATCACGAACACACGACCCTTAGGAGCCGTTCCTGCACCGCCACTGGTTCCATTCCTCTGAGCTGATCCATTGGTCTGGGGTGGTTTTGGTGGGTTTTTAGCCTCTTGGACTTTCCCCATATTGACATCCTTTTCCTTAGTAAAACACTCATACTCTCGATGCCCTAGTTTCTGACAATAACGACAAGTCATCGGGTTTCCCTCACAGTCCTTCCCTGGGTGGTTTTTCTCACATCTTTTACAAAAATAACTTCTCTTAGGTCTGGTGTTATTCCCATTCCCTCGGTTATTATTTCCCAGTCCGTAATCTCCCTTCCCCAAGTTTCCCTTGTTGTCCCTCCTATTGAATTGCCCATTTCCCCCAGAATTCTCCCCAATCCTAGGTCTTTTATCAACTCCAGGTGAACCCCCATCACTCTTCCTTTTCCCTCCAGCTGAGTTCTCTAACTCTCTTCCCCGGATCCCATATAGGTGGGCAGCTCTCCCATAAACCTCATCTAGGGTTTCAAAGGTTACTCCTCCCAACTTCCCTTGAAGGCTTAAGGTTAAACCTTGCTCGAACCTTTGGGCTTTCAACTCTTCCGTGGGTACTACCTCTGGTGCAAACCTCATTAACTCAATGAATTTGTTATAATATTCATTGATGGTCATGTTCCCCATCCTAAGGTTGGTAAACTCCATGCATTTCTGCTTTTTCAGGTAGGCGGGGTAAAACTTGTCTCTTAATGCCTTTTTCAGCTCTTTCCATCCAAAGTCAGGGTTTTCTAAAAGCCTATCCCGGTTTTGACTCCACCACAGATCGACTTCTTCCCTCAAGTAATACGCAGCATTGTTAACCTTTAATTCTTCAGGACAGTTAATGGCATCAAACAACTTATCAAATTCCCTTATCCAATTCTCCAAACTAGCGGGATCCTCCTTTCCAAGGTAAGTGGGTGGTTGCTGGCGGCAAGGATGGTGGCAGCAATAGTGGTTGTTCGGTGGGCAGCACTTGGTGTTTATTTAAGCTAGGAGGAGGAAGAAGTAGAGGAAGAAGTGGCGTGAGTTAGGGAGTTGAGAAGAGGATTTTTTTTCTTCTGATTTTTGGTGTGAATGAATGGGATTAAGGGTCTATTTATAGGTGATTAAGGGTGGAAAATATATAGTTCAAGAGAGTGTAGAATTAAGATAAGTTTGGTTAGTTAAGTGAATTTGAATGCAATTTAGCCTAGGTTAATTTATGAGGGAAATTGAATGAAAAGATGAGGAGATAAATAGGATAAGTGTTGATTGGTTGAAGTAAAGATAAAAATTATCTTAAGAAAATAAAAATACTATCATTTGATATTAATCCTCAATTTGTACGTGAAAACCTCTTTTTTTTTTTTTAATTAAAACCTACGAAAATTAATAATTAATTAGGAAAATAGTTAAATATGATAATTAAATCAAATTTATCCTTATAAAATATTTTAGATAATATAAAAATCTAAAATAGTTGTAAATCATAAGATAATTAGGCTAAGGTTATTAATTATTATTAAGATAAAACCGGAAAATAATATAATTTAGTTCAAAACGACGTACATTATTAATTAGTAAAATGTGGACCGACCCAGATTATAATTTAATTTAGAAATATGAAAATATTTAATTTGTTAAAAAGATTTTTGGCGCCAAAATTTAAAATTTATTTTGGCTCCAAATTACGAAGAAAGTATATCGAAAAATTAGGGGTATTACAAATATAATGACATTTATTTTAAAATAACAACATTTAAATTGTAACACCCCCACCTCTCCTTAGAAAACCAATAATAATAATAAATAAAATATAATTTAGAGAGAACTTTGGAAGTATCACCGCCACGTGATAACTTAATGCTAACTCAAAATCAACTAACTGATCAGTGGAACCAAAACCAACTTTATTCTATTTACAACTTAACCAAGATTGTTGATTATAAACTTAGTTATGAAACTTCATCAAAGGAGCCCTAAACTAGATGATCAATAGAACTCCTAATGCAACATATATACTTCACTTAAAATCACGACCGCTTATGAAAATCGGTAAATAGTGTGAACCAAAGCAAAAAAGAAATACAAATTAGCAAAAACGCTAAGTACATACACATGCAACAACGACAACGACATTTAGCATTCCAAATTTCCGTCGAGTGTCGCACTACATTGATAACTGTTATGCATTTGTATTACATGTATAAAGCTTAGTAAGTGAAATTCGGATAGTTTTTTGAAGATAGAATTGTCATTTTAAAGTTTGTTTTTCCCATTAACCTCCATTATTTCATACATACGTATAAAATGAATTATATCTTTCAGTAAATATCTTATAAATACTAATATGTTATAGTACTTCAAAACTATAAAAAGTAATGCATCTAAAAAAATTGAAGAAGTACATCAAACCAAACGAGACGTAACTCTATTCCAAAAACTAATCGGTGATTCATACACATGAGTGTACCATGTGTATGGTACATACGGGTTAAAGCAGAAAGTTTATAACTTATAATTATAAAGAACATCACGAATTTATAAAAGAACAAAACATTAAAACATAAAGAACACAATAATTTCTGATAAACAGTTTCTAAAAAAGGTAAAAGATAATTGCTTATTAATTTTTACCACACATTTGACGTCAAGTCATTTCAAAATATTCAATTTTCCAAATTTTCTCCATCTAAATTTGTTTTCCTCCTAAAAATAATTCAAGTTTTTATTTTTATATTTAAATTTTATTTTCAAAATTTCTGTTTTCAAAATATTTAATTTTAATATTTTTCTTTTAGAAAATTCTTTCTTAAAAAAATGCAACATATTTTTTCATTTTTTAAAAAAAATTAGTTATAACATTCATCTTATGGTCATGTGTATTTCTTGAGATGTTATTTATATGATGTAATGATATTCTTTATCAAAAATCATGATGTATTTATCTGATATAATGATGTACAATTAACCATCTACATTATGTTCTTTTCATATGTCCATTTATTATTGGAAAAATTGTTCGGAATAATACAATCCGACCTTTGCCTCATCCGCCCAAAATAATCCCACCTTCGATTATTTTTAAATAACCCGACCTTTAATGTCAATCTGCTTATAGTGGTCCCGGGTGACCCGTATTAAATATGTATTTTTTTTTGTGTGTTTAGAGTACACGTGTCACCACGTGAATAATCTAAAATTTTAAATTAAAAAAGAATTTGAATTTTTTTTTAAAAAAACCCCTGCTCCCTAGTTGAAATCGGGGCGGGGAAAGGGGAGGGAGGCCAGAATCGGGACGGGGGAAGGGGAGGAGGGACAAAATCAAGATCGAGAAGAGGGAGGGGGCTGGAATCGGGACGGGAAAAGGGAGGGGGGGCCAGAATTGGGACGAGGGAAAGGGAGAGGGTCGGGGATGGAAGAGGTTTTTCGAGGGTGGTTGGTGGTTTAGTGGGAAGGGGCGAGGAGGGGGGTCGACAATTCAGGGAGAAGGGGGAAGGTGGTTGGCGTGGCACTCCGGTGCTGGGGAGCAGGCAGGGGGTCGAGCTGGTGGGGGTGGGCGGCCGTGGAGAGGTGGTTGGGCTGGTGGGAGTGGTTTTTTAATTACTTAATTAATAATTTATTATTTTTTCTTTTAAAAAAAATAAAAAAAATTAAAATTATTTTATTTTATTTTTATTTTTTTGAGCAATTAGATACCAACCCAGTCATATAACTTGCTGTAACATGTTAAATGACCAGTTGGGACCATTTGAAGCGGATTGACATTAAAGGTCGGATTATTAAAAAATAATCGAAAGGTGGGATTATTTTGGGCGAATGAGGATAAGGTCGGATTATTTCAAGCATTTTTTTTTATTATATCATATAATGATATATATATTTATTAAGTCTTTTGTTAAACTATTCTAAACGTCCATGTTTTTTTATTGTAGTTATAAAGTACGTTTGTTGTCACATAATGTTAATTACTTATTGTGAAATGTTCTTTAAATTTGGCTTTGGATTATGCAGGATATATATGAATAATGTTCATTACATTATATTATCATATTCATTATTAATATTACGAAGATTATTTAGATTTGAATGTCAATTATCAATTGAGGAGGTCCAAAAAGAATATCGTCATCATCATCTACCTTCATGATCCTGATTTCAACAATTAGATGATAATTAATATTTAAAAAATTATAAAATTAATAAATGATATTTTTCTCAAAAAAAAAAATTGATATTACAAATTAAGGGTCAAATTTAAAGAGCATAAGAGATAAATTCAATGAACATAGACCCTAAAAGTCATACAAGCTTAATAAAAATAACGAGAACCTTGAATAACATCAGAGATAAAACAAAAGAACAAAATGATAAAACAAATATACTACCCAAAATGATATAAGGGTTAAAGCAAATGAACATTAACATAAAAGAACATATTATTCAAGTAAAACGATCATAATTTGTATTGTTGAAACCCAAAGAACATTTTTAATCTACAAACCGGCCTTAAAGAACATATATTTTAAACCCAAAGAACAAATTGATCTGGCTCAAAGAACATATCTTTTATATAATTTAAGAGTCGTTTTAACGAGAAGCCTCCAAAACCCCAATGCTAAACTCTCATGCATTTAAAACCCCAATAACTACCCATCCCACTACTTTATTAATTTATTTTTTAACTTTAAAAAAAAAACTACCCATCCCACTTTTGTTTTTATTTTTTATTTTTATATATATTTTCAAGGGACTAATACTAACATTTATTTTTTATTTATTTATTTATTTTTATATATGAAAACATTACTAACATTTCACTTTGTGTTTTTTTTTGTTGTACGTAGTATAATATATGTCATGCATTAGCACGGGTATACAGTTCCTTTATCAACAATTCACCATAGCACTTCAAATCCCTAACCCTTCAATTATATGCATTTTTTAGGAACTACCCTCCAAACAACTTCCACTTCTCTAATCATTAAAACAAAAAAAAAAAAATTTACTAACACGCTTTTTGCGTGATTGGCCTCACCGAATAACTGCTTGCAAAAGATCAAAGTAACTCCTAGAGCATTAATGGAATAACCCCTATGACACTAAACGAGTAACCCCTATAATAACACTGAACGGATAACCTCTATAGCTTTGACAAAGTAAACCCCACAATAGCTGGCCACCGACATATAAGAGTAAGACCCTATTTTTTGAGCTTCTCAGCAGAGCGGAAAACATCAGATTTCAATAGAGTAGAGCAGATGTCAGCAGGGCAAACAAGTGTCAGCAGATTATTAATACTCAGTAGAGCAGGGCTAAGCAGGGTTCAACAAAGCACAAGTCCACAACAGACCACAACAGTTCAAAAGAACAGGGTCTAAGTTACAACATCAAAATCAACTTCCCGTATTTTAAACATATTTTTTCTTATATTATACATTTAATATCTTTATAATATACTATATATCTCGTGCATTTTGCACGGGTACACTCTAGTTCCAATACAATTAAAAAAATGAATATGAATCCAAGAATTATAAAAAAATCTATTAACCTATACAAAAAGCAATTATAATATACTATATTTCCCGCCTTTTTCGCTTCTCTCTCTCTCTCTCTCTTTTATTTATTTTTTTTGCAAAATCTTTAAGTAAACTATTTATACCTTGTGATATTTTTTTTTTCCCGTTTAACAATCATATTCCATATATACCTAATGAATTACTTTTGAATATCTTTTACATACTTTATATTTTGTAATATTATTGTCAAAAATATTTAACAATCGTGCATTGCACAGGATTTTAACTTATCTATATACTAAAGGCGAAACCTGGAATGACACTTGTCATTTCCTGGTTAAAAAAATTTCCGCCTTTTTTTTCTTTCCTTTTTTTTGGCCATATTTTAATGACATTTATTTTATAATCTATAATAATAGTTATTTCCATTTTGACAATATCTTTAATCCAATTATACTCATTTTTTTACATATATTTTATATACTATGAAACTTTTAGTTACAAAAATACTAACATAGATTAAAAGTAAGGTATTGTAATATATTATTTTTCAAGATTATTATAATATTATCAATATCAATTTTTTTTCTCCAACTTTTATCATTTGACAATAAAATTTATTCTAATTAAAAAAGAAAAATCAATTTGGTAGCATATTTTCTATAAATCTTAAAATTACATAATGTTTATAAGAACAAAATCATATTGTTATAGTATACATAACATATATTGAAAATTTAATTTAATTACTCTAAATATTTATGTGATTATTTAAAAAAATAATAACCCCTACTACTCACTCTAAAAACATATTTAAAAAATTCAAAGTGTGTCAATAATTTAAGGATAAATATATATGAGTTTGTATATGGGTACTAATCTAAGCTAATATTTTAATTTTCTTATATAAAACCTTATAACTTCTAAATTTCTATTATTATATATATATATATATATATTTTTTTTTTATACAATCCAATTCAATAACCTTTACGTATTTGGTATTGGTATAAACTAAAATTTTCAAGTTATTTTGTTACAAATAATTATTTTAGATTAATTATTGTTGAATTAACACCATTATTTATAATTTATTTGTTGTATAATTTAATTATGATCGTGCATGGCATGAGACTTAACCTAGTTAATCATAATATGAAGAACATCATCTTCAACTTTTGAAAATTACACAAAAAAATAGAAAAAAATATTAAAATAATTGCAATATACCTTATCTCTCATCAACAAATTCACTAGTTACATATTTCTATTAAAAGACTCATTCGAAAGATAAAATCAACTCTGTAATACATTGAATCACTTCGAAATTCAAAATTTATCGTAGTTTCTCTCTCTATATAAAATCAATTACTCTCTATACAAAAAAAAATGAAATTCGGTTGACCAAAAGTATTCTATTAATATAGAATGTAAATAATAAATCAATTTCATAAATTACGGAATATAAATAACAAATCAATCCCTTAAATCAGAGAGTAGAGGGAATTATTTTGAATTTTTTTTGCTAATGTAATTTATATTTATATACAATGTTCTTTCTACGCTTTTTAACCCTTGTATTTTGACGGGTTATTATATACTATACCTATGATGTATAGTATTCGCCGGGTGTATGATGAATTTTTCACCGAAAAACTCTAACCAAACGATAAAATTCATAAGTCCAAATTTTTTAAATTAAGCAGAAAATTCACAAGTCTTCCAACAGCTGACTTGACTCACATCACAAACCCAATTAATTCTCCACGTCTAAGTTAGTATCACTAGCCAATAACACATCGCCACGTCCTCAAGCACAAAGATCAACCGTCAGATCATCCACGGTGTCACCTTCTAACCAATGAAAACGCATCATACGGTGGCACCTCATAGGTCACGTGACCTCCCTACCTCCTTCATCAGTCTTCTTTTATCCCAGTTTATATAATCACATCACATTCCCCACAACAAAACATAAGATTTAGAAATCACAGAAGAGAGAGAAGTTCTCTAGTGTATGTGAGTGAGTGTGGAAGCTACTAGAACAACTCCCAGTTGGTAACCATTAACGATGAAGAAATGGACTCTTACGTCCCTCCTTTTTCTCCTGTGCCTCCTCTTTCTTCTTCCAGATCAAGGTATTTTTCTCTGATTTTGATTTTATCATCGTTTTATTTGATCAATGTAATATGATTTGGTATGAATTTGGATTTATGTACTTTGATCCGTTTAATCGATTGATTAATTTTGCACATTTCGATATAATTTTGAATTAATACATGTGATTCGCTTGTTAATAACTAGATAAATGTTGCAAAATTTTAGTATGAATTTGAATTTATTTGTATTTTGATCTGCGTAATAGCAAGTATATTGTTGCGTATTTTCTGTATGAATTTGAATTATTTTATTCGCATAATAGCTAGATTAATGTTGCATTGTTGCACATTTTTAAGTGTGAATTTGAATGTATGTTTGCTTTGATCCGATTAATATATTGATTGTTGCAGCAAATTTTCAGTATGAATTTGAATTTCTGTGTAGTTTGATACATTTAGTGGAATGTTGCACATATTATGTATGAATTTGAATTTGAGAAATGGTGGATCTGGTTTATTTAGGTAGGAATATACACGCGAATGCTGAAGAGGATTCGGATGAATTAGCGAATCCACCTAAGATTGAGGATAACCTTGGAGCAGTTCCTCATGGATTATCAACTGATTCTGATGTTGTTAAAAGGTTTACTTCATTTTTGTTTTGATTTTGTAACTTTTTTTTTGTATTTTTGAGCTGTTTGTTGATGATTGTGAGGGGTTTATGGATTGTAGGGAGTCGGAATCAATGTCGAAAAAGACGCTTCGCAACACTGCGGAGAAGTTTGAGTTTCAGGCTGAGGTTTCTCGGCTTATGGATATCATTATCAACTCTCTTTACAGTAACAAGGACATTTTCTTGAGAGAACTTATCTCCAATGCTTCAGATGTAAGTGTCGTGATCACCGCCATTAGTTTCTGTATTCGAAACTTATGACTACAAATTTCCGATATATTGTCCTTTTCACCTAATGAGCAAATGTGGTGCAATTTCAGGCATTGGATAAAATTAGGTTCTTGTCACTCACTGACAAAGAGGTCCTAGGTGAAGGTGACAATGCAAAGCTAGAAATTTTGGTGAGTTTTTGTTGTTTATATGTTCTCTTTTTATTTTGTATACAAGGGTTGGTGATTGACCTGTTATACGACAATTACAGATTAAATTGGATAAAGAGAAGAGGATTTTGTCGATTCGGGACAGAGGTATAGGAATGACAAAAGAGGACCTTATTAAGAACCTCGGGACCATTGCAAAATCCGGCACTTCAGGTATACAACTTACTACAGTTTACAACCTTCTTTTGTATTATCAATATGTGGAAAAAATGTTCTGTCATATTCGAGTGTGTGCTTTACAATTTGGACTAATGTTTATGCTATGTGAATGAAGAAGACTGATTCTACTGCCTACTAATTGATACAGCCTTCGTGGAGAAGATGCAGACAAGTGGAGACCTTAACTTGATCGGGCAGTTTGGAGTTGGGTTTTACTCTGTCTATCTTGTTGCTGACTATGTTGAAGTTATCAGCAAAAACAACGATGACAAACAGTGAGTTTCAGCCTTCGTGGCTTGCATTTAAGTCCCTGCATATTTGAATATCTGTTGCTTTTACTCTTGCTCATACCTGTGAATCTTTGTTATCCAGACATGTTTGGGAATCGAAGGCTGATGGGCAATTTGCTATTTCTGAGGACACATGGAATGAACCTCTAGGTCGTGGTACCGAGATAAGATTGCATCTTCGAGAGGAAGCTGGAGAATACTTGGAAGAAGCCAAATTGAAGGTTTGTGTACTGTTTTTTGTTTTCCTTTTATACTTTATGAATATGATAGCTACTTTCATTCATCTAACTGGAGTTACCCAAGTTGAGAATGGCAAACTGAAACTATTGCTTCGTTGTACACTATTTTTGTTCCTTCCACCGTACGTAGTAGTGTTTTATTTCTATATCTACTTTGAAGGAAGTTTTTTTTAGTATGAGAATTGCATGTTATAGTTGTACTCTTATCTTTGTCACACATCTAATATTAGCAGCATTTCTTCTGAATTCTGGTTTATGCAAGTAGATTTTTAGACCCTTGCCTGACTTTGTTGTCAGTGTTGATGCATTCTTTTTCCATAGTTATCACTATGCATTTTTCCATTTCAGACTTTATCTGTTTCATATTTCTTCCTCCTTTTTCTTTGAGGCATAAATGAATGGTCTTGGCGCCTCAATATTGTGATTGTTTCTCTTTCTGGAGGTTCTTTTTACTCCTGCTGTTTCATCAAACTACTTTCTCAATTGGAACTATTTGTGGCTTTCTACACAGTTGCTGCTAGTTTGACTTTTTTTTTTTCGAGCTCATGCATTTGTAATCGGGGAACTGTTTTGCGGATCTGTTCGGTTGAATTGTTGGTTAATTTTGGTTTATGGCTGTTTTGATCTACAGGATTTGGTGAAAAGATATTCCGAATTCATTAATTTCCCCATTTATCTTTGGGCAACCAAGGAAGTTGAAAAAGAGGTTCCAGCAGATGACGATGACACGAGTGATGAAGAGGAAACCAGTATGCATTGTCTTAAATCACTTTGTGATGATTTAATGTGTTCTATTTCTGAGTTTGAAGGAGACTAATGTTTTAAGGTTTTGTGACTGCTGAAAAACAGCTGAAAGCAGTTCTGAGGAAGAATCTGAAGAAGATAAAGAAGATGAGGAAACTGAGAAGAAACCAAAGACAAAAACAATCAAAGAAACAACTAATGAATGGGAACTTTTGAATGATGTCAAGGCCATATGGCTACGTAATCCAAAGGAGGTTACTGATGAGGAGTACACAAAATTCTACCATTCTTTGGCTAAGGTAAGCATAATTTTAGCTTGTGGGTTTGGATTCTGCAAGGTATCCATTATTAAATGGTGTCCAAATATGTGTCATATAGGATTTTGGTGATGAAAAGCCTTTGGCGTGGAGTCACTTTAATGCTGAAGGTGATGTTGAGTTCAAGGCTGTTCTCTTTGTTCCTCCAAAAGCTCCTCAAGATTTGTATGAGAGCTACTACAACAACAACAAAGCCAGTGTCAAATTATATGTTAGGCGAGTTTTCATCTCCGATGAATTTGATGAGCTTTTGCCCAAGTATCTCAGCTTCTTGCAGGTAATGAAAGTTCTGCAACTGGTTTTGTAATAGCTCAATTGTTTTTAACATGATTCTGATGATGCTGTCTTTATTTCCAGGGACTTGTTGATTCGGACACACTCCCACTCAATGTGTCACGAGAAATGCTTCAACAGCACAGCAGTCTAAAAACAATCAAGAAGAAGTTGATAAGGAAGGCCCTTGACATGATTCGCAAGATTGCTGAAGAGGATCCTGATGAAAATGATGGCAAGGATAAGAAGGGTAAGTTATTTTTAAAAATCAGAACACTTCCCTATACATGTAGTAGATCATTGGATTTTCTATAATTCTGCTGATTAGCATATTTAAAAAGCTATTTTGAACTCATTGTGCCTTAGAATGGGTTGAACAGGAGGCTGTCTCTCTGAAGTTCGAAGCAAGAATGATCCCCACCTCCCCCCCCCCCTCTCTCTCTCCCTCTCTCTCTCTCTCTCTCTCTCTCTCGGTTTCAGAATATATAAATAATCCAGCATTATATATTGACCCCACAAATAATCTGAGCTACAGCTATTTGTATGAAATAGATTATTAACTCTAATTACTGCCACTTTCAAATTCTTTGCTGCTGCCTTCCTAAAATCTCATTTTTGTAAAATCTTTATTACAGATGTTGAGAAGTCTGATGATGATGAGAAGAAGGGTCAGTATACAAAGTTCTGGAATGAATTTGGCAAGTCAGTCAAACTTGGAATTATAGAGGATGCCACAAACAGAAACCGTCTGGCCAAGCTTCTAAGATTTGAGACGTAAGTTACTGAAATTAAGGCTTTACTGCCTTAGAACATATGGTTGTCATGTCTCTCCTCTATGGAACAATTTTGCTAATTTGGCTCTCTTCTTAAACAGTACAAAGTCCGATGGAAAATTGACTTCCCTTGATCAGTACATCTCAAGAATGAAATCTGGGCAGAAGGATATCTTCTACATAACAGGTACCAACAAGGAGCAGTTGGAAAAATCCCCATTCCTTGAAAGGCTTTCAAAGAAAGGCTATGAGGTAACCAACGAAACTTGTTGACCTTTGCTTTGATATGGATTGCCTTTTCAGCTTCTGGTTTTACTCTATAAGCCATTTTGTAAATGAACTTCTTTATGCTTCAGGTCATCTTCTTTACTGATCCTGTTGATGAGTATTTGATGCAATACCTTATGGACTATGAAGACAAGAAATTCCAAAATGTTTCCAAGGAGGGTTTGAAACTGGGCAAGGACTCTAAAGACAAGGAGATCAAGGAGTCTTACAAGGAGCTGACTAAGTGGTGGAAAGGGACTCTTGCTAGTGAGAAGGTGGATGATGTCAAGATAAGCAACCGTTTAGCAGACACTCCTTGTGTTGTTGTGACTTCGAAATTTGGGTGGAGTGCGAACATGGAGAGAATCATGCAATCGCAAACACTCAGTGATGCTAATAAGCAAGCATATATGCGTGGTAAAAGGGTTCTTGAGATCAACCCTAGACACCCTATTGTCAAGGAGCTCCGAGAGAGAGTGGCGACAAATCCAGAGGTATGATCTTGTAAAAATCGTATTCTTTGACATGTTTAATATCATAGCATGGGCATAATATGTATATGTAACTTGGAGGGTATAAACTCATAGCAGGTATAAACCCATATCTATTTGATTCAAACAATCCAATAGCACCTCAACCTTCCCCAAAATCTCCCTCTGTATTCCCACGATTCCTCAAAAATGCCCCTTATTTCACCTCCTCAAAATTGCCCCTCTGTTGTTTTTAAACGCAACCATATCTGATATGGATTTTTATCACCCCCTATATTCCTTCATTTTTTTTGGTGTGTGTGTATGTGGGGGGGGGGGGGGGGGGGGTTGTTAGTGGAACAGTGACTGTGAAATAATGAATCCTTATCACTCTAGTGACTGCCTATGCCATGTCATTTTTTGATCATCTTGGTTTATGTCGCTAGTCTCAGTTCCTCATTCAAATTAACAAAACATAGCTTGATTGAAAATGATTTGTTCATCACTACATTCATGTCTGTTGCAATCTCCCTTTTTTCCTTGGATGGATATGCATCAGAAAGCTAAGTAGTTTTGACCAATGTTCGTTATTTTTTTTTTTCTTATTGGCTATCAGCTTAATGCTACCAACCTTTTTTATATAGGATGACAGCGTCAAGCAAACAGCACGCCTTATGTATCAGACAGCTCTCTTTGAGAGTGGCTTCCTGCTGGACGACCCGAAGGATTTTGCTTCTCGTGTCTATGATTCTGTAAAGTCTAGCCTCAACATTAGCCCTGATGTAGCTGTAGAGGAAGAAGATGACACAGAGGAGCCCGAAGTCGAAACAAAGGAGGATGATTCTTCACCCAAGGAAGAAGCTGACGGTGTGAAAGACGAATTATAGAAGACTTAAATGCCACTAGATTGATCATATCATGGGCCTTAAGGTTCCGTCCTATTGAGTTTCTGCATTACCGTCACCAGGAAAAATTATAAATTTCACTTTAGATTTCTGTAAACATGATGAAAAGAATTTTGTCTCAGTCAACATAGTAATATTATAAGTAGACCAGAATTTTTCAGGAGTTTTAATGGCTTGTCTCATTGTCTGTGTTCAATCTGTTTATAGACCATGGCCTGTTTAGAACATACTCGCGTAAGTTGATTGCATTCGTAGGAAACTTAGCCTCAAAGGAGGAAGTAGTAGATGAGTTAAGTGAAAGGTAAAATGAAAGTGAACAAAGATGAGCATTTGACTCCCAAATCCACTCTTGCATGAGGTGTAATAAATCTATAGTCAATATTATAAGATTTGACAATAGTAAGAACTAGTTTAAGTACTGTGCAACGAACGATTTTTATATAACCTAATTGTGTATTACAATGCTAATTTAATTTTTTAAAAATCAAATTTTTAATTGAAACAAATACTTGAATTTCTTTAAAAAAGCTAACTTGAATTTTGTGTTATATTGATATCAAAAGTTATTGATCATTAAACATTTTTTAAAAAACGCAAATTTAATGATTATAAGGTTTTATAAGAATGAAATTTTATGTTAATTATAACCGTGCTATGTACTTATATACTCTATAAGTCTCTATTTTGTTGGCATGTTTTGACCGGCACAATATTTTATTAATTGATTTTTTTTTTTGTGATAATTAATAATCAAGGTTTTTTTATTTTTATTTTATATTTATAGTTATAGAATTGTAGTGTTATTTTTTTATTTTTATTTTTAAACGGAATTGTAGTGTTATTTTTATAAATAAATCAACAAATATATAATAAAAGCTAAATTGTTAATCATGGTTGGAGCAAAAAAACTTTCAACGAAAAAAATACAATGTAGAATGATATGGAGTACGGGAGATGTACATTATTCTAATATATTACCTTATATACGTTGTATATGTTTGTTTATTATAGAAAAATACCCATTATATAATGTATGAAAGATATGTTAAAATATTTTCATTGAATGCATATAGAATATACTTAAAATATAGTTGCCAAATTGAAAGTTAAGAGTGGCAGAAATTTTTTTAATCAAAATATAACAAGTGTCATATCAAATTCGCTTTTAGTATTATGTTATTGATTGATTGATTTGGGAATATGGTGCATGGAGAGGGGTTAAAAAAAGAAGATGAAACCCTTTGCAACTTTCCTCTTCTTGAATTTGTATCGTTCACCGTCTATTCCACCAATCCACTGCTGTCCCAACACCTCTTTCAACCAAGTCGCCACCACATGCAACCCATCATCGTCTCTGCAATCTATTGACATTCACCATCACCTATGCCAAACAACCATATCCACCCCATTGTAAAGATACTATTGCAATAGTATCACCATTATTAAACCATTCCCTAAGACTTACACCATTTCTTTAAACTCTTGAAAAATTCAGCATTGAAAAAACTTGCAAGTTAAAGGTACCACAACCACCCAGTGCCATTGTGCAGTGAAGAATAATATATTTTGTTTAAAAAATGTTTCCATGGTGAATACCTCGCAATGTTGGGTTATTAACACTACTTATAAATTGTTACACAGAAAATTTGGTATGTACCGGGTTCGAATCACATCCTTAATCACAACGTTTTTTCCCCGTATTCTTGATATGAATTATCTAAACTTCCACATAATAAACTGGTAACGAAAAATGAAAATATAGTATCCAATATTATCTATTATATGTATAAATGACACTTTTTTTAGTAATAATTTATTATTATATATAGAAATAAGTCGTAAACACACAGGATATTTAGTAGTAAGTGCAATAATTATATTGTGTGTAACCAATTATGATTTGATTCAAACTCTCATGATTTGATTTAAACCCTCAAATGTATAAATTAAATCTTACAACACTTGATTGTAACTCTCAAAGGCCTCAATATTTCAATTTTGATGATTATAGTTGAAAATGCAAAGTAATGTTGAATGTTATTGCGTACAACGATTGTTGATTAAATAATCAAGTTATGCGAAACTAATTAATCTTCGTATGAATCATATATAATTTCACAAAATCAAACATTTTCAATACCATGCATGATTGTTAGTCAGGGAAACAAGCTGTAGAAATATGAGCGATTTTATATTACGGAAATGATTGTATATTTGTATGTATTCCAAAGGGATTTGTTTCTAGCCCTCTTCTATTTTATTTTAACCTTCAAAATTTTATTTACCCTTCACCCTATGACTTTTGTACCTTCATTGGGAACATTTTTCTAGTAACAAACATTTTGATTAATTAATGGAATAAGTTGTAAAATTATGGTTAATTAATCTGTATAATTGTATCTAACATCTATTAATTTTTATACAGTTACTTTAAACATATAATTTATAATTTTGGGTATGTTTGAAATTTTTGTAGTAACAATAACGACTAAATACTAACACTTATTAATAATATTACAAAAACTATAATAAGGTTAAAATTGTCCAACTTCATAATATTTTAAAAAAATATATCGATATGGATGTCTATATAAAAAGCATTAAAAAAGAATTTCATTGGTTTTTTTATAATAATTTTGTGATTTGTAGTTTGTAAAATATCGTCGAATGCTATATTATTCAATTCTAATTAAAAAACATCTCTCTTCATTAATGACGCTGACTAAGGCCCTGTTTAGTTCACCTTATTTTTACTTATTTCAGAAAAAAATAAGTTCAGATAAGATCAGATCAGAAAAAATAAGTTCAGATCAGATCAGAAAAAATAAGTTCAGATCAGATCAGATCAGGAAAAATAAGTTCAGATCAGATCAGATCAGAAAAAATAAGTTCAGATCAGATCAGATCAAAAAATAAGTTCAAATCAAATTATTATTATTATTATTATTGTTATTATTATTATTTATTTATTATTATTATTATTATTTATTATTATTATTATTATTATTGATTTATGATGTATCGGATTTGATTTTATCGTTTGTTTGAACTAGCAACATTGTTTATGTTATTAAATAGCACAAGCAATAAACGATAATAATTAAAATTTCATTATAAGCTCCAAATCATAAACGTTTACAAATATAATTTTCATTACAAGAAGTTCCAAATTTACTTCACTATATTAAGTTGTACTTCTTTCATTACAGCTTTACGATTCTCGTTAAACAAATCATAATCTGCTCTTGGTTCGATTTCTATACCACTATCAATGGGTATATCCAACTCATGTAATCGAATAAAATTGTGAAGTGTGAATGTAGCAACCATAATTGCCAATTGATGTTTAGTGTCCATTTGTGGCATCATTGTCAATATTTTCCATCGACCTTTTAATTGTCCAAAACATCTCTCGATCGTTGTTCGAAGTGAAGAGTGAAGATAATTAAAAAGTTCAAGCATGCCTTGTGGTGGTGGACCATTTCGAAATTCAGGCAAATGGGTTCTAATATCTTTTTCTTTTATTGGACTCAAATATCCAACAGTATTCGGATATCCAGAATCTACTAGATAATATTTTCTTGTTACAAAATAAAGTTATACAGCATATTAGTATAGTGTCATGTATGGAGTAAAAACATACACTATTTTAAATTATACCTGGAGGTGGATGGGGAAATCAAAATTCTAGTACAGTTAAGCAATGGTTCCATACAGTAATATCATGAGCACTACTTTCAAATCCAACGTTGATAAACGTGAAAAGTCTATCAAAGGAACAGGCAGCCAAAACATTCCATGTTTTTTTTCCTTTACGCCCTCGATGTGTCACACCATCATCATCGCTTACAACTGCATTTATATGAGTCCCATCCAATGCTCCAACACAATCCTAATAGTTCATTAACATTTAGGATACATTTTATAAGTGATTATATATTGCATATGCATAAAATAATATAATGACAATGCAAGATATTAGTTCATTAACATTTAGGATACATTTGATAATAGAGAATTTTTTTGAAAATATTTGTTAGAAGAAATGGATAAGATGACATTATTACATACGGCAAAGCTAGAAGAAGCGAGGGTTTTGTCGGGCCGTTTGCACCAGCTCCGAAAACAGCGAATTGCACGCCTTCAGAGTGAAATCCACGCAATCCGTTCCACGCCAGGTTATGCGGTTGGAAATGACCAACCTGATGAGAGGATTATCGAGGAGGACAGGGGTGGTGATGTGGCTATTTGTGGTGCTGATGCTGTTAATGCTGATGAGGACCAGAATCAAGAAGGGAATGCTGATGATGAGGATGACGATGAAGATGTTGAGGACTACGACGCTGAAGATGATGAGAATGAGGAAGATGTAGAAGATGAAGTTGATGAGGATGAGGAAGTGACAGAAGATGAAGATGAAGATGATTAACATGGGGATGAGGACGGAGGTGAAGTTGCTGAAGATGATGAAGAAGATGATTCTGGGTCAATTCAGATGCTTACAGGCGGCGCAGTCCTCTCCCCAAAAACGATCCTTGGGATTAGCTTGGTTTGTTTATATTTAGTTATGTAATCTACACAATTCCTTTTAAGTTTAAATTCAGGTTAAGTTTAGTAGGTGATTAGGGGTAGTTTGAAGACAATTTCCATGATTTAGTCACTATGAGAAGTCTACTATTGGTACATGTAGGTGTTACGGAAAAAATTGGTACTGAACCCGGTCACTGCTGTTGAAGAGTTCCCAAGTATGCTTTACGTTCGTCGTAAATATCCACCCGTCCTGAATTACAAATCACTTAGATTCTACTATACTACGACGACTTAGTTATTAGTAACTTGACTAGTCATTAGTTATTAGTAACTTCACTAGTTGGGTGATGTAAACGTCCTCCTGCTACGACGCAGGTATTTGTACCACCCTGGTTATTAACAATCCATTTCCGTATTTAGTGGTTCATTCTATAGGTTCCAGTGTACCACCGTTTCTTCAACGGTACCGAAGTTTACCTAGTGGTACCCTGGATTACAAAACAAACAAGGCCTACTTCAAACTTGACACGTTTGATTTGTATAATGGTTTAACCACCAACATCGATCTAAAGACAGAATTTAAGGACTAAGACAACTCTACTGTTGGTACATGTATGTGTTACGGCATAAAATGGTATTGAACCCTTTTCACTGCCGTTAGTTGAAGAGTTCCCAACAGTGCTCTCAGTTCATTGTAAATATCACTATGTCCTGAATAACAAATCAGTAAGATTCTAGTGTACTATGACGACTTAGTTATTAGTAACTTGACTACTAATTAGTGATTAGTAACTTGACTAGTACTTAATTATTAGTAACTTACCCTGTCCATCTAGAAATATTGGGATAGTAGTACATTTATTACGTAAGATATGTACCATAAATTAATATATGCATGCGGAACTTCTAATTAACTTCTAATTGGCAGTTTCCAAGAAATCCTCGCCGGTTTATAAGTCTCCCCCACTAATTCAATTATCCACCATCATCATCACAACTCCCAACCCACTACATCCACTCCCGTGAACCGTCACTTTGAAGTCTATTTATGTGTCAAACTCTTTTTGCAACAAATTTAACCTCCTTCTATTCGGACAATGCGATCTCCCTCTCTAAAAAATTCAAAAATGGATGTAGTAGCGAAAGGGCGAAAATTTACAACCTCTATGGTTGACATCCTGCCGTCAGAAGTGTTGGCGACCATTCTAAGTTTCGTTGCCAAGTCATCTCCTGCTGATTTATCTCGGTGCAAATTAAGGTACGCTTATACTTGCAAGATGCACTCTGTTTCTCATCACACACACAGAATGTAATAATCTAATTTCACCCGTATAACTTGATGATAATAGTTGTAAAACACTGCGACGGATAGCCGAAGAAAAAGGGGTCCTTCAACAAATTCACCTCCGCTGGATTAAAACACGAATGTTCTGTCCACACCGAGAAGCGGTGGAGAAGTTCTTCATGACGTGCGTGGAGAATGAACATCTTGAGGCAATGCTTGACTTTGGATTTGTACGTCTTCTTTCTTATTTATTGGGAATTTTATTCGTCAAAAATTTTGTTGTAGACTTCTAATCACTGTGTTAGCATTTCTCTTTACCGTAGCGACAATACTTCAACACCCTGGTGCTAGACGAAGGCTTGACGATGTTGGAAAGAGCAACTGAGTTGCATAATTCAATGGCAGAATATGTAGTAAGCCTCATATACATATACACCGGAGAAGAAGAAAGGGGTGTTAAGCTTTTGGAGAACACTATCAACAGCGTCGGATCTGAAGGGATAGTCCAGTGCAGAAGGGAGTTACGTCAGATGGCGATGTCAAATTGGATGCGCAATCATATGATTGTACATTATATGCCACAGCCGAAATTATTCTGCAAAAAAAAAACTACAGCACGAGAAGAACTTAAACCCATGGGATCCTCTTTATGACGAGGATGCGGAAAGTACAATGTCTTGTATAACATGTAAATGCATTAGGGAAATAAGCGTATTTTATGAAATACTACGTGGTCTACTCACCGGCCCTGTGTAATGAGTATGATCTGTATTAATGACATATCTTTTTCAAACTCGTAGATTATGATTTGTCAACTGTGTGTTGAGGTTACACGTAATGATATGTTTCGCAGTTCGGAACAACACACACAAACACTATAAAGTGTTACAATTTTATCATCCATTTCGTAAATACAATGTACCACCGTAAATAAAATGTACCGCCGTGACAACAGTGGTACAATTTTATCATCCATTTCGTAAATAAACTGTACCCCCGTCACTAAAGTGGTACACATTAATCATCCATTCCGTAAATAAAATGTACCACCATGACCGAAGTGGTACATGTTATTTACGAAACTTCGTCTGTGAGAAACAATGTTCAAACAACAAATATCCATCTCTTTTACCACCCTAAACAATCTCTTTATGACGAGGATGCGGAAAGTACAATGTCTTGTATGACATGTAATCCATCTCTTTTACCACCCTAAATAATCTCATATGTTCGTGTCTAAAGTGGAGCAAAGATAACCCAAATAAATTTCCAACGTACAGATACCAGGAAAACATAGTTTCACACTTGGGCAAGTAGGAAAAACAAATTCAGTCCCTCCGCCTTCTACTTCTTTCACAAGCAAAGGCGAAATTGAAAAGGGTAACACCATGTCTCGAGAGTGGTACAAAATATGAGGCTTTTATACCACCGTGTTAAAAGTGGTACAATCTTGTATATTTCTCTTACACCACCCTGAAAAATTTCGTATATCGTGACTAAAGTGGCATAAAAATCACCCAAATGTATAGGTATACATGGAGTTTTAGGTAATCATAATGTTTTACGACATATATGGAGATTAACTGTAATCGGTTATTTTCAAAATATACTTTCAAAAGATATTTTAAAACATGTTTACATGATTTGTGAACTAATGCGATTAGTTTACTGCTAATAACAATCCGGTCCTAATCTTAAACAAACTTTATAAACACAGTAAGAAGCATGCAATAATTCTAGGGCAAAGCCCTTAATCACTATTACATCCTAATGTCCACAGAATAGCTCATATGCAAAATGCATTCTCTGCACATAGTCCAACCAATGTACCATATACTACTAATACACTTCTAATATTGTTTTTCAAACAGACAACTAGATAAGTACGGAGTATAATACAACTAGAAAGAGATAAGTGGGGTGAGGGATAGCACTGAGATCAGCAACAGTGGAGAAATTACTAATTAATGGGGTTGTAGAGCTTTCGTAAGTTCTTTTGGTGTTTCTTTCTCACTACATGCTTCTTAAGACAATCATTGCTTGTGCACCCGATCTTGCAAACATCACACCATGGTTCTTCGATTTTTCGTTTTTTTGAAAGGTTGTGTTGTGCATTGTTACTCACTGGAAGTACACATGTTATCAAGCAGTAAATCTAAAACGTTATCAAGAACAGATGAAACTCAATCATAACCCATAAAATCAATTAAAAAAAACAAACAAACGTATCCAATTTTCATAGAAAACGAAAGCATACCACAGAATAAGGAGTAAAACAATCCAGTTTGCTGATGCAGCACCCGGGCCTGAATTAACAGGTTGTGCTCTAAAACCCGGAGTATAACCATAAATAGGAAGAGAGGCAGAAGGGTTAGAGAATAGGTATGGAAATTGATGAGTGTATGAGAATGAGGTGACAATGCTTGATTATTAGGTTCAGACATTTTTGCTTTTGGTAATTCCGAATTTAAAAGGGGAAACAAATTTGGGAGAGGAATGATGAAGAAGCTGAGTACATAGGAATGATGAAGAAACTGTATGGCCTCCAACACTTTATTTCACTGCGAAATAGTGAAGTAGCACATGCATCAAAGACCCTATACACAGGTTTGATTTGACAATTCAATGGGAGGATGAATGGGAGGATTAATTAGTAGACATGCATCAAAAGCAGTAAAGAGGAAAACTGGGACACGAGAAGAAATAAGATTGAGAAACCAAATGGTTTTTTTTTTCAAGAAAATTTCACAAAAGTATTTTGAAGAGCTACTGTCAAAAGATATTTTCATTAGCTATTTAAAAAAGTATTTCAACAATATTCACCAAATATGCCGTTCCAGTATTTAGTTATTCACGATATATATATCAAGGACGTGACATAAGGGTCAAGCACTTGACATACTATGCAGCGGGACACAACTACTAAATAATACGATAGGTATAGTGTACCTTTATCATCCTCAACTCCAGTCGAATAAAATTGAATCGTTCTTCACTTAAAGGCTTAGTAATAATACCGGAGTATTAGCTAATTGATAAGTAGTAGTGATAATATGGATGGTAAAATTCAGTTAATAATTTTAAATAATTGCTCTAATTTTTTAAATTGGTCTTTCTTAAGTGATCTTTGTGTAATTAATTATTTTCCAAAGCTAATTGTGTTTTCTTCAGAATTTTAGGCCACGTCTTGATTGAGATGAATTGGGGATGAAAAATTAAAAGCGATCTTTCTTAAGAGGTTCAATTACCACGATTGCATTACCAACACTACATATACGATTTACAAGTGGGTATGTGTCATGTGTGAAAATATGGGTGTGGTAAAAGGCCGATTCAAAATCATGAAGATTTGGCTAAAGTGATACATGATGACAATGAAGACACATTGACAATGACACACTTTCTGAAACGCAAATAGTTTTGACCAGTTGACAATAACCTAACACTGCCAGAGTTCAATGGAAACAAGCGTAATATTTTCTCTTTCTAACATTGCTTCGTTCATTGCCATCAGACCCTTTTTTGTAAAAACCCCTTTACTTGTCTTTTCACTTCTCCGTTTTCTTTGTCATTTTTCTCAGTTCTCCGTTTAGGGTTAATCCAAACTGTAAGAAATCTTTTGCTGTAATTCCAATCCTACGACACCGAAACCATGGCGAACAACTGTGAAGTCAGTGAGTTGCAAGAGCAGCTTGAAGTGGTGTACACTGAATTAACTGAAATTCGTGCCCAGTGGAAGGTCGAGGCAGAAGAATTGGCTACAATTAGAGCGGCACATAACGCAAAGCTACAAGAATTGAGGGTTTTGACGGCCCAGTTGAAGCGGCTTAGGAATGTTAGTGTTCGAGGAGGTCATGTGAGGGATGAAGGTGGTGTTGGAGGAGCTCTTGGAGAACGGAACGAGGTTGGTGGTGTTGATGCTGAGATGGAATGCATAATTAATTATAAGAACCACCACAGATATGCTCTGGTATTGTTTTTAACTTGCGTATGTGTGTTTATCTTTGTATTCGTGGAATAATTATAGGTGTGTGCCTAATTTTTTTCCTGTCCTGTTTTCCTTCTGCGTAGCCTCTTCCCAGTTGTTGGAAGTCTTTTGCTTCTGGTTTTTCCGGTCCTGTTCGTGTTCAACGTGGTCCGGGATGGCCATCGTGGCATGTGGAATTGCTCGGTGCTAATCTTAGTCACGCTCGTGGTCTGTTCATGTATTCTGGTTGGGAGAACTTTGTGGCTAAAAATGATGTTGAGCATGGTGATACTCTCAGTGTCCGGTATGTTGGTCAAGGGGGTTTTCCATATTACTGTTTTAACAGATGTTGATGATGGTGATGCTGGTAAATAAGAAGTCAAATGTGTATTGAAACCTTGTGTTTGTTTATGTCTGTAGTAGCTTTTAATTGTGTTGGTTTATGTCTATTGAAACATTGTTTTGTGTATTGAATAACAATACAACACTAGTTCTACTATGTATTTATTTCTCTTCTAGAGTAGTCTAGTCACGTGACAGAAGTCATCTATCTCCTCCTTTTACTGTCTCTTTACTCTTCCCTTATTCAAAACCTTGATTCTTGTAAGGAGCTTTTGGGAATTCAGCCTTTTTTGAATTCCTACCTTTATTACACTTAAGCCCGTTTCACTTTCTCTCTCATCCGTCACTTCTCTTCTCCAATTTCTCTGATTTTTTTCGTCTATCTGAACTTTTTGGGAAAAAACACCGTAATTCTGTGGTTCGGCTTCAATGGCGCCCAAAAGAAAGACCAGTTCTTCGAAACCTTCGTCTTCAAAAGCTGCTCGAACCGCTTCTTCTTCTAAGAAGAAGGTTACCGTGATCTCGTCTTCCGAGTCTTCCTCCTCATCGGCGTTCTCCTCAGATTCTTCAGTTCCACGGTCTCCAGTTCACAAATGTCCGACTGAACCCGAGGTAATTTCTTCCCTTCCTTCATCGTGGTTTAGAAATAACCAAACACTGGGTCAGTGGAAAGATGGGTATCATTCTCGTGGACTCTGTTTTTCTGCAATTATGAACACTGACCTAATTGATTCTGCTACTCTCAATTGTTTTAAGGTCTTTAGAGAGTCTTCTTTATTTAAAATGTCATCTCTTTGTGACATTGCATACCCGCGTCTTACTCGTCTCTTTTTACATAAACATGGTTGTTTCCAAGAGTCGTGCTGGGGAGACTAATCTTAAAACCCTTGTCAAAGGGAAACAAATAATCCTGAATCCGTCTACATTGGCCCAAATTTTAGAGACTACCCCTGATTTATGGACAGACTCTCATCCCCCTCGTCAGGAATGTGTTTCTAAGGCAAGAGAACAATATTTGCTTCCAGACCTTCCACAATCAAGGCAATTAACTCATTCCTCTCTGAAACTTGAATCGAAAATTATCTTTACATATCTTGTTCGATGCATTGTTCCCCTCATAACTTCCAAGGAACTCGTCACAGATCAAACCCTTGAAATAATATTCCTGCTTCTTAATGATTACGCCCTCGATTTACCTAACTTAATCTTGAACCACATGGTTCACTTCTATTCTTCGTCACGCCGCCATACTCCTCTTCCTTACGCCAATCTGCTTCCTAAAATATTTGAGTTCTTTGAAATCGATTTAGGGAATGAGGAAGTCGAAAGAAACCGAACCCCTAACATTGGTATGGATTCTTTTAAAAGAATCGGGATTTTCTGTCTTCCTGATGGTACATGGAAGCTCCGATCTGAGCTATCCTCTGATGAAATGTCTGCCCTGCCACCGTCTCTGTCCAAAGGAAAAGAGAAAGCCCCTGCTAACCCTCCTTTGTCTTCCTCTCGTCTTGATGCCCTCGAATCTCGTCTTGATGGCCTCGACTCTAGTCTTGATGCCCTGGAATTCTGTCAAGATGAAAATCGTCGTGATATGATGCTTGAAATTCAAGACCAAGCAAAAAAATTGGACCAAACTCATGAACTTTTGGCAATTGTGAATGCCAAGATCAGTCAAATGTTCTATCTCAATGCCCTAACCTACACAGCCACTGGTAGCATAATGCCTTTACATGAAGATGCTGCTCAGCAGGCGCGAGATAAGTCTGCCAATGTTTTATTGAATTGTGCATGTAGGGTGAAGGACAGGCCTATTTTACGACCCCAGCAGACCAAACCTACAATTATTACCGTTAAGGAATATGGGGTTGTCAAAAAATACAGGGAAGCGGAGGAGGAACGGAGGATTGAAGAGATGATGAAGGACAAAGTCTTCGCAGAAGCTCATGGGCGCTGGTGTAAAAAGGCAAGGGATGATGTTCGCTTTCAACGATCTAGGATATGAAGGCCTTGAAGCTGTGTTGTTTAAACAATGTTTCTTTGAACCTTTTTAATATTTGGTCTGTACTAAACAATGTTTTTCATTTTTGTTGCTCATTTCTTCTCTGATTGACTGGATGTAATGTCAAAAAAGGGGGATAGTGTAATAATATTTGTCTTAATATCTTATAGTTTTGAAGACCAGTATGTGATGTGCTAACGCACTCGTCTGTTAAGTTTATAGTTTATGTGTGTGGTTTCAACACCTTGAGTTTATATCTATCTGTAGGAATTGTAAATTGAACCTCTCACTGTTTAAATCCGTTTATTGATCTCAAGACCTTGAGATTATATCTGCGAGAACTGCGAATTTAACCTCTCACTGAAGTAAGAATTTCATTCATAATAAGGCCTTCTAGGATTGGCTGGTGGACTTAGAAAACCTAATGTCTGCAGATCTTGGAGTTTGGCAGTTGCAATCCATTTCTATTGGTTGAAGATGGAAGAAATCTTACCATTGTATAAATTAAATCAAATTTGGCAAAATTGAAGTCAAATCTAAGAAAAAATCGATGAAGTACGTTGCTTGAGTTATCTTCGGCTTTGTACCACTGAAGCTTAATGGTTCACAATAATGTACCATTAAAAATTAGTGATACACTTAAATGTACCACTGGGTTCTAATGGTACTTGTCAATGTACCACTATAGATAAAATTAGATCAAAAAAGAATGGAAAACCCCAAAACGCCCTCCTATATACATGCTAAATCAGTAGCTGCTACGCGCCTATATGCACTCATTCTGTTATAGTTCGGAAACTAAGAAATCAATTTTTTGACATGAATTTAATTCTAGGTCTTGAAATATTATGCAGCGTAAGACACCTTTGCTTCCCCTGAGAGGATGCACTCTTATTTAACATGCCCAACTCCAACTCGACATTTAAAAGCTGTTGAAGCCCAAACGTGTATTTGAATAGGTCTTGCGGTTCACTTGGGGTTCAAAAACAACATCCAATTTTCAACAGAAATATTATCTTTAAATATCCCCCCTCAACAAAGCTAACTATTTAGATATAAATTTTCATACCTCTATTGTTGAAGCTAATAATAGACCACTGTTAAATACCGATGAAAAAATAGACCACTGTGTTGTATTATTATTTTGCAAAATGCATACCAAAATCTTTCAACAGTGTCAAATATATATTTAAGTTTCAAATTACCTCTAATAATGTTTTATTCATAAAGTCGAAATATAAAATTACATAAATTTATATATCCTAATCTTTTTTAATAGGTTCAATACTAGCAAGTCTTTCAACCATAGCCGGAGAAAAGACACTGACATAAAATGTTCTATTACCAGCATAATAAACAAACATTATCTCACCATCAACCAAGTAATTTTCATTAACAAAACTTTCCCGAGAACAGAAAGGTCTTGCCAGTTAAGGATGTTCGGGGTGCGGCCATGAGGATGGAGACGAAGTATTTTGCTTCACAAACATATAGGGCATGAGGAAGCCTAATGTTTATGTGTCTGTGGAACTAAAATCAATTGAATCCCCTTTTGTAACAAGCTTAATGATCCTTGACGTATGAGGTAAAATCAAGTGAATCTCCTTTTGTAACAAGCTTAATGATCCTTGACGTATGAGTTAAAGTCGAGTGATTCCCCTTTCTTTCCTAAGAAGGCTAATGATCATTGACGTATGTTTAATTATGACTTTTATTATGATCCCCAATGTAATGGTTAATTGCGATTGTCATTATCATCCTTGATGTTTGAATTAGAACAATGATTGTTTTAGTTAGGTGTTAATTATGCTTTTTGTTGTACCAATTAGCACAATGTGTTGCAAACACCACTTAAGCACTCCCGGGGTTACACGTGACTACCACAAACAAAAAATAAAAAAGTTTAAGACAACCGGAAAATTGGATAGTTAAAATTCTTAAACGAAACGCCATCATTACCTTCCCTCGAGAATTGGAACGATTTATTCCATAGTTCATGACCGTCTTCATTTAGCTTCCATACTTCATTCTAACAGAAAAACACCTGTTCGTTCCCCTTCAAAACCTTAGAAGCGTCAGGGAAAAAAAAAAAAAACTCGCCAATTCAATTCTTCTCCAAGGTACGTCCCAATTTAATTCGCCGTTTACTGGTGTCAGACTCTTTACTTCTGTTCCCTGGTTTTTCTTTAGATCTCCATTTTCCTCTCTGTAACACTGTATGTATTTTTTTTTTCCACTTGGTCTTTTTAGGGGTATTTTTCCTTTTCAGGGTTTTGTTTATATTTCCAATGTTTAGTTATATTTGTGTCGTTTTTCCAAATCTTTTCGTTCTGTATGGTATGTTCATGGTTTTGTGTTTTGTTTCCTGATATCGCCATTATTGGGAAGAGAATTATTTGTTAATCCCTTTTTTCCTCATTTTTCGTGTGGGATTTTTGTACCACTTACTTAGGATTGAACGGAATTGATCTGAATTGTAGTGTTTTCCTTTTTGCCCAAATTTTTAACTACTTATTCATGTTTACGGTTTTTTAAAATTTATGCGGGGGTGTTTGGTACCACTGTCACGCCACGACACTGTTATGGATGAGACATGAAATTGTACTACTTTAATCAGTGGTGCTGCTTTGTACCACTTTAGATACATGGAAATATGGAATTACCATTTCAATTTTGTCCTGTCTGCCCAATTTTTACACCATGATTTGGGTTCCCTTTCTGCCCAATTTTTACACCATTGATAGTGGTACAAGAAATAAAAGAGTATATTGTACCACTTTAGTCATGATAGTGCAAAAACCCCATGTTATGTACCGCTTTACAAACATGGTTTGACCCTTTCTATTGTCTTTGGTTGTCAGCGAAGCTACCATGAGTGACTGGGAAGTGACTGAATTAGAAGGGTAACTTGACAAGTTGTACTCAGAGATGAACGAAGTCACTGCGCAGCAGTTGATAATGCTAAGCAGATAAGTTTAGAGCAGTACGTACGGCAAAGTTTTTAAAAATACTAGTAGAAGTATATAAGGTTGTTATAGCAGTAAATAAGGCAAAGCTGGAAGAAGCAAGGGTATTGTGGGCCCGTTTGCGTCCGCTCCGGGAGCAGCGAATTGCACGCATTCAGAGCAAAATTGATGCTAGCCCTGGAATTGAAATTGATGCAAGCCCAGGAAGCGAAATTGAAATTCATCGCATTCACGGTGAGTTACTATTGCTACGTGTCGTTAATCATGTGCGGTGTACTACTCAAGACAACTGATTTTAGTGCTATCCCTTACCCGGCTAAGGTCTTTCTGGTTGTATTATATTTATCTATTTGTCTGTTTTAGAAATAGTATTACAAGTGTTGTGTTGGACTATTTTAAGAGAATGCATTTTGCGTATATGCTATTATGTGAAAGTATAATCCATTTCTTTTTCCATTGTTTCTCATCATAAGAGGTCTTGTACCACCCAATCTTTAGCCATCCTTAAAATTTTGGAAGCATATTAATTGGTAACCCATAGCAATCATAGTGGGGGTTAAAATTGCTTTAAGGACAGTGTAATCACGTCCCTAATCCTTCATTCCCATAATTATTTTTCTAACATTTAAATGGTCTCTCTTCCTCTTAAGTGATTTTTATTCGTGATCTTTACTCATCCATTCGTGATCTTAGTTGTTTTTTTAACATAGAAACTAAAACAGTCGTCCTAAAGTACGTGTTTAATTTCCAACAATTATAGTCGTTCACAAATCACAATTGCATTACAAAATATTGGTGTGTCATCTTTGAAATCACAAATCACAAATCACAATTATAGTCGTTCACAAATCACAATTGCATTACAATTATAGTCGTTCACAAATCACAATTGCATTACAATTATAGTCATTCACAAATCACAATTGCATTACAATTATAGTCATTCACAAATCACAATTGCATTAGCAACGCTACATATACGATTTTCAAATGTGTGTGTGTCATCTTTGAAAATATGGGTGTGGTAAAGGGACATTACAAAATCGTATCCTTTTGAAGCGCAAATACTTTTGACAGTTTGACAATGACCTTACACTGCCAGAGTTCACGGGAAACAAGGTTAATATTTGCACTGATGTGGTACTTTCACTATTTCGCAGTGAAATGGTCATACAGTTTCTCCCTTAATCTCCCAATTTTTTTCACAATATTAAATCGGGAATTACCAAAATAAAAAATGTCAGAGGCGAGTTGAGAGACAAAAGCAACCTGTTTTGGAGCACCTTCAATTGTTAATCCAAAATTCTCCTACCCTCATCAATTTCAATATCTTCCCTCTAACCCTTCTTCCTCTCTTCCTAATTATGGTTACACTCCGGGTTTTGGAGCACAACCTGTTTATTCAGACCCGGGTGTTGCTTCACCAAACTGGGTTCTAAAACAATCCGCCCCTCTTACTTATTATGTGGTATGTTTTTGTTTTCTGTGAAAACCGGATACGTCTGTTTCTTTTTTTTTTTTAAATGGATTTTAGGGTTTATGTTTGAGTTTTATCTGTTCTTGATAACATATGTAAACTATGGGTAGTTGCTTAGATAAAATAACTTCACCCCTGTCTCCTTTTAGTGAAGCTAATTTTCTGAATTGTGTACTGTGATATTATCAACATTTCCTTTTTTTATTTTTGAACGTTTAATATTAATAACTATACTGTAAATTTATTAATTCCCTTACATTAATGTTTGTGAATTCCGAATCCACTGTATTTTTGTTTTTTTTGTGATTTATTTTCTAACAATCGGATTGTACAGATAAGAAAAAACGATGAAACTCGCTGTGATGTTTGTAAAATCAGTTGCACAAGCAATGAGTGTCTTAAAATGCATTTGGGGGGAAAGAAACACCGAAAGAGCTTACGAAAGCTCCAGCACCCTAATCCCTTGATTACTCCAACCACAGCTGCTGCTAAGACACCGGTTCCAGTGAGTTACAATGCACAACACAACCTTTCAAAAAAAAAGAAAAGTCGAACAACCATGGTGTGATGTTTGCAAGATTGGGTGCACAAGCAATGATGATCTTAAGATGCATTTACGGGGAAAAAAACACCTAAAGAGCTTACGAAAGCTCTACAACCCCTTCAATTAATAATTTTTCCACTATTGCTATGTGCCGTTAATCATGAGCGGTGTTGCTACTTACGACATTTGATCTCAGTGCTATCCCTCACCCCGCTAAGTTCTTTCTGGTTGTATTATATTTATCTATTTGTCTATTTTGGAAACAATATTACAAGTGTAGTGTTGGACTATGTTCAGAGAATGCATTTTGCATATAAGCTATTATGTGGAAGTATAATCCATTTCTTTTTCCATTGTTTCTCATCATAAGAGGTCTTGTACCACCCAGCCTGTAGTGGTACCAATGTTGTCTTAGTGGTTCATTATGTAAAAGGTCTTGTACCACTCACACCTCAGTGGTACTAAAAATCCAACTAATGAACCACCGTTAATAAAGTCGTATGTTTCATTCTTAAGCGAGGACAAAATTAAAAGGGTGACACCATGTTTCGAAAGTTGTACAGAATCAGGGGGTTTTGTACCACCTTGACAATAGTGGTACAAATTTAAATCCACCCTGAACAATTCGTATGTTCGTGTCTAAAGTGGTACAAAAATCACCCAAATGGATAAGTTAACATGATGTTTTAGGTAATCATAATTTTTTAGGACAAATATGGAGATTAAGTGTAATCGGTTATTTTAGGTAATCACAATGTTTTGCTAGGCACCAACTGTGATTTGTGAACTAATGCGATTACTTTACTACTAGTAACAATCCGGTCCTATGAGGGCACACATACGAGCATATGTGAAGAGTTGCGACGTTTATTATAAATATTACTAAGTGATAAATGAAATCATACATTTTTCCACTGATCATACGGAGTACATTATAAGGTGAAGATAGAGAAAGAAATTGGGTTTAAGTATCAAAAGAAGGTGACGGTTGAGGAGGAGTTCGAAGTTGAAAGGGTGAAGTGAAAAGATTTGATTTGACAATTCAATGGGAGGATTAATAAGTACCAATGCATGAATTGCGATAAAGAGGGAAACCGGGAAACAAGCATAAAGAGTTGTCTTTTCTATGCAGTAATGATGTATTAAAGGTGGCTTTTCAAAAATGTGGCTTTTCGATAACATTGCTTCGTTTATTGTGTTTTATAGAATTATCAATTCCCATCACACCTTCTTCTTTAAAAACCCCTTTACTTGTCTTCTCAGTTCCTTCGTCTTCATTGTCCTTTTTTTTCGCACCTTCTAGTTAATTGTTAGAAATCTTTTCCCCTTATTCCTATCCTATGAACCTCGAAACCATGGAGAACAACAGTGAAGTCAGTGCAATGCTTGCGCAGCTTGAATTGGTGTTTAGTGAATTGGCTGAAATTTGCACCGTGTGGCAGGTTAAGGCAAAAGAATTGGATACCATGACAGCGGCACATACGGCGAAGCTACAAGAAGCCAAGGTTTTGTTGGACCAGTTGAAACGGCTGCGAACCCAGCGCGTTATAGAGCTTCGTCGGAACGTTGATGAGAAGTTGGAATGCATAATTAAATATAAGAATCACCACATATATGCTCTGGTATGCCTTTTAACTTGCGTATGTGTCTTTATATTTTATGTGTGGATCTTGAAAAAAATTTGTTTTGGGGGCCGATTTTTGTGTAACGTAATTGGATGACTGTATTCGTCAGATGTTGTGTCTTCAATGGATTTGTCATAGGTTAATGTCTTAATTTATTTACCATCTACGCATCAGGATTTAATTCACATGTAATCAAGCATTTTAACAGTTATAATCACGTTCTCAGCTACTATACTATTGATAAATTTTGATAACGTCGTGTCACCTATAATTATCAATTCTAATTACTATAATAATAGACCGATCTCGTAGAGAAAATAATACTAAAAATCAAATTACTATGCAATTTGTTTACCTTAATGGACTGAGAGCTCACACTTGAAGCTGTTATATCGTTCGGGAGGATATGGGGAAGACGGGGCGGCAGTTCAATAGAGGGATGAAGTTGTTAGAGGAGGTCATGTACAACAGAGGGATAAAGGTGGTGTTGGAGGAGAACCTGGAGAACAGAATGAGGTTGGTGGTGTTCATGATCTTTTGGAATGCATAATTAAATATAAGAATCAACATAGATATGCTCTGGTTCTGGTTTTAACTTGCGTATGTGTGTGTGACTAATTTAGTTCTTGTGCTGTTTTCCTTGTACGTAGCCTCTTCCTAAACGTTGGAAGTATGTTGCTTCTGGTTTTTCGGCTCCTGTTCGTGTTCAACGTTGTCATTATGGGCGATCGTGGAGTGTGGAATTACTCGGTGCTGATCTTTGTGACTGTCGTGGTTTGTTCATGTGTTCTGGTTGGGAGAACTTTGTGGCGGACAATGATGTTCAACATGGTGATACTCTTAGTGTCTGTTATGTTGGTCAAGCGGTTTTCCAAATTACTGTGTTAACAGATGTTGATGATGGTAGTCTCTAGTGGTACAAAAATCACCTAAATGTATTGGTATACATAGTGTTTTCGGACAGATATGGAGATTAATTGTAATCGGTTATTTTAGGTAATCACAATGTTTATCTAGAAACCAACTGTGATATGTGAACTAATGCGATATGTTTACTGCTAATAACAATCCAATCCTATGACGTCAAACATACTAGTATATGTGAATATTTGCGATGTTTGTTACAAATATGACTAAGTGACATATAAATGAAAACATACATTTCGTTACTTATCATACATTATAAAGTGAAGAGAAGGAAAGAAATTGGGTTTAATCAGTACAAGAAGGTGACGTTTGAGGAGGTGGGTCAAGTTGAAACGAAAAGGTTTGATTTGACTTGACACTTCAATGGTCGAACTAACTAGTAGTAATGCATGAAGTGCAAAACAGAGGAAAACCGGGAAACGAGGAAGAAATAAGTCTGACAAACGAAAAGCCTTTGTTGTCTAACAAATTTTCCCACACTACCAACGGTGAGCTAAAAATTTGCTCAGGGCAATTTGGGTGGGCATAAAATTTGATCATGCAATACAATGATGAGAAAATGAGAAAAAGCCAAAAAATGCTCATGAGCATTTCTGAAAATGCCCAAAACTTGATCATTTTTGAAGATGAATAGTGCTATGGTGGGCCCCACAATTTGCAATGGTTATATTTTTTTTTAATGCAAATTCTGAAATAAATATTTATTTAAAAAAAAAAAATTACCAACGGTCATAAAATTTAATTCTCTATAAATAGATATGCATTTTGGTATATTTTGGTATAATTTCAAAAATACCATAAATCCTCCATATTCTTTATTATAACGATAAAAACGACACAAATAAAAAAATAAGTTGCACAAATTTTAGACTAGTTTTTATTTAATTGGAGTAATATTGTTAAAATATAAATGAAATTAATAAATAAAGAAGTGTTGTGTAGGAGAGAGAAAGTAATGGTGGAGTATTGAAAAAGTAAGAGAGAGAGAGTAGTGGGCAAGTTTTATTTTTGCTCACCGTTGGGAGAGAAAAGTAAGAGAGAGCCTCGCAGTCGTCCGTCGTCGCAGCCCCTCACTCCCTCAGCCTCTCGCAGAGCCTCTCGCAGCCCCTCAGCAGTCAGCACTCAGCCGTAGTGAGGTAAGGCCGTATAATGTAATTATGTAATTTACTCTCAATTTGTGGATTTTTTTTGCTAAATCGTTAATTTCATAAGCTACCGTAGTAATATACATTACGAATTTACTTCTCAAGTTCTCAATTTGGGGATTTTTTTTTCTAAATCGTTAATTACTTAATTTCATATGCTAATAGCCTAATATAGTAATATACATTACGAATTTACTTCTCAAGTTCTTAATTTGGGGATTTGTTTTGCTAAATTGTAGAATTTCATATGCTATTTGACCGTATATTTGACTAATTTCAGTATTTGAGCCGTAATGCCGTATAATAGTATAATTTCTGTTTAATTTATACTGATTTATTACTTGATAATTTGATATTGTCATATTGATTATTGAATTTATCATTCCTTCATTGATTTCATTCTGCAATCTGCATTTATCATGTGTGAGTAGGACTGAGCAGTATATGCCATTATACCATGAGTTTAGTATCATTTTGGAAACGTGCCGGGAAGTCACAGTTTAGAATGCTTCTGTATTTTTTTTTTTTTTTCATTTTCCTATGTGTAATCTATTTGTAATTCATAGTTTGAACTTATGTACTGAATATTTAATTATTATATTTTTATTCCTTTTTTAATTACAATTTCAAACTTCCGAAGTTTCGAACCCACACTTCAAAAATCATGGAGACGCCACTGGAGAGAAAGTGGGTGGGCATTTTTTTGGCTCACCATTGAGATTGTTGTAATTACATCGTAATCTTTTCAGTGCAATTGCTTACGTATTGCACGCTTATTTTTTGTATGCAGTTATGATGGATTAGTTCTGGCTTTTCAAAAATGTGGCTTTTGAAATTATTCTGTTTCTGACATTGCTACGCTTATTGTGTTTTACAAAATATTCAATACTCAAGAGACCTTTTTTTAGAAAAGAACCCTTTAGTTGTCTTTTCAGTTCAAACAATTTTCTGCCATCTTCTTTTTCGGCACCTTAGGGCAAATATCCACCCAAATCAAATCAATTGCAAGGTAAATTAGGGTTCTTGTTCTTGTAGTTTAACAATTGCGGGGATGAATTCACCATTGTAGCGCTCAATCGTTCTTCTCTTCTCTGTAATTCTTCTGTTGTGCACTAATTGCTCTGTTGCTGTTGTTAATTTTGTAGGTGAAATGGTGAATTGTGCATGTGGAATTCCTTGTGAAAAGCGACATTCCTAGACTCATGAAAACACAGGAAGAAGGTTCGAGGCTTGCAAAAAGTATGACCACGACACTAGGGAACGAGGATGCAACACATTCAAATGGCTGGATGAGGACCAGACAGAGTGGCAACGTGAAGTGATAAATACTCTACTAGGTGAAAGGCACAGGATGGCAACTGAGCTAACTATTATCAAGGCTAGGCTTGCTTGCGTAGAAGATCACAAAAATCTTGTAAGGGGAATGCAAAGTGGCTCTGTTCCACAAATGCAGCAGGGGGGGTATAAGCAACTTGGCATATGTGTTGTTGTTTCTATAATTGTAAGTGTTGTGTTAATGAAAATATTTAGTTAGGTAGAATGGTTAGGTTGTGGGATGCTTCAGGAAGTACATTGGTTAGGTTGGTCACTATGTAGCCAATGTAGGGTTTAAGCTAAGAAAGGGGTGGGTTTAGCTAAGTAGGTGCTGCTAAATATTTTGTGTATTTTGGACCCAAGATTGAATGAAATAAAAATGCAAAAGATCTTATTATCTATTGTGTTTATGCCATCTTGTTTACTGAATTCATGTTTTGATTTCTTAATATTGCCACAGATGTTGAAGCAACAATAACATGCACACAATGTAAGAGTAATTGAAGCAATGAAATTGCTGAAAACAGAAAAACCATACCATAACATAAGTTGGTGTAAAAAACTAGTTCACCAATTGTTTTACAAAATAGAACTACCATAACATAGGTTGGTTTCAAAAACAAGTACGCCATAAGTTGGTGTTTTCCAAAATTGTTCACAACGCTAAGACTGTGACATGAGGGTCAAGGTCTTGAGAAGTTCTTGCGATTTACTAGGGGTTCAAAAGCATCGTCCAATTTTCAACAGAGATATTCAGCCTATCTGTAGATATTCCCCTCAGCAAAGCAAACTATTTAGGTAAACTACCGATAAAGCCAATGGAAAAATAGACCATTGAGGTGTATTATTATTTTGAAAATGCAAACCTAAAACGTTGAAGAGTGTCAATTATATATTGACCGTGAAGTGTACCAATAATAATGTTTTATTAAAACAGTCCAAATATAAAATTAGCTAAATTTATACAACCTCATCTTTTTGCATAGGCTCAATACTAGCAAGTCTTTCACCCAAAGCCGGAGCAAAAACCCTAACGTAAAATGTTCTATTACCGGCATAATAAACAAACATTATCTCACCATCAACCAAGTAATTTTAATTGACAAAACATTCCCACCCAATATCAAGACACATATTAGTTTTGGTATCTTCAATAACCCTCACAAGCTGCATAGGCCATATACGACTATTAGGGCCTCGAAGAACTTCCACAGGACTGCAAACTTCAGCCAATAAGGAAGTCCATTCCTCTAGAAGTACCTACAATTAATATGATGAAAGTTATTTATACACAGGATTTAAAAAAATTAATCATACATAATATATAAAACCAAACAATAACCTACCAACGTATGTCTACATCCATCTGCAAACACAACCACATGACATTCATGTTACTATACATCTCTAAGTTTATGAAATGATGATTGATATGTTATGGTTAGGAAGAATCTGTATATATATACAATCAAAGCCCGATATATAACAATAACCATGTACTATGTAGTCGAAGTGTTTTAAATATGTGTACACATGTTTGACCTAATTTCAAAGGAAAAGTATGAATAGAATTGAAGTTTCATAGTACTTATCAATCTATTTTGACTAGAACCGTTGAATTCTAAATTAATCTCCAATACAGTCTGAATTAAATAAATCTATTTTATGTTAAATGACAATTGACAACAATGCTTGACTAAATGTAATATTCAATATCAGTTACAATTTATAGTCAAGTATTTTATTCAATATAACTTATCTTACCATTAAAAGAAATCATAACTTTAAACCTATATTGAAAACCAAAATAAGGTATGAACTCCCTAAAAAAGAAGAGGTCCAAAATCAACATTAAAACTTCAAACTGGATATTTGATGAAGATTGGAACAGAAAATTAGGAGTGAATAAAAAAAAGGAACAGAACATTTCATGAGTATTGGAACCGTGAATTGACAGTAAACAGCTATGTAAAATGAATTTTGGAAATAATTTTCCGATTAAGATGGTATTTATCAACCCTGTTTCCTGCGTCCCTATTGCCACATACATGCATATGTACGCATTCCCTATTGCCAAATCAGAATACAGGTTTCAATTGAGACAATTTCAGTTTGGTTTAAATTATTATTAACTTATATATTACGTTAAAATAACAACGATAACATATTAACTTATATATTACGTAGAATATGTAACAAAACCAAATACCGACTTCTGATAAACTTTGAACGTTTTATTATCCGACTGAAAATAGTTTATAGTGCCATCTATTTATAAACCTCATACACGCAATTTTATAACCCCGAATATATATACAAGGTGAATTCTAGAATTCTTGTACGCTCCATCGAAGATTAATATTCCGTCACAATTGCATTGCACTACCAACATTGCAGACACGATTTACGAATGGATGTAAGAGATATTTGAAACTATGACTGTGATAAAAGCCATTTAGGACGTCCATGGTAATGGCGATAATTTTTTTTTGACAATGGCAATGCAATGACAACTTGCATCTTATTGACAATGACTTCATTTATAGTGGATCAGATATTGTTGACAATGACAATACAAACACTCATTGTCGGAAATATAGAAAAAGAAGTCCTTCGTCTGGCAAAATAATTTCCGCTGCCAAAATATTTCCTCTGACAATGATAGTATAAAGGATTGATTTGACAATTCAATGGGTTGAGTAAATGAGTAATAATTAGAAATGCATGCATAGCACTGAAGAGGAAAACCGGGAAACGAGGAAGGATTAAGTTTTAGTTTTACAGTATTATCAATTCTAATCAGACTCTTTTTTTTAAAAAATAAACCCTTGTCTTTTCAGTTCTCCGTTTTCTCTGTCTTTTTTTCTAAAGCACCTTCTAGTTAATCTAAAATGAAATCTTAAATTTAAAGCTACACTGAAAATGAGAATATGGTATGAACTCCGTAAAAAACAGGAGCACAAAAAGCAACTAAAAAACTTAGAACAGAATATTTGATGAATATTGGAATAGATAATTGGTAGTAAATAAAAATTAGGAACAAAATATTTAATGAACGTGTATGTCTAACTCCTACCTCCATCTCCAAACACAACAGTATGACATTGGAGGTAACTATACATCTCTTCGATTTAGAAAATATGATTAGTATGTTAGTATCCGTATTTATATTCAATCAAATACCAATAACAATGAACTGTGTTGTCAAAGTAATTTAATTATGTGTACACATGTTTGACCTAATTTTGACTTAATACAATTCAAGTTTAATAATATTGCTCAATCTATTTTGACCTATATGATTGAATCCTAAATTAATCGTCAATAAATTCTGAATTAAATAATTCTGTTTTATTTATTTGTTTGTCTGACAACAACGCTTGAGTATTTGTAATAGTCAAAATGAAGTACAATTAATCGCCAAGTATTAATTTCAATGAAACATGCTCCTCATACAAAGTTTGGAATCCAAATATGAAAATGGCACAAGAAAATTATATCCTAAAATTAAATGGATAATAAGTGACAGCTGAATTGGGTGATGTCAACGTCCTCGGACGACGCAGACATTCGTGCCACCCTCAAGAGGTATAAACCAATTTTTTTCAGTGATTCGTTATGACATTATTTGTACCACCAAGAGGTGGTTGGTACGAAAGTTGTCTTAGTGGTACCCTTTATCACATGTCATGGTGCACTTGAAACTTGACACGTTTAACCACCTACGTCGAGTGAAACACAGAATTCCAGGACTTTGACATATAGTCACCAAAGAGAACTCTACTATTGCACCGGCTCATTGCCGTTGAATAGTTTCCAACTGTGCTCTATGGTCATATATCCGAACGTTCTGATTTTCAAATCACTAATATTCTAGAGTACTGTCACTTAGTTATCAGTACCTTGACTAGTAACTACTCATAATTTGTTATTAGTAACTTGACTACTAATTAGTTATTACTCACTTTCCTACTAATTAGTTATTGGTAACTTGACTAGTAACTAGTTATTAGTCACTTGACTACTAAGTAGTTATTAGTCACTTGCCTACTAATTAGTTTCTACTAACTTGACCGGTAACTAGTTATTAGTCAACGTCCCCCTACGACGCAGGTTTTTGTACCACCCAAAAGACGTATAATCCATTTCTATTTCATGCGGTTCATTGGTTTTACACCACCACGACTTTAGGATAAGAGGTACCTTTGATCACATGAAAAATGACATTGTATAACAGGTTTTGTACCTGAATTTAGTGCTACCAAAGTTGTCATAGTGGTACCCTTGATCACATGACCTGGTATAGTTGAAACATGACACGTTTGAATGGTAAAATGGTTTAACAACCTACGTCGAGTCACATACATGATTCCGGGAATGCGATATGTAGTCACTAAAGACAACTCTGCTATTGGTACATGTAGCTGTTGCGGGACAGATTGGCATTGAACCCGCTACCAAAGTTGTCATAGTGGTACCCTTAATCACATGACCCGGTGTACTTGAAACATGACACGTTTGATTGGTAAAATGGTTTAACAACCTACGACGAGTCAAGGACATGACCCCCGGACTGCGATATATAGTCGCTAAAGAGAACTCTACTATTGATACATGTAGCTGTTGCTGGATAAATTGGCATTGAAATCGCTTACTACCACTCAATGGTTTCCAACTGTGCTATACGGTCATCATAAATATACGAACGTTCTGATTTGCAAATCACTAAGATTGTAGTGTACTGTGACTTAGTTATTAGTAACTTTAATTAGTTGTTACTATCTTCACTACTAGTTAGTTATTAGTTACTTGACTAGTTGTTACTTATTAGTCAGTTGACTACTAATTAGTTATTCGTATCATGACTAGTAAGTGACAGGTGAACTATGTTAGGGGTAATTATTCAACTAATACGATGATGGAAAGTAAGCAACACTACAAGCCAAAATATTACTCAAAACAATACTTTCAGGACAACTTCTAGGTTAATGGTACATTATAATTTCATAACATACGTAATGGATTGAGATTTTGTACCACCGTAGAGTCAGCTTCTGTCCATCAACTTGCCGAATTTACCTTGTTGCCCTTCCATATGCTTTGTAAATACATCGGGACTGTAAAAAATTAAGATTTAAATATACAATCCTTGAATGATGGTGAGGTCCACGTCACCCCGTTGTTGTTTGAACTATTACGGATGCCCGTTTTTGTCATTTTTTACATTCAGGGGTTTTGACTTTCAGTTTCAATTTGGTCCGAATTTAGTCTCTGCCTATTCCTATACCCTTTCATTGAAATTAATACTGTGCTCTGTTCCAAAGAAGAGAAAAAGACGGTGGTGCTGTCGTAGTTACTGTGCTCCGGAGAAGATACTAACACAGTTGTTGTTGCCGTATTTACTGTGCTCCGGAGAAGAGACTAAGACAGCGGTTGCTGCCGTTGCCGAACAGGAATTTTGGTTGTTCGGTAGTTCGGTCGATTGTTTTCCGTCATTCGTCGCTTACTTTGTCGCCGTTAAAGGTATGGACTGGAATTGTTTTCCTGCAGCTGTTGCATCCGACAGTCGTTCATTCCTTTGTCTAAATTGTTTACTACGAACTCAATTGTTGCATTTTAAGAAATTTAAAACCAAGTGCAGAATGAGTTAAGTATACCAATTGCTTTATATATTTTAATTATTTTGATTGTCCAGTGAAATTAGCGAAATAGGGTTTCCTTTGCTGATCAATTTTATAATTGGAAATCATTTGAGGATGTGATACACGATCGTCGAATATGCTACCTTTTGTAGTGTAATTCAAATCACCAATTCCAATCTTTTTTTTTTGTTTTTTTTTATGAGAGGTATGAGTGTTGATTGAAAGTTTTTTAATTTTTTGTAGCCTAAATGAGTGATTAATTGTGAGTTCCTTGTGGAAGACGTACTGAGTTATGAAGAAGTCATACTTTTACATTAAGATATCATGACTTTAATGTGAAATGTTATGTAAGTGTATGTTGATCGGGTTTTTTGTAGTTGGGAAATCCGATTTTGGATCTTTAACTTGGCTGGAGGAAATAATGCCGCGTAGGAGGACCAATGCATCACACATGGTGAGTTATTGTGTGTGAGTTATTGTTTGTTGATATTAACGAATGTGTGTTTGGTGGATTTTGGTAGTACCAGTTGTGTGTTGTAGTTGAATTAAAATTGCAATTTTTTTTTGGCTTGTGTAGGGGCGGTCTAAAGGGAACGAAGCGGGGCCAAGTAAGAAAGCAGCTAGTAAAGGGAAGAAGACACTGAAATCAAATCCTTTTTGTGAGGAAGAGTATATAAAGGACTCTGATGAACCGAGATATGATGATCGTGGTAACACTGAATCAGTTTCTGATGAAGCTGCGTCTGATGATGTTGATTCCTCATCTGCTAATTATGAGGAAGATGAGGATGTGGACTACGATGGTCAAGGTAGTGAGGACGAACCTGAACAAGACAAAGTGAGCTACCAAGATCTCCTGATAAAGTTATTGCGGGAAAAGGTTAACAAAGGGAAGCGCAAGCGAGGTCATTTTGACAGACGGACAACAAAAAGGGGCAAGCTAAAGGTATGTTACACTTGGATGGAGAAATGAAATTTTGTAATGTCATGTGTAGGACGAGAAGACGAAGGGAGACGTGGTGAAGGAGAAAGGGGTTGTCGTAAAACCCAATCAAGAAGTACGCAGAAGGTACTCTCTGAACTATATTTGATGAAATCCATGACACGAAATTGTCTGCTGAGTTCTGTGGTTGGGCATTTGGTTAGTGAAGGGGGTTGTTTGGTAATTAAACTTGATTAGTAAAGATGAATTGTAAACTGTAGTTGAGTTGCAAGTTAAGTATGACTAATGTGACTCCGTAAGTAGGGTTAAATTCCGCTGGACGACGATAATCGCATCTTCGCAAGTACTTTTAATGGGATTTTAATCAGTTTTTATGTAATTTTGGTTGTAATGTGGTTCGAAGTGTTAAAAATTGAGGCTACCTACAAAAGGAATTGAAGAATTTTCAGTAACTTAAAAGGAATTTAATCGGTCATTTGACTTGTTTTAATGTAATGTTGTAGGCCCCAAATATGCATGGTGTGAAAGCTTTTGCAACTGCAGCGAACAAGTTTGATGACTCTAGGAAGAAGGAGGTCACAGAAATGGGTTTTGGAGGGTTATTAAGTATTCCCCTCACTTATGTACCCCAGAAGTTTGTGTACTGGCTGTTGACAAGGGTGATAGCTGATGGTTCCGTAACTTTTGGAGATGAGTCTGTGCTTCCTTTGAGCCCTGTGCAGGTTGAGTACGTACTTGGGATTCCCATGGGGTCGCAGGAATTTCCGTGTAAGATTCCTGAGGACAAGCAGGCAGAGCATAGCCAAATCTTGGAGAAGTTTAGAAAGAAGGAACACATTTCATTAGTATCTACTTTGGAGGCACTAATTAGACAGGATGGGGAAGGTAATGTGTTGCCGTTGTCGGATAGGGAGAAGGCTGATTTCAAGATAACCTTTCTCATAGCGGCTCTTGGCTGCATACTGTGTGCTACGGCAAACACAAGCTACCTTGGAGTGAAGCTTGTACCGTCGTTGTTGGTTTACGATGAAGCCAATGAGTATGACTGGTGCACTTATGTATTTAAGTGGATGGTTACATCAGCGAGGAGTTTCCAAAGGAAATTTGCTCGTGATGGATATGTAGCAGGTTGTGGGGGTTGTATCCTTTTTTTGTTGGTGAGTAAATTGTTGGTATTGCCACTACATCAAATGATTTTTTTAGTAATGTTATCTAATTTTCTACCGTCTCCCACTTTGTAGATTTTTTATGTAGATCACCTCAGTCACGTACCAATGAGGTGGGGTGTGAGACCAAGACTGGAGGCATGGTGCCAAGAAAAGATCAATGAAGCGGTTGGCGATATCAAAAAACAATCTTGGGATTTCGGGAAATTGCGGGTTAGTATCAGTTTGACTTACTTTTGATGGGAATACATCCCTGCTGAACTTGTTGTGTTTGCTTCAATTTCTGTCGCTGGATGTAGCGTATGGGGATCCGCATCCGTTGAGTCCTCGGGAGGGTCAAAAGCAAAGGGTGGAAATCATAGAGGTGCAACGGACTACGCGGGAGGTAGACGCAGAGACTATTACGCAGCAGGTATAATCCAAGTCAACGATATTTTCATACGTAGCTCTGTAATGTATAAATATAAGTGACATGTGCTATGGCAGCTGTTAATAGTTTATGCTCATGCTTTGTTGAAGGTGTTGGATAAAATAAATCCCGCCATGGTGGCTCCGGTAGATCATAAAATAGGGACTACGCGGGAGGTAGACGCAGAGAATATTACGTAGCAGGTATAATCCAAGTCAACAATATTTTCATACGTAGCTCTGTAATGTATAAAAATAAGTGACATGTGCTATATATGGCAGCTGTTAATAGTTTATGCTCATGCTTTGTTTAAGGTGTTGGATAAAATAACTCCCGCCATGGTGGCTCTGGTAAATCATAAAATAGATGACGTTATGAAAGAAATGCATAAGCTGATGTCGCATTGTGTTGACGTCGCTAATGCCTTGGGGGCGAGTAGGGGGCAGGCCATCGAGAGGGATAGGCGAACGGAGAAGGCTGGTGTTGCGCATGAACAACAGGTTGTGTCCAACGTGTTAGGGGATGAATCCAAGGTGACAGGGGCTGACAGCGGTCCTTCCTCAGACTTAAATGTCTGTTATTCTGATCATGAAGAGGAAGATGTGAACGTGGACACTAGACCTGAAACTGTTGTATGCTCGCTTGGGACGAGGGGACGACTGTCTTGGTTGATGCTCGGTGCATATTGCAAAGGTCATCTTCATCTGATGAGGAAGATGAGTCTGCTGATGGGAGCGTGGTGAAACCTACCGAGGCAGCCTTGTCAGCCATGTTCACCAATGTGTCAAACACCCGTCGCCATACAACGTTGGAGACGCGTCTTCTACAGTTTGTTAAGCAGTGGAAGGACCTGAAGGATCCACTTAGGTAATTCAAAAAAATGTATTTGAGTGTGAAAAGTCTGTTTATTGTGCATGCCTTTTGCAAAGTTTTTGTATTAATTGTAAATTCTAATATTTTTATGTGTATACTTGGTGTTATGATGATGGTTCACCACATAGCTGTGGTATGGTGATGATAAAGTGTGATCACATGGAAGCCAGCCAGAGGGATTACTATGAAGTGGTGCACAATAAATCTCGGGTTTCCACTGACTACATTAGAATGGCCAGTGTGCTATACACCAAGCAATGGGCCACCAAAGATTTTCTGAACAAAAGCAAGCGTTTTTTGCTTGACCCAAGCTTTTCGGTAAGTCGTTCGGGGTTCATTTCACCATTGGGGTGACATATTTACGTTCAAATTCGATGATTATCATGCTTCTTGTTTTTATTGTCTGGATCGTAGAATCGACTATTGTTGAACGAAGGCAAAGAAGAGAATATTTGTACGAAGTATGCCAAATCTCTCATCAGCTCTAACCTGTCGGATATTCGAGCGGTCAGCAACTTACTCACGTAGTCCAATAATATAGCGCAGGTTTAAATGTGTTTTCCATGCATATGCGCTAAAATTGTGCTTACGGCACTGACATTGGCATTTAAACAGGTTTTTGTCCCAGTCCTCGATGTTCCTCAGGATTCCCCTGGAGATTCGCACTGGTGGTGCTTAGCTTTAGACATGAAGGCTCAACGATTGTGGCTGATAGATTCCATGTACCCTGCCCCGCTCGACACACATGCCAGGGAGATTGATCTGCTGGTACTAATGATGACTTTCATTCTAAAAAACATGGTATATATTGGGACCATTTAGTAGTGTGTAATGTGTTTGTCAAACTACAGCTTAGTGGCTTGGACATCCTTTTCCACCTCTGTGACCCAGCATGGAAGGTTGGTCACCTACAGTCTTGGACCAAATGCACTATTGAGATTTTAGACCCAAAGGATAAGTAAGAACTTGTGTTCCCTGGTTTGTTTATTGTGCCAATGACTATCTGCCTACCTTTAAGGTCAGGAGAACGTATCTTCAGCTTTCATGTTGATTGTTGTCCTCTAATATGCAGCTCATACTGCGGTGTTCTTATGCTGGCGTGTATTAAGTTCTTTCCCAGAAGATTCACCGCGAGGTTCAGTGTGGTATGTGTTGTATATATCTGTGTTTTGTGTGAAGATCTCTGGAATGGTTGGCTAAAGTGTTTGTTCTGTTCTGTTCTTATAGCGGAAGATTCCTATTGCTCGGGCAAATCTGTTCTTGGACGACGTGCAGTGTGAAGTGAACAAATTGAAAGACTGTCTGGGAGATGCCATTCCAGGGACTAGGAAAATAGCGCGACGACTGTGATGTGGGGCCTGACAAACAATTTGAACATTGTCATTTACATTCTATTGTCTTTGTAGGAATATGGTTTCTGCTGTTTGAACTTGATCGGTTTGTGTTCTTTGCACTCGATAGTATTCTCAAATACGAGTGTGTTTAAATCGTTTTCGACCATTTATAGTTTTAACAAAGGAAATTAACTTGCTAAGTCTAGTAATATTGGTCGTTTGTAGTGCAAGTAAGAGGAAAATGTGATGTAATTATTCCTTCTCTTCTTGCTACTTTCAAGCTCTTTCTCTTGAACCCAATTTTTTTACCGATTGAAGTTTGAGAAAGTAGTTATTGTCCCCTTTGAAAAATTCTATTGTTTTAAAATTTGTCACTTGTGCAGGAATGGGGAATTTTGAATGAAGACCCCTTAGTTTTGAACTCGGGAGTTTTTGATTCATGTTGTAGCTCATGAAATTGTTTATCTTATGTCAATGAAGAATTTTGATACAATTTTCATGATGAATGAGCAAGCATGTCGTATGCGTTTAGTTCTCCATTATTTTGATACTAGTCATACTCTCTAATCCCTAGAGTAAATTGAAATATTGAAACAACAATTATGCACTAAGATTAGTTTTTGAAGTTGAACTTGAAAATGGCTTGAATATGTGATATGTTTGTAGTTTTAGTTTAATCTATGGCCAAATTCAGTTGCAAACTTAGTTTTCAAATGAACATAATGATTATTAAATCGTTGCGATGTATTTGAAAATTATAAGGCTTGAGATCTACTTAAACTATTTATAGTTTAGAAGATTCTCGAAAGTAGTTCAAATGGCATGAATATCTCATTTTGTTTCTTGTGAATATTGGAGCCCCCATGTGTCGGGTTATGCACATTCTTGCTATTTCTCAAGTCTTGTAGCCCCCAATTTAGGGTAGTTCCAATGACTTGCTATTGTTTAGGCCATTCATATCATCATGATGTAGGAGAGGGCCTATGTATCCCATGTTGTGTTTTGAGAATGTTTTAGGATAATGACATGGCTTACGCATTTTTAGCTAAAGTCATGTTTAAGGAAGCAAGTTACTATGTTATGCTTATTTTTCTTCTGTTTTTACTGCTGTTATTTTTACATGTTTACATGTTAACACATGAAAATCAGACATACTCAAAGCATCGTCTTTTAAAAAGTATCGTTTTTTGAAATTGACCTCAAGACCTTGAACCGTTGTCTTTACATCTTGAAAAGGATTACAAGACCTTGGACCTTTGTGTGTATATATATTTGTCGCCTTTGAAATTATCTCAAACACAAATGTGATGAGTTTAATTACATGTTTCAAATGCTTAACAGTTTTACAAACCGTTGGAAAGAATATGCCCCCGTAATCTATCTTCATATGCTCAAACAAACGAGCGGCCTAGATATGCTCAAGCTATATTAGTTCATCAAGACGTTTCTGCTTCACCTGTGACAGGTGTGATGGGTTAAATGTGAAATAATCACTGAAGTAAAATCACATGAATTTAGGATTCATACTTACATGTAGCTTCCGAGAAGACGTATTTGCCTTCCCCTTCCCCTTTGTTGTCTTCCTAAAAACCAGATCCTGCAACACCATTTCCTCCTCAACACCTGCATCCTGCTCCACAACATTTCCTGCCATTCCTGCCTTTTCTTGCCTCCTCCGAAACACCAGATCCTGCAACACCATTTCCTCATCCGACACACCTGCATCCTGCACAACACCATTTCCTGCATCCTCCTCCTCAACACCATTTACTCCATCCTCCTCCTGAACACAGTCTGCTGCATCCTCCTCAACAACATTTCCTACTTGCTCCTGTATGATTTATATAGAGATATAACAGCAGTCAGAAAATAATAACATGCTGAGCAGTCAGATTCTTTAAGTATTGAAGAAAGCATAAATCCTAACCGGGCTAGGCTTCTTATTCTTGTTGGTTTTCTTGTAGCCGGTTTCAGCTAACGTCTTGTGCCTTGAACCCTTAGGCCTGCCCCTTTTCCTTTTCTTAATTATAGGGTCTTTGATAACAAGGTCCATGGCAGCTGGACAGGAGTCTACGGCAGTAGCATCAGCAGCAGGATTCCTAACTGAGGAAAATGTTCTGCCTTCAGTGGCTGATGACAATGTACTAACTACAGGAACATTTTCCTTACTCTTCTTGTCCCTACGCTCATTAACAGCTAATTGAAGCTTCGATAGTGTTTCAATTACCATATGGACCGTTTGATCGTCCACCATGGCAGCGGTTTCACATAAGGGCTCAAGTTTTTTCATCATTTTGTTGAATCTCTTCACATTGACCGTGTCTCCCGGATCATGGTAGGCCACCTTCACCCTTGTGTGCTTCTGGGGTATGTCCTTCCTCTAACGGTCTACAACGTACTTCTCTGGTAGATCTTCAACCAAGTTTACATCCAAAATCGTAATATAGTGTTTGCAAAGTATGCCACTAGTCTCAAACTTCCTACAGTCACACTGCACCTCCTTTGTCATTTGACAGAAAGTAACATTGTAGGATCTTCGCCTGTTTGTAATGACATCCTCACTCGCACGGGAGGTACTATCCATACACGATCGACCACCGAATAATGAATAAGCTTTTCAGACAAAACCTTCTCTCCTCGGACGTTGCAATACATCATTCTTGTACACTCCTTTTGAAATTCTTGAAACTTGTTGTCCGTGTATAACTTTTGGAATATTTTTTCGACTTTGAATCCACTAACCAACCACCTAAGGTACTTCGAGCAACGCACATCTGCACTCAGTTCATCTCGAACGCGTTGATCCAAGGCCATGCAATACTTTTGAGGAAACTCATGGAATTTTGTTTTGCGGTTCACATAGCCGTCAAAAAACCGATTGATGCTCTCCACCCTTTGTGTGGTCTTCATACTGGCCCAAAAAAAATCCTTCATGTACGCAGGCACCCACATATGACTGTCTTTGTGTAGGCTCTGTAGCCATTCATTGTCCTCCAACTTATATTCAGCAATAAACTCTGCCCATCGGGTTTGGAACTCCTCGGGGTCAAAGCTCTCATATACTAGCTCTTTGAGGGGGTTGACGAACTCCTGGTAACTACACAACAATGATAACAGCAGACCAGCAACAACAGGTTAGCTTGTCTTTATTATGGGAATCAGATTATTAATATCAAGACCTTGGAAATTGTAAAGCCAGAAGGAGGAATTTCACAACATACCGTGCACACTTGCCAAGTTTCTCATGGATCTTGCTCATGATATGCCATATGCACCAACGATGCACCGTGTTTGGCATGACTTCAGCAAGGGGCCTCCGCATAGCTGCCGCTTGGTCGGTCAATATGTCTTTAGGAGCTCAATTGTTCATGCAAGCTAGCCACTGTCGAAATATCCACGCAAACGTATCGCAGTCTTCATGTGAAACAAGAGCACATCCCAACAACAACGATTGCCCATGGTGGTTCACACCAACAAAGTTCGCAAACGGGAGCTCGTACTCATTCGTTAGGTATGTTGCGTCGAAGCAAACCGCATCACCAAAGTCCTCATAAGCTACCCTACTTCTTGCATCCACCCACAACACATCCTTAAGCCTCCCTTCTTCTTCCAAACGTTGAGCATGGAAAAAATTTTGGTTCCCGGTTTGCATTTTGTCAAAGTACTCCATCATTGCCACCGAGTCCCCTCCAACCATCTTCAACCACCTAGCCTTGTACACCTCATGTTGTAAATCTTTTAACGTCAGATCCATGCTACCCTTCCGTTCGGTCGCCATGAAACCGTGTATTTGAGAAACCGGTACACCTTGCTCGTACAAATCTGACAGCGTCTTCTTCGCTTTGCAGGTCATTTGCTTCATGCGGTACTCCTTAACAAGCTTATAATTTGCCGGATCAATCGCGTGATTATGCTTTAGTTCCACGCTCTTCAACTCCCACAAGCCATCTTCGTTAACTTTAGCATAAACACGGGCCTGACATTCGCACTTTTTCGAAGTCCTCTTCATACCACTTAATTCATCCGCACATACCACCCCATCAACTAAACCACCTGAACCTCCATGGCTCATTGCCTTTGCCCTCTTCTTCGCTTCCCTCCTAGCCCTCATGTCGGGTTTTCCCCAGCACTCACACTTCCACGTGACTTTGATTTTTTTTGGGTCCCCCGTCTTAGAATTTACACCTTGAGCCCTTGTCACTCCAAACCCCGTCTGCTCAGCATAGTCCTTATAGTAGGCTTCAACCTGTTGCCAACACTGGAAAACCATCCCTTCCTTAGGCTCCTCAACAACTACAGCTATTTCGTTGCTACCAACCACAGTCATGTCATCTGCACAACTACCTGCAACAACTATGTCTTCTATACCCTCCTCCATATGGACGTTACCCCGAGACTTAACTCCACTGCCACAATCACCAGGCTCCTAAACAGCTACTGTATTTCGTTGCTACCAACCACAGTGTGAGTCGTATCAATTGTTTTCACGGGGGATAAAAACCTAACATCCATGTCAAGTGCACAACTACCTGCATCATCTATGTCTTCTGTACCCTCCTCCATATGGACGTTACTCCGAAACTTATCTCCACTGCCACAATCACCAACAACAACCTCACTGCCCCTTATAACGCTTTCTGTTGTTTCCATTTGCATAATATCAATCTTCTCCAACAACAACAATTCACCCTTCAAATAAAGAACACCAACATAATTACTACGATACAAATTAATACAGAACGCCAACATAATTATAATATAAAATTCAACACAAATCAACCAAACACGCTTCACATCATACATTCAACCCAACGCGGAAATTCAACCAACCGACACAAATAAACCAACCAATTGAACAACCAACACAACCAATTTTCACATAAACTAACAAATCAACACTTGTATTTTTTTAAAAACATACGAAGACAACACGTTCTCAAAAACTAAAAAGTTGCAATGTAAACAAAATCCACCGGCCATTTCCGGCAACCTCAACCCCCTTTTTAACGGACGAAAAGGTCCTTAAAATCCTATTGCTTTCAAAATTATTCCGACTTCGGTCCAAATTATGAATTCATTTTCATGAATTGTGGGCGCATGACAACTACATAACAAAACTGAAGACTGCAACAAGCGACGATAACATAGATCAGAAAAATACCTCGTAATTCGAAGATGTCGGTGGTTTTTTCAACTGACTTGTACAATTCGTTGATGTGTGAAGAACAGAGCTAATTCTCCGAACAAGCTCCGTGTTTTTTCAAATGGCCTTGTACAATTCGGCGATGTGTGAAGAACAACGCTAATTCTCCGAACAAGCTTCTGGGTATGTGAATATTTTCCCGCCAAAACGTGAAGAAGTTAACGCCATCCCTCCAAGTCTCCAACAGATTGACGGAAGGATGTCATAGACAAATCCAAATCAGCAAATTGACACGTAGACGAATCCAGCTCAGCAAGTCAGTAAGTGAAAAACTTCCACTTATTTTCTGAATTGCCACTGTGAGTAACAAACTTGTTACTCACAGTGAGTAACAGGGAATTAGCGTTTCACACACTGCTTTTGCTTTTATAAGGTTACCATTGATATGTCTCTTAACTGCAACGACTATGCTGACTGATGGAATTTTGTTTGTGGAAATGAGGTCCTCACACAAATGCTCAAAAAACATCATGTCAAGAATGAGCTTACGACGCTTCAACGATTTGGGTAAGTTGAAAGGAATGGTGTCCTTCCAACAAGTGTATTATTCCGATAGAGGGTTCAGAATTATTACAGAGCTAATTCTTCAGTAAGGTCAAGTGATCGGAATGCCTAGGTGGAGGCCGCTTCCGATCAGTAATATCGAGGTACAATTGATATTACAGCTTGATCTTAACTGAACCCTTCGGGTCGAACCCAATCGAATCTCCGATCCGAGACGTCGAATTAATCCGAAAGGATTTAATGAGTCGATATAGTTTTACGAACACAGACGTCGGAAATCGAGCCTAGGGCGTCAATACTGAGCGTCGCAAAATCACAAGCAACATGTATGAGCGTAGTCGTAGCTAGGCTAGGCTAGCTCATAGCAAGCCTAGGCGCACCATGGTGCGCATGGCACCATCGCAAGCCACCAAGCCCATCGCAGGCCTATGCGCATCACTAGGCGCACCATGCGTGGCATAGGATGGCTGGGCACTATCGCAAGCCTAGGCACTCTATCGCAGGCCCTACCATCATGCCTAGGCGCTGTCGCAGCCCTAGCATGATGCCTGGGCACTATTGCAGATCAGCACATGGCAGGACCACACACACACACCAAGCACAGCCATCGCACTGCTAGGCACTGGCGCATGTGCGTGCCTCGCATCAAGCACGACCATAGCAAGTGCTAGGCACTGGCGTGTGCTAGTGCGAGGATGGCTAGCAATACATGTGCGTGTGCACCATCGCCCAACAACATCGCTATGAGGCACCTAGCTGTGTGCTTGCGTGCGTGCCTTCGCATGGCAGCACCAAGCACAACATGCTAGCAACGAGCACCAAGCCCAGCATGCGTGGCTCGCTAGCAGCACGCATGCTAGGCCTTGCGTGCATGGTGCGCTGGCTGGGTGTGCGCATGCTAGCTGGGTAGCTGTGCGAGAGGGGCCTATGCGAGAGGGGCTTGTGCGAGAGATTGTGTGCGAGAGTGCTAGGCAGCAGCAGCACTAGGCTAGCAGCATCAGCGCCCAGCAGCTCGCAGCGTGCTAGGGCTGATGCATGCTAGGCCAGTGCGTGCTAGCAGTGCTTGCTAGCACACCAAGCTGGCTGGCTGCCCAGCCTTGGTGCTAGGCGCCAGCTGGAAGCCTTGGCAGCCAAGGCAGGCTGCCAGCCCAGCTCTCCATGAGGTGGCGGTTTAGGTGAGGGGTGGGGACCAAGCTTGGGCAAGGCCTTGAGGAGCAAGGCAATGGTCCCCCCCCCCATTCATGGTCCTCACCTAACATTCTCTCTCTATTTGACACTTGTTGCATTGTGATTAGTTTTGTTTATTACTTTATTTTAGAAATACATTAATTAGCAAAAATACATTCTCCCACATTGGTGGAGGATGAAAAATCAAGGGATCATTTCCCTATAAATACCAAGCTTAGTTTTGGGAATTGAGACAACCTTGAGTGGAATTAAAAAGGCAACTCTTGAAAAGAGTAAACCTTTGATTCGTAAAACTCATAGTTATTTTGTCCGGGTCTTGACTAACCTTCAAGACTTAGGACGCTCGGGTCGGGTCGAGGGTACGATCCGTCGGAGATCTCGTCTTTTCGGGATTTTGAAGTAAGAGCTCTTTGGGAGCGAAGCACGCGTCAAAGGTATAATTCTTGTCCTTAATCTTGTTTGATTAAGTTTATTATGCTTGTTTAATTGCTTTAATTAAGGGGCGGGTCTTGGTGGGTTTCCTTCCGCGTAGTGTCGGGTCACTACAAAACCCTACAGCGGTATCGGAGCCACGCTCCTTTTAATTTTTGCAATTATTGTTTAATTAAGGTGTTTCTAAGAATTTAATTTTCTGGTTCATGTTCATCTAATTAGATTAGATGCTTGTTTTAATGAATTTTAAAACTCGATTTTATTTTCGATTTGGCTGTCGAACCCAGATTTTGGCTCAAAAATAGTGATTTTTGGGTGGAATCGACATTCTGGAACTGTTTCAATTCTTTCAGGGTTGTCCAGAAGCCAAATTCGAACCAGAAACCCAATTTTTTTGGGGTTTTTCGTTTTTCAACGAAAGTTTTAATTCTTTTAAGCCTTGATTAATGCAAGCATTACAAGGTTAGATTAAATGCACATTTGCATCACTAATCTACTGGTTTTAAAATATCCTTGAGCATAATAATGGAGTGTTTATTAGTGCTTAAGTTGATATACCAAGTTATCACATAAACTTGTTTTTCACAATTTTGCAAATAAATTGCAATAAGGTGTGAAAACTTGTTGTGATTTTGTATTTTAAGTTCCCAAGTAATGTTAAAGTTCTAATATTTAAATGTTTAAATGATTGGAACCCTAACCCTAAATTCCATGTTGAACAAAGTTTGGATTTTTTCATGTTTTGGTTGATTAAAATCCATTAAGTTCAATTACTTGTGAGTAAAATTTGATTAATCTTCATATTGGAAGATGTAATCTTGGTATTTTACACAAGTATGCAAGTTGGAAAATTTTATCATTGGATGGTTGATTTATTTTTCCAACTCCCTTTTGTCAAATCCATTATTAATTTGCATATTGGCAAGATTAATTTTGGACATAGCTCATTTTATTTTAAGCATAAAGTTTGACCTAATTTTGTTCAAAATTGAAATTTTGGATAAATCTAGGCTTGTGCACTAATAAAATAAATTGTTTAAGTTAGACTTAATATTTGTTTTATTTTATTTTTCCCTCAAAATTAATTCTAAAATTTGATTTAGAATTGATTATTGTCACACACAAATTGGAATTAAATTCCGAGTAAAATGCACGCAAAACGATGCAAAACCGCAAGCGTCACCAAGGTTAGCCGGGCTGCCTAGCAGCCCACATGTAGGCTGCCTGTGGTGCGCATATGGGTGTGAATCGCTTGGTGCGTAGTTGTGTGGCGTGGAGGGGCTGCTGTGTGGTGCGTGTGTTGGCGCATAGGGGCCTTAGGCTGCTGGTACGCTTGTGCGGCTGCTGGGCAGCGAGGCAGCAAGCCCCAGCCAGCCAGCCCCTGATGCTTGTGCCAACAAGCTGTTAGCATGCGTAGCATGCTGCTGGTGCTAGCAAGCTAGGCAGGCTGTGCTAGGCGCACTTGCTAGCTGCCAGCTACACGCACCATGGCGCAGAGGCCATGGGGTGCCTAGCAACCATGGTGCGCCAAGCATCATAGGATGATGCCCTTTTTGCTTAAGGTTGAGCTATGTTTTTGCGATTTTTCCCGTGTTAATAATTTTAATTAATTACTTTAACGAGGCTAAAAACCTCGATTTTCGATTTTGCACAATTTTGACAATTTATGGGTTATGCCGACTTAATTAATCGGATTAATTAAGTACGGATGCGGAATTTAGTGGGAGCTTAATTAAATGCGTTAGCATTTTGCGATTAGAAACAATGGATTAAACCACTTTGACTAGTTTTAATTAGGCGCGTTAATTGGATTAACGACCTAAGTTAGTTACTAGTTTTGCGTGTTTAATTATGTATTTCGTAAAATTGCATGGGCCGTTCACAAATAGTGAACGGGTGAATGAAAGATTGCTTTCAAAACAGGTTCTTTGAAAATGGCAACTAGTAGGGCCCGACTAGGATAGAAAATATGGACTGCGTTCCGTTATGTATTTTTGTAAATCTAAATACGGTCTGCGAACCGTTAAGTATTTTTGTACTATTTAGATTAATCTTAGTCGTTCTAGCTAGCTTCTTTTATTTCATTTTGGGCCAAGATGTCTCAAGACGGCGTTTCAAGGAAGACGAGCCAAGATGAAGACCCATGGAAATTGAAGATTTCAAAGGGTCATGCTAGTTGCCAAATGCATCTATTTTTATGCCTTATATATATTGTTATTATATATGTTTGCTAGATGCATGTCTAGGATTTCTATAATGTTGTGATGATTAGTTAAGTTCACTTAAATCAACCAACATAGAAACCCTAGGTCCCTTAATAATATTGAGCTAAAATTTGCCATTCCAAGAACAACACTTACCGAACTAATGCGCGTACGTGATGGATTACGCCAAAGCGAGGCATCACTACTTCCCTAGGAACGTAAGGTATACTAGGTATACAAGTTGTCTTGATTAAGCTCAACGTTATCAGTAAGGAGTCCTTAGATGTCGTGGCAAAAAAGATAAAATGTCAAGTATGCATTAGATGCGACATTTTATCAAACCGAGAGTAGCTTGGAGCTATTAGCAATTGGATTGCTTACCTTAAGATATTTAATGGTTAAGACAAGCCAAAGCATGCTTGACCATTTCTTGATCTTTGGGATCTCGGAATCATTTTATTCTCGCCCATAAGGGACAATCTTAAAATGCGTGGATAAAATGTTCAATAAGTGTGAATAAGTGCATAAACGCTTTAAATCTCAACTTATTGATGTATGAATGGTTTTTCACTTCAAATTCTTTCAATTGTAGAAATCATGTCTGCAAGTAACACAAACAACAACCATATGTGCCCGGAACTCCCCGAAAAGTTGGCCTTTCCCTTAAATTTGGTCAACTTTAAGGAATGGGAGGAGGAACTCAGGAGAACTCTCCGGAATTGTTCCTTGGAGTATACTCTTGATACTCCCATTCCAAGCTTCTTTGCCAAAGGGATCATGACCGACGAGGCTCATGAAGAATGGTCTTCTAATTGCAAAAGGGTCTCACGACTCATGGAAAATTTCATCCCGGAAGACTGGAAGGAAACTCTTTCCTCCTACCTTCCAAACATGTTCCTCAAAGCACTTGAGGACGTTGTCAATGTAAGAGTCACCAAGAGTGACAATGGCAACTTTGATGGACTCGTGTTTGACTTGACTAGGTCACTTTCAAACATGAGGATTAAGCCACCAAACGTTGGATGTCTTGCTAAGGAAAGGCGACGGCTTTGGACCAAGGTCTACAATGCTAAATTGAAACCCGGGATGCCCCTCCGACCTCATGTGCTTGGTATGACTAGGCTCTTCAAGCACATGCAGCTTCTCGGAATTCCATTGGAAGATGAGATGGCGGGGCATATCTTGCTTGCTTCACTCCACTCGGGCTATGATGCACTTAGAGTGCATATCGCTGCGGGAAAGGAGACACACTCCCTCAAGGAGGTGGTGCAACTACTTAGCCAAGCCACTGCCTATGGAATGACCAAAAGGCCCTTGAGAGCTAAGAAGAAGGAGTTCGAGAAGGTCAAGGCAAAGATGAGATGCTTCCATTGTGGCATGCAAGGCCATTACAAGAGGGAATGCATGCTCATCAAGGAAGAGGGGATCACTCCGACCACCTCAGGTATCTTCCTTAACACTTGTGGATTAAGCTTATCATAAGGTATTGGATACCAAGTATGACTCACTTAATGTTGCCTTTTCAGGGACCAAGTGAGAAGCTTATCAAGTGTTGGTGCATGGACAAAAAGACGACGAAGATGGTTTTTTCGGTCGTGCTTGCATGCACTATTTTGTCTATGACATGTAATTAAACTATTTCTAGTTTTTATCATGCTTTGAACATATTATGATCCATGGTGTTGGACACCTAGGAATTTCAAATGTAAGACTTTTGACAATAGTTGTTTCAAGTTTGTCTTACAAATTTATGTTCAATTAAATTGCATGTTTTACATATGATTAGACAAAAGTTGATACTACTAAGCTAAGACCATCGAGTCGAATCAAACCTACTTGTGGCATTGTCGTCTTGGCCACATCAACATCAAACGCATCAAGAAACTTCTTCAAGAAGGTGTTCTTGACTCATTCGACTTAGAGTCGTTTGAAAATTGCGAAGGATGCTTATTAGGCAAGATGATAAAACAGCCATTCTCCAAGTTGGGAGAAAGGGCAAGTGACTTATTAGGTCTAATACACACGGATGTATGTGGACCTATGAGCACACCCGCAAGGCAAGGTTACCGATATTTCATCACCTTCACCGACGATTATAGTAGATATGGCTATTTCTACTTAATGTCGAACAAATCTGAATCCTTTGAAAAGTTCAAAGAATTTCAGAAAGAGGTTGAAAATCAACTTGGCAAGAAAATTAAAGCACTTTGATCGGATCGAGGTGGCGAATATTTGAGCCATGAATTCGACGATCACTTGAAAGAATGTGGCATTCTTTCAGAGTTGACACCTCCCGAAACTCCTCAATGGAACGGAGTGTCCGAACGGAGGAATCGGACTTTGTTAGACATGGTTCGGTCAATGATGGGTCTTAGTGAACTCCTTATCTCATTCTGGGGACATGCGCTACAAACAGCAGCACTAACACTGAATAGAGCTCCGTCAAAAGTTGTTGAAAAGACTCCATATGAATTATGGACTAAGAAACCTCCTAGGTTGTCTTTTCTCAAGATTTGGGGATGCGAAGCATATGTCAAGCGATTAATTTCAGACAAACTTCACCCCAAATCGGATAAGTGTTTCTTTATGGGATATCCAAAAGAAACCAAAGGGTATTACTTCTACAATAAATCCGAGAACAAAGTGTTTGTTGCTCGTGATGGTGTCTTTTTGGAGAAGGATCACCTTTCCAAAATGACAAGTGGGAGGAAAATCGAACTCGACGAAGTTCGAGAGGACGAGCAACAATGTCAACCTGACAAAACTGACAATCTAGATACTTTGGAAGCATCTGAGAAGATTGGTCAGAGTCAAACAGACAATGTAAATGCTCAACCGATTACCCTACGTAGGTTGCAACGGCAAAGATCTCAACCAGACAGATACCTCGGTATCGTCTTAACTGATGATCAGGACATCCTAGTTATGGATGGTGATGAGCCGGCGACATACAAGCAAGCTATGACGAGCCCCGACTCTACAAAATGGCAAGAGGCCATGAAATCGGAGATGGACTCCATGTCTGAAAATCAAGTCTGGGACTTGGTGAATTTGCCCGAGGGTTATACACTCATTGGTTGCAAATGGATCTTCAAAGTGAAGACAGACAAGGATGGAGATCTATCGATATACAAAGCTAAACTGGTGGCAAAAGGTTATAGACAAGTCCACGGGATTGACTATGATGAAACTTTTTCACCAGTTGCAATGCTAAAATCCGTCCGGATCATCCTATCGATTGCTGCATATTACGATTACGAAATATGGCAAATGGATGTCAAAACCGCCTTCCTTAATGGGATTTTGGAAGAAACTGTGTATATGACACAGCCAGAAGGTTTTGTCGATCCAGGTAACGCTGGAAAGGTTTGCAAGTTGAAAAAGTCCATTTATGGATTAAAGCAAGCCAGTAGGAGTTGGAATCTGCGATTTGATGAAGCCATCAGCAAGTTTGGTTTTATCAAGAATCCAGATGAGTCTTGTGTATACAAGAAGGTCAGTGGGAGTGATATTGCATTCCTAGTCCTGTATGTCGATGACATACTGCTCATTGGTAACAGCACAAAATTGTTGGAGTCCATAAAGGGCTGGTTGGGAAAGTGCTTTTCAATGAAGGACTTAGGAGAGGCACAGTACATATTGGGCATCAAGGTCTACAGGGATAGATCTAAGAGGATGATTGGATTAATCCAGAGTACTTACATTGATAAGGTATTGGCTCGATTCAACATGGAAAATGCCAAAAGAGGGCATTTACCCATGTCCCATGGCATAACTCTCAGCAAGAAACAGTGTCCGCAGACACCTGTTGGGCGAGAAAGAATGAATCAGATCCCATATTCTTTGCTAATCGGATCGATCATGTATGCCATGATGTGTACAAGGCCAGATGTATCGTATGCCCTGAGTGCAACGAGTCGATACCAATCGAATCCAGGAGAGGCGCATTGGACTGCGGCCATAAACATCCTTAAGTACCTGAAAAGGAACAAGGATAAATTCCTGGTATATGGAGGCCACAAAGAACTGGTTGTTGAAGGTTACACCGACGCTAGCTTCCAGACTGACAGAGACGACTTCAAGTCACAGTCGGGGTATATATTCTGTCTGAATGGAGGAGCGTTCAGCTGGAAGAGTGCCAAGCAGAGCACCACTGCAGACTCTACAACTGAAGCCGAGTACTTGGCCGCTTCGGAAGCTGCCAAGGAAGCTGTTTGGATTTGCAAGTTCATCAGTGAACTTGGTGTTGTACCCTCAATCAAGGGACCGATAGACCTCTATTGTGATAATAATGGAGCTATCGCTCAGGCCATGGAGCCGAGAGAACACCAGAAGGTCAAACACGTGCAAAGGCGATTTCACATGTTAAGGGAATGGAAATCCGAAGGTGAAATCAGAATTTGTAAGATCGGCACGGATGATAATGTAGCCGATCCTTTGACTAAACCTTTGCCTCAAGTGAAACACAACAAACACGTTGAGGCAATGGGAATCAAGCACATAGGAGACTGGCTTTGATATTCCCTGTACATGTGTTTTAATTAAACGGGTTGATTTAATGTAAGACACTGTACTAAAACCATTCATTAATGGAGTAATTAATTTTGTGCAAAATTATCATTCACTCCATTACTTTTTAATTGTGGTTTAGAATTAAATAATGAGTCCATTCGATTTACGGAAATATTCAAAACAGGGTATCAAGACCATGTCTTGGATAAAGAAACACCTGTTAAGTGAACATTGAATATTAAATCGAAAAGTATCCCTAATCGAGGTCATCTAACAGATAGACGATTGATGACCGCCATAGATTAGTGTGTAGTATGATTTTCAGCACCGTTTCTTGTGCTGCAAGGACGTGACAGTCATAAATCATTTGCACAGGTACAGTTTAGAATTGTACTGGATAAGACCTATGAGAGTACTTTAAGAAAATTTAAAATATTGTCATAAGTACATTTCTCATTATGACTATCGGAACTTATTTCCTCCGACCATGAGTACTGTGAAGTTTTCTTGTTTGAGTACTAGGCTCTTTGATGTTTCCAAACGTCTGCCGTAACTGGGGATCATAACGAGAACACTCGGGAGTCTATGTCCTCTTAGTAAGAAGAACTTACAATACAAGACTGGGATTGTCCCCCTACTAACAATAGGGAAAATGTTTTGTTGTTTAAAAGGTCGCTCGAAGAGTGAGACTGTGAAAATGCATGGCCATGCTCAGATGGATTTTAGAAATCATCTGCTTATTGACAGTCAAACTCGGAGATCGAGAAACACTTCTGAACGTAATAAGGATGACAAAGAATCTTACCTTACAGTTCACGAAGAAACATTAAGTGACAAAGGAAATGAGCTATACACAATATGCACACTTGTCCGGAAGGACAAGTGGGAGATTGAAAGGAATGGTGTCCTTCCAACAAGTGTATTATTCCGATAGAGGGTTCAGAATTATTACAGAGCTAATTCTTCAGTAAGGTCAAGTGATCGGAATGCCTAGGTGGAGGCCGCTTCCGATCAATAATATCGAGGTACAATTGATATTACAACTTGATCTTAACTGAACCCTTCGGGTCGAACCCAATCGAATCTCCGATCCGAGACGTCGAATTAATTCGAAAGGATTTAATGAGTCGATAGAGTTTTACGAACACAGACGTCGGAAATCGAGCCTAGGGCGTCGATACCGAGCGTCGCAAAATCACAAGCAACAAGTATGAGCGTAGCCGTAGCTAGGCTACGCTAGCTCATAGCAAGCCTAGGCGCACCATGGTGCGCATGGCACCATCGCAAGCCACCAAGCCCATCGCAGGCTTATGCGCATCACTAGGCGCACCATGCGTGGCCTAGGATGGTTGGGCACTATCGCAAGCCTAGGCGCTGTCGCAGCCCTAGCATGATGCCTGGGCACCATCGCAGATCAGCACATGGCAGGACCACACACACACACACCAAGCACAGCCATCGCAGTGCTAGGCACTGGCGCATGTGTGTGTGCATGTGCGTGCCTCGCATCAAGCACAACCATATCAAGCACAACATGCTAGCAACGAGCACCAAGCCCAGCATGCGTGGCTCGCTAGCAGCACGCATGCTAGGCCTTGCGTGCATGGTGCGCTGGCTGGGTGTGCGCATGCTAGCTGGGTAGCTGTGCGAGAGGGGCCTATGCGAGAGGGGCTTGTGCGAGAGATTGTGTGCGAGAGTGCTAGGCAGCAGCAGCACTAGGCTAGCAGCATCAGCGCCCAGCAGCTCGCAGCGTGCTAAGGCTGATGCATGCTAGGCCAGTGCGTGCTAGCACTGCTTGCTAGCACACCAAGCTGGCTGGCTGCCCAGCCTTGGTGCTAGGCGCCAGCTGGCAGCCTTGGCAGCCAAGGCAGGCTGCCAGCCCAGCTCTCCATGAGGTGGCGGTTTAGGTGAGGGGTGGGGACCAAGCTTGGGCAAGGCCTTGAGGAGCAAGGCAATGGTCCCCCCCCCCATTCATGGTCCTCACCTAACATTCTCTCTCTATTTGACACTTGTTGCATTGTGATTAGTTTTGTTTATTACTTTATTTTAGAAATACATTAATTAGCAAAAATACATTCTCCCACATTGGTGGAGGATGAAAAATCAAGGGATCATTTCCCTATAAATACCAAGCTTAGTTTTGGGAATTGAGACAACCTTGAGTGGAATTAAAAAGGCAACTCTTGAAAAGAGTAAACCTTTGATTCGTAAAACTCATAGTTATTTTGTTCGGGTCTTGACTAACCTTCAAGACTTAGGACGCTCGGGTCGGGTCGAGGGTACGATCCGTCGGAGTTCTCGTCTTTTCGGGATTTTGAAGTAAGAGCTCTTTTGGAGCGAAGCATGCGTCAAAGGTATAATTCTTGTCCTTAATCTTGTTTGATTAAGTTTATTATGCTTGTTTAATTGATTTAATTAAGGGGCGGGTCTTGGTGGGTTTCCTTCCGCGTAGTGTCGGGTCACTACGAAACCCAACATAAGTGTGGTCTTGACTTTAAAGTTCACTGTTATGAGATTTTAATTCATGTGGTCCGAGTAAGATTTTGGAAATTTGGTTTCTCAGGGGGAAGAATTATGTGATAAATCTGGAATGTTCTCTCAAGAGTGAAAATTTTGACTTCTTTATTCTACAGCATGTTGAGCATGACAGGCCTGAAGTAAGTTGATCTTTTTGGAGTTTTATTTTCAATTGTGTTGTATCTTAAAAATTATGATTTTGACCCATGCATAATATGATTCTGCTGCAGGTTTCAAAACAGGAGATTGGCATATTTCAGCTTCAATGGTATGGTTACTGCATAGTCAAAGCACTCTTTGGACTTCATAAGCGGGTACGGGATAATGTTGATGTTTAGATGTATTACTTTGCAAATTCTTACCTCTCTCCACCACCCCAAAACCCAAAAGTTATCCATCTTCTATCGGGAAACAGCGAGCACGACCTCGAAAATCCAGAACACCATATGAAAATATTCATGATAAGAAACGAGGTGGTGGGTCTTCAAATAGAAGTCAATTTCTGGGAGACGTTGAATACGATTCGGGAATTGAACACCATGGTAACCCCATTGAAGATGTCGGATGTAGTTCTGATGGATCGCGCATGCACATGGAAGGACAAGGATAAATTCGACCCCCTGTTATCTTTAGGTCATCCTGTTCCTAATTATCCAGATTTAAACATGAAGGTTGTTATGTGGAATGTTAGGGGAGCCTCTCGAAATGAGTTTATTCCTCATGCATGGGATGTGATTGCAACCCATAAGCCAAGTATCTTTATTTTGCTTAAAACAAAAGGTGATGGTACCCGTGCTGCCGAAGTTTCCAAACTTCTTGGTTTTGATCAATTCAACTTTATCAAACCAAATGGCTTAAGGGGAGGCATTTGGTTGCTTTACAAAGATTCTATAGAACTAATTGATTATGTAGAAGGTCACTCCATAAACTACTTCCACGCTTTGTTTAAGTTTAGCCCTGAGGCTAAGGAGGTCCTTTTAACTGTTGTGCATGCACCTTCAGCGCCTGCGGAGAGGCACAAGCTTTGGAATGATATCCAGGCTTCACTTCCTCATGATGATACGCCATGGCTGTTCCTAGGTGATTTAAATGAGGTGACTAGCCCTAATGAAAAAACGGGGGGTCGCGCTTTTAGACAATCTCAGTGTAATGATTTGAATCGGCTTGCGGATGCAGCTTGCCTGGTTGATTTGGGGTTATCTAGGAATCCTTTTACCTGGCATAATGCCAGGGAGGATTTGGACTTGATCCAGGAACGACTAGATAGGGCACTTGGAAATCCTGCTTGGTTAAACACCTATCCAAACACTCAGGTATTCCATTTACCTCGTACATATTCTGATCATAATCCTATTCTCTTGTCTTTATTTGATAATCGCACTAATGGTTGTTATCCATTTAGATGTAAAGCTGCTTGGCTTGAACACTCGGATTTCAATAAGTTTTTTGTTGATAATTGGTTTAAACATGATTATGATTTCATTAAAGGGAGGGAGGAATTCCTTAAAAACATAAAATTTTGGAATCATGATATATTCGGCAATATTACTAATAAAAAGAAGAGATTGATTGCTAGGATTGATGGAATTCAAATAGCTCTATCCAAAAATTATTCGAATTTCCTGATTAATCTAGAAAAAAGACCTTCTTGTTGAATTAAATAGATTATACAAAATTGAACAAATCATTTGGGCTCAAAAGTCAGGCCTAGATTGGAGAAAAAATGCTGATTGCAACACTAAGTATTTCCACTTGATAGCTAATATTAAAAAATCAAGAGGAAAGATTTTATCTTTGCAAGATAATGATGGGAACTGGATCAATGACCCTATTATTCTTAAGGATATGGCTAGGGAGTATTATTTTAATATTTTTAAATGCAATCCTATTAATGAAGTTCTTCTCCCAAACCTATCTTTTCCTACTATTGTGGATCAATGCCTTTTGCAAAATATTGGTCTGCCTCCTTCCTTAGATGAAGTCAAATTGGCTCTTTTCCAAATGGACCAAATCAAATCTCCAGGCCCTGATGGCCTTCAACCGATTTTCTATCAGAGAAATTGGAATGCCATTGGTCCATCCATTAGGAATTTCATTTCAGAATGTTCCATTAATGGTTCCATTCCCTCTACTATTAATGATTCTTATATCTCTCTTATTCCTAAATGTGACCATCCTTCCACTATGAAAGACTTTAGACCGATTGGCCTGTGCAACTCCATCTAAAAAATTATCACTAAATGCATTTCTAATCGCCTTAAACCCCTTATGAATGATCTCATCAACCCTTTTCAATCTAGCTTTATTCCTAATAGATCGATTGAAGAAAATGTTATCATAATTAAAGAAGTCTGTCACCATTTTAATAAGGTTTCTAAACATGCTAATCTCTTAGCTCTGAAAATTGACCTCTCAAAAGCCTTTGACAGTTTGGAATGGAGCTTTATTGAGGATACTCTTCGCAGTATTAATCTCCCCTCCAGTCTTATCAATCTCATTCTCAGTTGTATTTGTTCTCCCTCAATTTCTCTCCTTTACAATGGTGAGATAACCGAGTCTTTAAAACCTTCAAAGGGTATTCGTCAAGGTGATCCGTTATCTCCTTATATCTTTGTTCTGTGCCTTGATAGTCTCTCTTCCATGATCCAGCAAAAAGTTGATCAGGGAATTTGGAAACCTATGAAAATTGCTAAGGATATCAACCTTTCTCATCTCTTTTATGTTGATGATGTTTTTCTTTTTGGAAAAGCTTCTACCTCTAATATTCAGGCTATGATGAATGTGCTTGATCTCTTTAAAAATATCTCAGGCCTTTCTATTAATATTCAAAAATCCTCAGCCATTTTCCCTAGAAAAATGAATCATAATGTTAGGAAGTCAATTTGTGATATTTGCAATATTACAAACACTACTTCTTTTGGTAAATACCTTAGTGTTATCATCTCTCATAAACGTTTGACAGTCAAGGATTACTTCCCTTTATTAGATAAAACTTGTTCAAAAATAAAAAATTGGCAAGCAAAGCTTTTAAATATGGCCGGTCGATGCACTCTTATAAAGTCTGTTTTAAACTCTTACCCGGTTTATGCTATGCAAACTAGTATTATTCCTTGTAGTGTTCTCAAGGATCTTCAGATACACTGTAAACGTTTTCTTTGGAACCGTGTGAATCGCTCTAGATACATCCCAAGAACCAATTGGAGTGTGATTTGTGACCCTATGTCTAAGGGAGGTTTGGGAATTAGGGACCTTAAGAGATGGAACATTGCTTTCATGGCTAAACTAGGTTGGAAAATTCTTACTCAACCTAATAAGCTTTGGGTCCGAATCCTTACTAAAAAGTATCTAAAATATTCTATTTGCATGGATTACACTGTTAAAGTTACTGATTCTACTATTTGGAAACATATTCTTTCTAGAAGGGATTTTCTTAAAAAGGGAATTATCATTAATATTGGTAACGGTGAGGATACTTCCCTATGGTATCATCATTGGATAGGGGAGTGTCCATTATACCTAATTCCTAAGATTAAAATCCCGGATTCAAAAGGGCACTAGCGGGTCTCTAACATTATAAGGAATAAGAAATGGTATTTGAATGATGTTTCCCATATTATCCCTTCTTCCATTTTCTCTTTAATCCTAGCTCATTCTATCTCTACTATTGCTAATGTTGGTGACAGACTTCAATGGACTCTTGATAAATCAGGGTCCTTCACTATTAAATCAGCTTATAACTCCAATAATATTGCCTATAACCTTAACTCAACTTTTCTATCTAATTTCTCTTGGAAGAACATGTGGAAGATTCAAACCCCCTTTAAGTATAAAATGTTGCTTTGGAACTTAGTTAGGAATATTCTTCCGGTTGGTACTACCCTCCAAAAAAAAATTCCTTTCTTTGATCCAATTTGTATGAGATGTGAGGATCCTCATGAGAGTTCTATCCATGTTTTTAGGGATTGTCCTAATTCCTCAGCTTTTTGGTCTTTGGTTTTCAAACATTTGCCCCCTCCTAATTTTGATTACTACCTCTTTTTTAACTCTAACCTCTCAGATTGGTTGTCTTTTAATCTTAATAATGGCTACACTTGGAAAATTACTTTTGTTGTTGGCATTTGGCATTTATGGAGAACTAGAAATATGGCGATCTTTGACTGGAAAATGATTTTTATACAGTCTACTTTTAATAGATTTTGGGTGGATTACCATTACACTCTTCTTTTAAAGCAGGCTAGTACTCAGTCCACTTCAGCAACCATTCCCAGGCAGTGGGCTCCTCCTCACAAAGGCTACTTCAAGCTAAACACTGATGGATCATGGGTTGGTATCAATGATGCTGGTGGAGGTGGTGTGCTTAGATGCGACAAAGGGATGTGGCAGCTTGGTTATGCTGCAAAGTATAATGCTCTCTCTCCTGCTGCTACTAAGCTCTTAGCAATAAAGGATGGACTCTTGTCTGCATGGGCAAGGGATATTAAGTTCCTGGAACTAGAAACTGATGTTGCTGAACTTAAGAGAATGCTGGAAGACCCGGACTCTTTCAAGGATCATGAACTTGGAAATGTTATTCGAGATGTGGCTTCAATCCTTAGCAGAAACTGGAAGGTTTCCATTTTTCATGTAAGCAGGTGTGCCAATGGTGTTGCTGACAAATTAGCAGCTATGGGTAGAACAAAAGTGAGCCCAGGATCCTGTACCTCTACCCCCCAGCTGAGCTGTTTGGAATTTATGCCTCAGAAATCCCCTGAGATGGTGGTCAATTAGTGTTGTTACTTTCTGTGCTTCAGCGCTTCCTTCTTCCTTCGAACATCTTGTCTTGTGTTTACAAGCTTTTGTGTATGGGCGCTTAGATTTATTTGCTGTAATTCTAATTCTAGCTTACTACTTTGAACTTTATGGGTGGATCATCCTAAACATTAAGATCCTGTATTTTGGTAGTATGGCTATAGCCGTACTTATGTTTTTTCCTTTCTGCGTTAAAAAAAAAAGTACGTGATAATGTTTGCAGGGTGTGTTTCTCTCTCTTTTTTTTTCTTTTTTTTTTTTCTTTTTTTTTTTTTTTTTTTGAGGAGTTGCAGGGTGTGTTTCACTGAGACAGAAAACCAAGAAATTTTTTATTCTCATCAAAATCTGTAAATGTGTATCTGATTGACTTCAATCTCGCTAAGGTGAGTACTTAGTATATGTTAAAGATTCAGTGTGATCTGCACATTTTTTATTTACCAGGAGCTTTTGTAAAACTAGCATTTGTTTACCAATTCCTCCTCCTCTAATTACAGGATTTGAATTAGATGGATGGGAATATTGGTGAGTTGATCCAAACCAATAACTCCAAAAAATTTCCCAAGTGTTTCTTTATATGCATGCCTCATTTACTCTCTCCTTTGTGCGTTGTTAAACTTGAAGGTGATTGATATTGATATCCTTACTTGATTAGCTGCTCATGAAACTACATTCAGTATCTGTCCTTTTTAGATCTTTAAAAAAGGAAGAGATGACACTTATCTGCATAAAAAGTTTGTACAACCCTGTTGCCCTTCGAATTTGGTCCTTTTATGTGTCTGAAAGGTGGTCATTCAAGTGATTCATTTGTTGCCCAAAAAAAAAAAAAAAAAAAAAAAAAAAAAAAAAAAAAAAAAAAAAAAGTGTCTCATTAAGTGCTTGACTGCTTGCAGTACATAATGGAATATTTAATGGTTTGTTGAGTGTCTTGAACATTACCTGAATGACTGAATCAGCTCGAAAAATTGAAGAATATTAGTGACTACCTCAATATTTACCAGCAAGACCATACTATCTTGTTGCTACAGAATGCTGTATCAACAATACGCCAAATTCTTTTTATCAGTTCAAAAAAGCTAATTCGTTTAGCCAGTCAAGGAAAAGGGTTCCTTGAGAGAAGAGCTTAATGAGAAAGACTACAGGAACTCAAATGGATTCCTGATTTGAATTAAGTTTGCACACAATGAGAAAATTTGTAAGGAGCACAACTACCATTACATTTTGATAGTTTACAAGAGAGCTCTATAGTTAACAGAAGTACTACACTAAAAAGTATTATCAATTTCCTGTTTCTTCCCCTACATGACTGCTCACTTCTTGTTCAACAAGACTAGATTCTCCTTCACCGCTCACACGACACTCATGAGGTACAACAGCAACCAATACAGAATCCTTGGCAACCCGACCAAGACCTAAGCCTTTCTCTTCTGGAAGAGCAGAAGTATTGCGAAATGAACTTCCATAGGAGTTCTGATACTCCCAAAATGGCAGCCCATCACCTTCTCGAACCCCGTGCCCAGTTACAACCACAGAATGAGATTCAGCCTTGGTACTGTCTTCATATCCTGAATTACTTGACACACAAAATCGCGGCTCTCTTGATGTGTTGGTTGATAGAAATGATCCCGCATGGCGAACCTAATCACAAAGGGCCCATTTTCTTCTAACTCAATGAGCAATTTTCTATCAACATCAGCCTTATTAATCTCATCATGACGGCTAATAAAACTTGCATTTGTAGCCTTCACAACTCCATTACTTCCTCTCAAGATAATGCCTTGCTCATTAGTTTTCTCAAAGATCTGTTGCATTATACGAAGAGATCGACCTTTTTGGGTCTTAGGAATATCATGTCTTGCTGTAGAAACAACATGCTGTCTTGACCAACACTTCCTTGTTTCAAGACACTTGTTCAGTTTTGCACGATAGTACATAGCACGAGTATATGAATGATTAATGCAAGTATTCTCTGCATTAAATTTTAGCATGATAATATAAATACAATAGATAACTTCTTCAAGAGACAAAGATATTGAACAACATAATGAATCAATCAAAATTCGTGGAAACAAAATAATAGAAAGGTTATCATACCTCTTCCTTGATTTAGGGAAGGTTCAAGGAGGCTACAAGAAAAGATGCACTTCCTTCGTCTCTTGGTTCTAGGGTCAATTATTGAATAGCTCCATAATTGACCCTCCACCCTCTTCCTTTTTTCTCCAGTTAGCATACCTTTTACAAAATACACACTTTAATCAGAACAATCCATACAAACCAGAAACTTTTGGGGGTCTTTTTCTTAACTAAAAAAAAGGGGGGATATTTAATCAATTAAAGCAACCATACAAACCTAAGATGTGAAGTACCCACTGTGGGAGAAAGCATTTAGAATCCAAACTATATACAATAACCCACAAGCTTAAACCATAAAGTCTTGATAAAACAAAGAACCAAGATAGAACTAGGTACAGTCAACCATACAAACCAGAATATAACTTTTGAGAGTCATTTGATCAGTTTTGGAAAATTCAGAGAGAACTCAGGCAGCAGCAACACAAAGCATTAAGCAACAACATACATGGAGAAAGACTACTTTTTGGAAGAGACCATTTTGAGCAAGGCAACAAAAGAAGCAGCTATTTCACCAATTAAGAAAGAAGACTTTAGGCTCTTGTTTCATTACCCTTCCTTTATCTACTTTTAGATTAAAATGAAGCAGATTGTAATACTTAAGGGGAAGCTTGAACATTAGGAGTTATTTATCCAGAAATTTGTGAGTAAACATTTTGGAGAGTTGTAACCTCAAGTTACATAGAGATTCATAGCCTAAAGCTATTCTATCCTTTTGGCTTACATTGTAATTCACTTCTACTTGTATTACATTGTATTCCTAACTCTATTGAACATCAATCTTCTGTTTGTGCTGCTACCTTGAGTAAATTGTTTGCCTTGAATTGACTGATTTGTATCCCTTGGTGTCTGGAATCCGGCTAGTCTCTGTCAATTGATTTGAATTGACGATCCCCGGCAGCCATGGTTAACACCAACGCGCAACGCTTTGAGGCGTTGGAGGATAAATCAGAACAGGTGGAGTCTAGGCTTACCACCATTGAAGGACTGTTGGAACGGCAAGAGAATAACTTAGGCCGTACAGTGTCGGAGGCGGTGAATCACACCATGGTGGAAGTGCAGCGAGGCCTGGTTGAGCAGATTGTCGTCGCCTAGCGCAGTCTAGCGGAACACTTCACTACCCTCTTCGAGTCAGAAAGGAGGAGACAGGAGGAGGATCGTTGACGCCTAGAGACACGGCTATTACGGGTTACCCAGCTTCAGGAACCCCCTCTTACCACAAATAGAACCACAGGGTGGGGTTATCAGGGACGACTCGGCCAGGGGGAATGAAGAGCAAGTCCGGCCACCACCCATAATTCAAACCGAGGAGGAATACAGTGAGACTGACGAAGAAAACGAGGCAAGAACATCGGATGGGAGGAGGCGGCATATGAGGGGGTGGAACGATGAGGGCGGCGGACATCATGGGTGGAAACAAAAGAAATTAGAGATGCTAGTTTTTGATGGAAAGGACCCCGATAATTGGATAATTCGAGCCAAGATGTACTTTAAATTTTATAGGCTGTCAGAGGTGGATCGGGTGACGGCCGCCGTTGTCGCCATGGACGGACTAGCCCTACTCTGGTACCACTGGGGGAACTGCCGACGACCTATCGCAGATTGGGCTGACCTCAAAAGTAGGGTGTTGAAGGGTTTTCGGTCGTCGCACTCCGAGAGCCTACAAGAGCAGTGGCTAGCACTCTCTCAGACAACGATCGTGGAGGAGTACCGTCGGAAATTCATAGAGCTCGCCTTCCCGCTGGAAGGAATTCCAGAGGATTTGATGAAGAGTCAATTTATCTTGAAGGAGGAGGTGAAGGTCGAACTACGCTTGTTAGACCCTGAGACTTTGGAAAAGGCCATGGAAATGGCTGGGAAGATTGAGGAGAGGAATCAAGTCCAGGGAGGAAAAAGGGGGATTGGGCCCTGGAGAATTAGCCCATCCCAGCCAGCCAGAACAGGAATGCAATTTCCACATACGGGTTTCCCCCTTCCTCATTTTGATGGTGGCGGATGATTTGGAGGAAGTCGGGGAAGAACCGGAAGAAATGGGCGAGGGAGAAGAGGCGGTTGAGGTATCCTTGTGCTCGGTGATACGATTGACTAACCCGAAAACAATGAAGTTAAGGGGGGTAGTGCGTGGGAGGAAGGTGATAGTGATGATAGACCCCGGAGCCACTCATAATTTCATTTCCTTGAAGCTAGTGGAAGAAGGAGGCCTATCTATAAAGAGGAAGGGGGAGTTTGCGGTGTCTCTTGGGAATGGGGAGACCGTGCACGGAAATGGAGTGTGTAGGGGAGTAGAGGATAGAGTTGAAGGAGGAGTGACCATTAAAGAGGATTTTTTGCCATTGATGTTGGGAAATGCCGATGCGATTTTGAGGATACAATGGCTTGAGAAACTCGGGGCGGTTACTACAAACTGGAAGACTCATGTGATGCACTTCATTATAGCCGGGAAGCCGGTTACCTTAGTAGGGGATCCTACCTTGGATTAGACACGAGTTTTTTTTTTGAAGGTGATGATCCAGACACTTTGTAAAAATAAAGGGGGGATGCTAGTAGAGATCAACCGAATGGAGATGGAGGAGAGGCCTAGGGAGAGAGAAGTCTCGGGGTTCTTGAGGGAGTTGGTGGAGAGATTTCAAGGAGTGTTTAATATGCCCCATGGAATGCCCCCTTCCCGGGGTCATGAGCATGCGATCTTGCTCAAGGAGGGAAACAATCCCGTGAGCGTAAGGCCATATCGAAATCCTCAAGTCCAAAAGGATGAGATCGAAAAGCTAATAGCGGAGTTGTTGGAGGCCGATATCATTAGGCCTTCCACGAGCCCATTTAGCAGTCCGGTCTTGCTTGTGAAGAAAAAGGATGGTTCATGGAGGTTTTGCGTAGATTATCGGGCCTTGAATAAGGAGACGGTTCCTGATAAATACCCCTTTCCGGTGATTGATGAGTTGCATGGAGCCACGATGTTTTCCAAGCTTGACTTGAAGTCGGGGTATCGTCAAATTCGAGTAAAGCCCGAAGATACTTACAAAACCACCTTTCGAACTCATGAAGGGCACTGTGAGTTTTTGGTAATGCCGTTTGGGTTAAACAATAGCCCGGCCACTATCCAATCTCTCATAAATGATTTTTTTCGACCCTTCTTGAGAAAATTTGTTTTAGTGTTTTTTGATGATATTTTGGTGTATAGTAGGAACGAATTTGAGCATCGAGAGCATGTGAAGATGGTGTTGGAGGTTCTTTCTAAATATGAGTTGTATGCCAATTTTAAAAAATGTGAGTTTAGAAGAACGGAGGTGGCCTATTTGGGTCATGTGATTTCGGCTAAGGGAGTAGCCATGGATGGGGAAAAGATCGAAGCTATTTTGCAATGAAAAGTGCCACAAAATCTAAAGGAACTCCGCGGGTTCCTTGGGCTCACCGGGTATTAAAGGAAATTTGTCCTACGGTATGCCCAAATTGCGGGCCCACTAACGGCCCAACTCAAGAAGGATAGCTTTTATTGGACGGAGGAGGCTACTCAAGCCTTTGAGACTCTCAAAAGGGCCATGATTTCGGCTCCCGTTCTAGCCATGCCGGATTTCACCAAAGTGTTCGTGGTTGAGACGGATGCCTCCGGATTTGGAGTTGGAGCCATAATGATGCAAGAGGGTCGGCCCATAGCTTATTATAGCAAATTACTTGGCATGAGGGCCAGAGAAAAATTGATATATGAGAAAGAACTCATGGCCATAGTCTTTGCTATCATCAAATGGAGGCATTACCTCTTTGAGCGACATTTCATTGTTCGGACCGATCAACAAAGTCTCCGCTACATTACAACAAATATCAAAAGTGGATGCGTAAATTAGTGGGGTTCGACTTCGAAGTCCAGTATCGATCCGGGGCTTCCAACCGTGTAGCTGATGCGTTATCCCCGCAGAGATCATTATTTGACACAATTGGGTGCACTGACTTGCTCTCAAGCAGTGGAGTGGGAAACGTTGAAGGATGAGATGAAGGCCTACAAGTGGTTGGCCCAAATCCGGTTGGGCATAGAAAAGGGGGAGGACAACATAGTGGGGTTTCATTTGGACGCTGGACTCGCGAATACAAAGGAAGGGTGGTCCTTCCTCCCAACTCTGTCTTCATCCCAAAGCTGCCTCACGAGTACCATGACTCACCGACCAGGGTCACGAGGGGGAGGTCAAAACTTACCTCCGGGTTGCCGCCGAATGGTTATGGGCGGGAATGCATCGTCAAGTCGGCGACTATGTGAACCGTTTTGAGGTCTGCCAACGCAACAAAAGTTCCCAACATACACCATTGGGGCCGCTTCAACCTCTACCGGTGCCAAAATTGGTGTGGAAGGATGTGTCGATGGATTTCATTCCTTTGTCCAAGGGAGTGGACTCGGTTTGGTAGTTGTGACTTTCAAAGTATGCCCATTTTATAGGGTTGAGACACCCGTTCACGGCAGTCAAGGTGGCTGAAGCCTTCACTAAGGAGGTGGTCCGTTTACATGGGGTTCCGAAGTCCATTGTCTCTGATCGAGATAGGATTTTTATGAGTGGTTTTCGGAGGGAACTTTTCTGACTACAGGGCACACAACTCAAACGAAGCACGACCTACCACCCCAAACGGACAACCAGACGGAGGTGGTTAATAAGGGATTGGAGCCTTATCTCCGGTGTTTCATCGCCGGACAGCCGCGGAATTAGGCATCTTGGCTTCATTGGACGGCCTCGGAATAAGACCTCACATCACTCTTCTACCAAACTCACACCATTTTAGGTTGTTTATGGGAGCGCACCTCCGCGGCTATGGAAGATCGGGGCTAGTCAAATACCAGTTAGTTTGGTGGAGGTGCAATTGCAGGACAGGGACCTCATGTTGGATGAATTGAAAGTTAACTTGCTCAGGGCTCAACAAGTCATGAAAGGGTATGCCGATAGGAAAGGACGAGAGGAGCAATTTGAGGTGGGGGATTCGGTGTTCCTAAAGCTGCAGCCGTATCGTCAAAGGTCGCTGGCAATTCGTCCTAATGAGAAGCTTGCGGCTCGTTTTTACGGGCCGTTCATGATATTGGGGAAGGTGAGCAAGGTGGCCTATCGCTTGGACCTTCCATCCACATCCCGAATTCACCCAGTATTCCACATCTCCCAACTCAAAAAGGCGGTAGGTGCAATACCGGTCAACCCGACAATTCTGATTCATTTGACTCCGAAAATGGAGTTGGTGGTGGAGCCCGAGGCTGTTTTGGACTCCCGAAAGATGGCTATGGGAAGAAGTGTATGAATTGAGGTCCTAATTAAGTGGCAAGGGCTGCCTAAATTTGAAGCAACGTGGGAGCATAGTAGGATGATCCTTTGATCGATATCCAGCTTTCCACCTTGAGGACAAGGTGAATCTCAAGGGGGCGGGAATTGTTATGGACCTTAATACAGGTCAACGGTTTCAGGTATACACTAACAGACCATGGGGCAGCAACAACAACAATTCAGAGAGGACTCAAGCAGCAACAACACAAAGCATTAAGCAACAACATACATGGAGAAAGACTACTTTTTGCAAGAGACCACTTTGAGCAAGGAAACAAAAGAAGCAACTATTTCACCAATTAAGAAAGAAGACTTTAGGCTCTTGTTTCAATACCCTTGCTTTATCTACTTTTAGATTAAAATGAAGCAGATTGTAATACTTAAGGGGAAGCTTGAACATTAGGAGTTATTTATCCAGAAATTTGTGAGTAAACATTTTGGAGAGTTGTAACCTCAAGTTACATAAGAGAGAAAGGAGGAGACAACGCCTAGAGACACGGCTATTACGGATTACCCATCTTTAGGAACCCCCTCTTACCACATATATTACGGGTTATCAGGGACGACCCGGCCAGGGGGAACGAATAGCAAGTCCGGCCACCACCCATAATTCGAACCGAGGAGGAATACAGTCAGACCGGCGAAGAAAACGAGGCAAGAACACCGGACGGGGGGAGGCGACATATGAGGGGGTGGAACGATGAGGGCGGCGGATATCATGGGTGGAAACAAAGAAATTAAAGATGCTAGTTTTTTACGGAAAGGGCCCCGATAATTGGATAATTTGAGCCAAGATGTACTTTGAATTTTATTGGCTGTTAGAGGTGGATTAGGTGACGGTTGCCATTGTCGCCATGGACGGACCAACCCTACATTGGTACCATTGGGAGAACCGCTAACGGCCTATCGCAGATTGTGCTGACCTCAAAAGTAGGGTGTTGAAGGAGTTTCGGTCGTCCCACTCCAAGAGCCTACAAGAGCAACAAGAGCAGTGGCTAACAAGGGTGAGAATTTCTCCATTGCAAGTCCTCTTCTTCGATCCTGCTGATAAGAACAATTCCTCTAGGACCAAAACTTCTGCAACAGCCATTAATCAAGACCAACACTTTAAGGGTCGTTTGGTTTGCACGGGGTAAACGGAATGGAATGAACAAAGGGAATGGAAAATAATGGAATGAAAATACCTCATATTCTTTATGTTGTTTATTTTAAAATCAAAGGGAAACAATCCCACCACCACACAACCACCAATTAATTCACTTTCCACCTTAGAAACATCCTCAGCCCCTCGCCCCTCGCCCCTCGCCGGCAGCCGCACAGCCCCTCGCACATCCTCAAAAAAACCCTAGAAACATCCCTCCCCCATAAAACACCCCTCACTCCCCGTAAAACCCGTCGTTCGCTAGGGTTTCGAGGGTGGGGGAGGGCCGGCCGTTTTATAGTGAGGGGGAGGGTGGCTTCGTGGGTGAGGGAATGATTTTCGGGGGAGAGGAAGGGTGGCGAGGGTCGGGGGATGGCGGCGACGTTTCGGTGAGGGGCGGCGACATTCCGGAGAGAAGTGGGACAGGGTGGCTGGTGTGGGTACGGTGGTGGTTGGGTAAAGGGAATGGGAAAGGCTAGGGGGTAGGGAATGGGAGTAGAAGGTTTTTGGGTAATCAAAGGGGAAAGGGAATGATAGAAACGGAAAAAAATAACCAACAAAGGAAATGATTCCCATTCTCTTTTAATATTACTGCGAACTAAACGGCCCCTTATTATACTTCATTAACCCAATTACTTCCCATTAGGGGTGAGCACTACCGGGTACCCGGTGTAAAACTAAAGACCCAGTCCCGGAGCCGGTTAGTACCGGGTCTAAGATGTTGGAACCGGGCCTAAAATTGGTAACAACCGGGTCCCAACATTTGAGATCCGGAACCGGAACCGCTGGGAACCGATTCCAAAACCGGGTACCCGGTTTGATATGTTGCTTCTCTAGCCATTAAATAAATAAAATAAATAAAAAAAAAAATCAAAATCGGCGATTTCTGAGCTGAATTTTCAACGAAGCTTTGGATGAAGACGACGAACTCGAAGGTGAAGGATCTACAGCGTTCGCAGGACCTGCCATTATCGCAACTCCACCTCCATCTCTATGTCCAATTCTCGTTAATGGCGTTGCCATTTCTGAAAATTCTCCGGAATTTCTGTATCAAATCACTAAATTCAAAACCCTTGATTATTCAATCCACCATGAATTTTCAATTTACGATTTTCTCTCTCCTCTGAAAAGGCTTAGAAAAATGGAGAACTAAAAAGGAGACGCATCAGATGACTTTGATAGGATAGCAAGGCTGGCATCTACCAGTATTGCAGCGTTGACGAAAGCAAAGCTATTGTAGTACTACTAGATGAAGCATTGTTTAATTTATTTATTTTTTTTTTCTTTTTTTTTTTTTTTTTTGAGAAATGAATGAATTATCTTTGATTTGGTGGTTAGATTGACTAATAGAGAGAGAAAGAGGGGTGAAAAGGGTAATAAGAAGAAGATAGAGAAATAGAGAAATAGAGAAGAAGATGAAGAGAAAGGAAAGAGGAGAGAGAAAGCAGAGAGGATCAGGATAAAGGAAGGAGGCGGTTGGTAATTGTTAGGGTTTGCATTTTTTAGGGCTGTATAAGTTTATATACATGGGGTATGGGCTTAAAAAAACTTAAAATTTATAACTGAACCGGGTACCCAATGAGTACCGGGTCCGAAATTTCAGGACCCGGTCCCGGAACCGGCGGGTCCGGTACCGGGTACCCTGGGTCTTTGCTCACCCCTACTTCCCATGCTTAAAAATCTCAAAAACATTTATGTTCTCAACATGTTCTTCATTCAAGCTGCAATCTCCAATTAAATCATATAAACTTACAATAGCTAATATCGAATCTTCCAAACTACATTGCTTAACATGGCATCAAAATCAAACCAACCAAAACATACAATCAATCAACAAAGCTCAACCCAAATCCAATCATACACTAACACTATCAAGAACAACAATCCAAAATCACCCTTCAAACAGCCCCTAAACTCAATAAACAAGTCTTAAGCATCACCTAAACTTAACACTAATAATCAAAATCCACAAACCATCACAAATCTCAAAATTCCAGACAAATAAAATTGAGTTAACCAATGTAATCACACCTGAAATTGAGTCATAATAAGGTAAGACCCATGCATTTCGATTTATCCAAATACCCTACACTCCAAAAACTATCCCACCACTGTATGTGTCTTTTATGTTCTCCTTAATTGAAGAAACCCACTCCATGACTGTCACACCTCCAAGCCTTCCAACCTCACTGAACATGCAATTGATGCAAATTAATTAAACAATTCCCCACCTGAGTACGGAGTACCTGACCCAGCCCGTGAGCCCGACGGCCACTCCCCAGGCCCCAGCCCCCAGCCCAGCCCAGCCCCGACAGCCACCCCCTCCCCCTGCACCACCACCGAAACCACCCTAAATTGAGTATATACTCAGTGGCGGACAATTAAATACACGATTAACACAATAACACTAAATTATCAAAATCTAACCTTAGAGACTGCTTCAAAGCCTTCAATGGAGGAGTCGAGGAGAGAAAGCTCAGAAAGTCAGAAGTCAGAAACCGCTTCAATGGAGAATTTCAAGTACGCTCCACAATCCAAACCTGCAACACATTAGCATTGTAGCAACCAAAATTGACTCAATTATCAACCCACAATTATCCAACTTCGAAGAACCCTAAAATCCTAAATTGAGTATTGTAGTGACAACTAATTAATTAAAATAGGTTAATGATTAAAGAAAAAGATCATCTAACCTTTGAGACTGCTTCAGTGGAGCCGTGGAGGAGGGAAAGCTCAGAATCCCCTTCAATGGAGAATTTTGAGTACGCTTCAATGGAGAGAGAGGAAGCCGTGTACTAAGTGGGAGTGTGGGACTTGGGAGGAGAGAGACTGAGAGAGAGGAAGGAGTGAAGGAGTAATACCGTGAAAATATGCTAAATTTTTATTTTTTTATTTTTTTTGAAATAATAGGTTGTCACGTGACCCACAATGACTACATGTGTCGCAGACAATTAAATACATTAACACAATAACACTAGATTGTCAAAATCTAACCTTAGAGACTGCTTCAATGCCTTCAATGGAGGAGTCGAGGAGAGAAAGCTCATAAAGTCAAAACTCAGAAGACACTTCAATGGAGAATTTCGAGTACGCTCCACAAACCAAACCCTGCAGCACATTAGCATTTTAGCAACCAAAATTGACTCAATTATCAACCCACAATTATCCAACTTCGAAGAACCCTAAAATCCTAAATTGAGTATATAGTGACAATTAATTAATTTAATTAGGTCAATGATTAAAGAAAAAGAAGATCTAACCTTTGAGACTCCTTCAGTGGAGCCGTGGAGGAGAGAAAGCTCAGAAGCCCCTTCAATGGAGAATTTCGAGTACGCTTCAATGGAGGAGAGAGAGAGGAAGCCGTGTACTGGGACCAGGAGGAGAGAGACTGAGAGAGAGGAAGGAGTGAAGGAGTAATACCGTGAAAATGTGCTATATTTTTTATTTTTATTTTTAAAAAAAAAATAGGTTGTCACATGACCTACAATGATTACATGTGGGTCCGCCACTGGTTGTCATAGGTGACAGCAATGCGTCTTTCTCATGGTGCAATCAAGGCTAGTTGTAGCACAGATGGGGTGGCCATCATGATAGTGAGTTTGGTGACAGTGGTGGTGCCATGGCAGCGTAAGTAAAGGCATAACTTGAATACGAAGTGGTGGCGCCTCAATTTCCTAGCAAAGGTAAAATACAAAGTATCAACAAAAATATTATGTATAAAATTGAACTTCTTAAAATATTAAAAAAATACAGTATAAAAAAATGAATTAAAAAAAATAAAATAAAAATAAAAGCAACAAAAAAGAACTGTCAACCTCTTTTGACATACTAATACGGAGTAGCATCATCATCATCGTACTTAGGATAAACTTTAAACTTCAGCCCGATAGAGTAGGTAGTTTTTAAATGCAGTCACTTATTTTTATTTATTTATTTTCCAAACTTTGGCCAATTAAAGTTATCGTGCAATTAAAATTGTAATCATGTGGTTGTTTTCCGACACTTTACTAGAGAGAAAACAACACTTTTATTTTTGCGTCGGAAAACAATCATATGACTTAAATTTTATCATAAAGTAAATTTAATTAGCTAAAATTCAGGGAAACAAAATTAGAAGTGCCTATAATTTGAAAAATGAGAACTTAATTTGGTTGAAATATGAAAATTTTCCAAGTACTTATTTCCTTAAATTGCTTTTCGCTGTGAGTGATTAACGTTGGCACAGTTTGTGAAGTTTATGAAACAAAGAATATAATAATAACATTATAAACAATTCCCAAAAATAAATTTAAAAATAAAATAAAAAACAAAATTTTCAATATACTTATACAAAATGGTAAATATATTAAGGGCCTGTTCATTTCAGCTTAATTTCAGTTCAGTTCAGCTCTAATCAGTTCAGTTTAATTCAGTTCCTAATATCTTTCTCTTATAAACAATTTATTTTGCTATTTTCAGTTCAGTTCATTTCAGCTCTAATTAATCCAGGTTCGATTGTTTTCAGTAAATACGAACAGGCCCTAAAGTGATCCCCAACAAAAATTGATGCTCCCTCCGAATCATACCAATGTTCCCATTCCACAGATTTAAAAGCCAAAGTAATGCGGATAGAATGTATTTATAAAAAAGAATATTACTTAGAAAGTCCAACAAAGAGGATAGAAAAAAATACAATCAAAGAGAAGGAAAAACTAATACTATACGTAAGTAGAGATTTGCAAAATTACAACAGTTTTCATTTTATCTCATTTTATCATTATTATCTCATTTTAATTTGATTTGCAAAATTAGAAATTTGAATTTACATCATTTTATCTTATTTTTCACTATTTGAATGTAAAACAATTTTCCGTCGAAAGCAAAAGTGTTCTTGTATGATTGAAATTCATTTTGCTTTTAAAATGAAAGAAAAAAAAAAACTATTCCTTCCTTACTTCCCTTCTCTTTAACAACTGTTTACCTTTTCTTATTCATCCTTTCCTTTTCCCTTCAACTTGTTTTCCCATTGTATTGTAAAATGATGAACATGAATATTCATTTTACATTGCAATCATTTTACATTCTACCAAACGAAGTCAACATTTGTATAGTAAATCATACTTGCATTCTAAAGGGATGTGGTATTCATACCTTCCGATATGATATTGGGATTTTGGCACTCCTTCGTGTGATAAGAGTACAGAAAATCATACTCACATGGTCAAAATGTTAAAATACCTTCTCAAACTGTTTTATATTTGCTATATTACCTTCTTATATTAGACTATATCTAAAACAAACGAAGGTAGATTAAAGTGGTGATAAAGAGCATGAGGTTATTATATGTGGAGGGGACAAAAATAGTATGGGTGAGGAAAAAGGAAAGGAAGAGGAATATATTCCACCTTAAAAGTGGGTAACTAATACTCTCATTTGGGATATCTTCTCCATCTTTGTATTCTCAACACAAGGTCATTTCATTATTTCCTTGCCACCACCTATATTTACTTTCATTTTCCCTCTTTCCATCTTTTATCATTTTCATATTTCTCTATTATGAGTTATGACTTTTAATACCCTTCAATACATTATTATCAATCTAAGCACACCCTTTGAGGGACATTGTTACACTAACTCTGTTTGATAGGCTGGGAAAGAAGTTTAAATTTGTTTACCCTTGGAGTAAAATGTCTCTTAAAATAATAGAAAACTATTTTTCCCTCAAAATTAAGGGAAAACTATTTTCTTTCATTTTCCCTACCTTTCTTGTACACTCTCTTCACGATCTTTTCACTTTATCTTTCATTTTTCATCATATTTCTTATATGGAACAAAATAATGGATAACTAATCTTACACTTCTTTTTTCCATTGTAAATTGCTTTACATTGAACATATCTTACACTCAACCAAACAAAACAGAGCCTATATTTGAAAAGGAGAGTTTGGAAAAACAGAAAAGGAAGAGGAGTGAAAGATTTATTATCCTTTATTTGGTTAAAACATGAAGAGAAGGAAAAGGAAAAGGAAAAGGAAAAGGCGGGAATTGAAAGGATTCATTCTTTCTAAAGGAGTTGTAAGAAAAATGGAGGTTAACACTCTCCCTCCACTTCTTTCCCTTCCCTTCCCTTCAAATATGTTTTTCAAACGAGTTGGGATCCTTCTAAACCCTAATCCAGAGGATCCAAATCTAGAGGATCCCAACCTTTTTCAAACATGGTGACATGCGTATATTAGGTTGGAAATCAATAAATTTGAAGGATGATGACGGAGGTTTAGGTAGAATATAAGACAGGGAGAAACGGTAACATAATGTGAAATGAAACTATAGAGGTTTATATACTTGCCTATTTATTTGTTCGTACACCAAATCGCCTGGTTAATATGATATTCATCAATAAATTATTAAACTTGAACTACTTGGTATTAGAATTATGATATGATTTTAATTATTATCACCCAACCCATCACTTTAAAAAAGCCACATTTAGAAACTTAACAGATAAATTAATACTCTGTTCTATGTTGATGTTAATACAGTTCTTTGTTGGCTTTTGAATCGATAGCAAGCAAAGATCAATATAATACAGAAAGATATAACTTTAATAATTATAGTATCTGATTTATCTTGTGACATGAAACACATTACTAATATAAACACTCATAGAAAGAGCAATTTTAGCATTGATTTTAAAGTGTATCTCACCACAATGAGATAGACCAATACACTGACAATTTCATGAGAAGGGACAAAAAAAAACTTCTTGACACTCATGAGTCCCTCATCTGCAGCAACAATTGCAACTTAGCCTATAATAGGGAATACATGAAGACATAAGTCAAAGATGACCAACAACATATATTCAGAATATAGCACATATATGTTGGTCTAGTAACAAATTAATTACAACTTTAGCTTGTACAAAGTAGTAATAATAAGGACCTAGTCCCTTTTGTGGTGAAATGAATTGATTGATCTAAGCTGAAATGTAGGGTAAAACTAAAGTGAAGTACCATGAGATTAAGTCTAAAAGAATAGGGACTAACGCTTCATTTGAACAAAAAGATAATAAGTGGGAGGAAAAAAAACGATATTGCTTGTTTATGTAAACAATTGGGAAAAGAGAGGAAAAAACGAGGAATGGAGAGACACTATCTCTCAAAAATTTGAGAGTACCAACATAGGTGAGGCTCTTCAAAAGTGTTCTCCAGTCCCTTTTTCATCTTTTCTCCACAAGACACTCCAAAGATCCATTTATAATAAGGAAAGGAAAAGTGGAAAATCAACTCTACCAAAATCAAAACTCTTGAGCGACTATTGGCTCTCCATGGAAAAAGTTGGAAAAAGACCTCTCCTTCAAGAGCTTTCGAAGAGCCAATTGAAGCTACAATATCATGATACGTAACAAAACATAATAATTATTTATCAAATAAGTTGGTATGTCGTATTAAAAGGTTTCAACCATTGTCGGTGTTGTTAAGGAAGATAGTAGGGCTCTCCAAAAGAAATCTTTCCCCTTCTCATCCTCAATCATTCCCTACTCTTTCCCATCTTTATTCTTATCTCAATAAAGTGCAAGCAATTCAAGGTTACAAACTGACCTAATTCGCTCATGAGATAAAAAAAATACTCAGAACCTAAATATGGTTCACCCAACTAAATAATGGTGATTTTTAGACAATTAAACCACATAATCTCAAATTCTACTGATGCAAGTATGCATTTCTTTCTTCGAAAAATCAAAAGCACTCGTTTCTTTTTTTTTTTTTTTTTTTTTGACAGGCGTTTCTTGGATTACCTGGTATATTAGGTTGTTATGACACCTCAACATGAGATTAAAACTAAATATAAGGTTAGTAGGTCGATTAAGGTGTGCCAATCACAGTGAACTCGGAAAATAACACAATAAACGTATATAAATGTAAGAACAGGTAACAGATTGCAAGAAAGAAAGAGTGAGAAATTAATTAATATTTTCTAATTTCTTGATTATGATTTTAATTCCAATTTTTAAAGATAATTGAAATAATAATTTTATATAAACGCTCTAAGCATAAACCCACAATCGTGATAACAAACAGCGCACCAATCCAATCCCAGGAAATCAATCAAAACAGAGACATTGGTTTCTTCCATCTAATCCAATTCAAAATCTCTAGTGATCTCACTTATTATAAACTTAAATTTAATAAAATGGATCTAATTAATATAAGTACATATATAATATGTAAAAACTGTAGCAAATCAATTGAATATTAGCAAATCCATCTCATAAATAAACAAAAATATATTAGTAAAACAAAAAACAGACCTTGATCTCAACGATGATTAGAATTTCAGCAGATTCCTCCATTATCATTGTAATGATGTTTGCAATCAACCTAAACAATCAACAGCAGATAGATCATGTAACCACGGTGATTTATTTAGAAAATACAGTACAATCCATTACAGAAAATAAAATCAAAAGAAATTATTGATTGACAAAATGTATACAGACTTCGATAAATCACGGGATATAGCCATCAAAACAATTAATGATGAATTTAAAAAATATATATATAATTAAAAAAAAAAAAAAAACAAATCATCAATTTGAGATTAATTTTGAAGGTTAGTTGGGATGAATACTTAATAGAGATTCCGAGATGTTGCACAAGATTTGTTGATTGTTATTTGTTAATTATCTATGGTTGATTTTTGATTGGCGATTGTCGATTGTCGATTGTCAATTGTTGAGAGGATTGATGAAAGAGAAGATAAGAGAGAGAAATTGAGATGGGAAAATGAGAGAAAGAAACCCTAACTAACTAACTTACGAATCATTTAATTTGCAAGGCCACGAACCAACACTCTAATGGGCCCAGGCGGTCTTATTGTCGGGCACCCGTTTTCAATGTATCCGCATACCAGCTATACACTGGTCAAGAAACGGATATACTGGGCCGGTCCAAAATATAGACCAGTCCACTAGTGTCATGAGTAGACTAAGGGGCCGTTTGGTTGGGGTTAATAATCAAAAGGAATCGGAATGAACTGATATCATTACCTTTGTTGTTGTTTGTTTGACACTTTTTTGATTCCCTTTACCCATTTTTATTTTTGAGTTCACCCATTTTTAGTCTACATTGATTCCCCACCCCCCCAGACTTTCCCATTCCCTTTCCCTAGCCACCATACCCACCACCATTGTACTTGCCGGAACTAGCCCAACCACCTCGCCACGGACCTAGTCCCCACCGCCGGACTCGCCGCACTTCCCCCACAACTCGCCGGAGCCCGCGCACCTCCCCCACCTCTCCCCTCGAAAACACCTCCCCTACCCGGAAAAACTTCCACCACCAAGCAAAAACCCTAGAAAACACCATCCCTCCCCTTAAAAACGCCGGCCGACCTTCCCCCAACCCTCGAAACCCTAGCGGCTAGGGTTTCGAGGGCGGGGGAAGGTTGGCCGGCGTTTTTAAGGGGAGGGATGGTGTTTTCTAGGGTTTTTGCGTGGTGGTGGAAGTTTTTTCCGGGGAGGTTAGGGGCTGCGAGGGGTGGGGGAGGTGCGCCCAGGGCTGCCGATTTCCGTCGACGTTGTGGCTGGGCGATGGGGTGGCTCCTGGTGGCTGGAAAAGTGAAGAAAGGGGATGTGTGGTGGTGATGGTGATTCCCTTTGTTTATTGAAAACCAAACAACACAGTACTTGGAAAAGGTTTCATTCCATTCTCCTACATTCCCTTTGTTCATTCCATTCCGATTCCCCCGCGCGAACCAAACGGCCCCTAAAAAAAATATATCATGAGTATGTCTATTGCAATTTTAATAATAGTTAAAGCATGTCACAAATAAAGTACAAGCATAAAACATTATCAAATAGCACTGTCAAAAACCGAACCGAACCGGTTCAAACCGATCCGAATGAGAACTAAACCGATTAAAAATCAATTTTATGAAACCGAAAATCGACCTGAACCGCATGTTAGTAAACCCGAAACCGAATCGATCCGAGTAAACGTTAAATCGTTTAAGAATCGAACCAAATCTAAACCAAACTGAAAGGAAACCGAACCGAAATTGAACCGAACCGTTTCTAACCCGAAACCGTTTGAACTGGCATAAAAACCGTTTACACCAAACCGTTAACAAACTGCAACCCGTTTGCATCGAACCGTTTATAAACCGAACTGATTATAAACCAAACCGCTTAGAAACCGAACCGTTTATGAACCGAATATATCCCCCACTAGTTTTCGTATGCGTTCAAGTATCATACAATCTGAAACTGGTATTTCAGACAGATAACAGTCTACAAGAGTAACAAACAAAACAGAGATTAATTTAAACGAAAACATAAAACATCATTAGTGGGGTTACTGGGGTATCATAAACTAAAACTCATTTCTAAAACAGGTCGAGTTAAGAATGACATAGGCAAAACGTTTTTTTTTTTTTTCTCTCTTTCTCTCTCTTTTGCATAATATAGGAAAAATTGTTTTAAATAATACCACCTTTCACCCGTTCACTAAAAACAAGTCGACCTTTTGATTGTCTCTAAATAATACCACCTTTAGAGGTTGTCCGCTTTAAACTATTTAACCTGCAACCTAAATGACCGGTTAATTTTTTTTTTTTTTTAATAACTTCGTTTAATAATGTAATTAACTCTTAATAGCAACTTTAATGAATGTTAATTACAATTAAAATATTTTGATAATATCTTTTAAAATTAAAACTGATTTTTATTTTTAATATAAATGATTTTTTTTTTGGAATCTGCTGTCGCTCCTCCCCTTTCCCCCTTCACCTTTAACAGCCCCTCCCGCTCCACCTCCATTAATGGCAGCCACCATCCCCTCCATTTCCGGCAGTCCCCCCCCATCCTCTCCATTTCCAGCAACCCTCCTTCTCCTCCATTTTCGGCCGCCCTTCCACTTCCCCTTGAAACCCCTACCCGAAGCCCACCTAAAATCCCCTTTCCTCTTCCCTTCCGTTTCTCCTCCATGACTTCCGACCATCCTCTCCTCCCCATCTCACTTCCTTTCCCGACTATATCTCACCAGCCCACCCTCTCATTCTCTCTCCGTGACCTGAAAACCCCACCCAATCGAACACCCAAATCCCTCGAATTCCAGTCACCCACCTTATCGAAAAACCGCCCAAAAACCCCATCCCATGGCCGATTTTTGGGTTTCGAGATGTTTAGCATAGGTTTCGGGGTTGGTTTCATGTGGCTTTGGAGATGAGGGTGGGGTGGCTGTGGATGCGAGGGGAGGGGGCGAGATGCTGGGGTAGGATTTTCTGGCGTGAGGAGGAGGTTGTGGCGCCGGACGGCCATGAAGAGGTGCTGGCAACCTTGGCAGGGAGGGGAAGAGATGGCTGGTGGGGGAGGGGGTTATTTTATTTTATTTTTTTACAAAAATAATAATAATAATTTAATATTATTACCTATTAAAAATTAAATATTAAATAAAAAAACAAATTAAATCTTTTTAACCCAATCAAACATTGACACGTGTCCCATATATCTATTAATCAAGTCAACAACAGGTCAAGACTTATTTAAAGCGGACAACCTCCAAAGGTGGTATTATTTAGAGATAATCAAAAGGTCGACTTGTTTGTAGCGGACGGGTGAAAGGTGGTATTATTTAAAGCAATTTTCCCATAATATATGAACCACATGTTTATTTAATTATTTAACAATCAAAATATCTAAATTCTAAATCTAAAATTTGTTTGGCCTTTTGGTTTTTGGAGGGAAATTTCCCACTATTCATATTTTGACGAAATTGTCAAAAAAAAAAAATGATATCAATTTTCCACTTTGTAAAAATCAAAATTTTTAATTTTATTTTAATAACATTAAACAAACTTTTATACAATTAATCAGATGGCTTAAAAAAATTAATTACATTTCTCGAATCCCGATAAAACGATATATACCTTCATAATATCAACTTTTATATTTTTTTAACACACACATTAACTTATTAAGTTATTTAAATTATAAAATGTGAATCGGTTAACGTGTAAATGTCTTGCGCTGCGATTAATAAAAAATCGAAGACCGTTTAATAATATAATGATGTCATATCTTAGAGAGTTAGAAGTACTACGGATTTGTTATATGATTATATTTATATCAGTTTAGTTGTGCCTGTAAGGCTGTAAGCAATACACTTGTAATCGTGTAAACTTATAAATGATAGAATTGACTAGCAGATTAGTACATAAATACAAATTACTTAATTAGATACGAGTCATATGACTACATGAGTGATTGACTAATATGACTATATGAGCAATTGTCAATTTAGCATAGTTGCATAACAGATTAACAGTGTACTAAACTATCCTACTCGGTAATATACTAATAGTGTTTCGGGGGTTTTTTGGAGTCCCTCGGGAGAGTTACAATACAGAGTATGTGCACCTGACGTCTGTACATGCAAAACCACGAAACTCCGGTTGGGTGGAGTTCCGCCTCCGACGATCAAGTTAGTATGGTTCCGGATGGGTAAACGTGCGGAAAGTAAATAGGTTTTTCTCCCTGATTCAAAGAGATTCCGCAATTAATATTGCTCGGGTTTTGTGTATGTATTTACGAATGAGTAATAAAGGAGGAGCTTCCTCTATTTGTAGCAGATGTGGATCCGCTCCCCATTGGGGGGTACAATGCCACGTGGCATCCTCTGATTGGATCCCTTCGGGACTCTACGAGGTTGACACGTGTCAGTCCCTCATTGGGCCACGTGGCAGGGGTAATTTTTACCCCAAACAAATAGCATTTAAGTATTTAATCTATTAGACTCAAGTTAAAAGTTACTCTTTCTTATTAACTTATTAGTCTAATTAAGTAATTACTAATTAGTGACTTAAGCCTTAGGGGTAAACCAGTAAAAGATATACAAAAATATAATAATCTTATGATTCTCATCCCTTAATACTAATAAATATTTAACTATGAGAATATGAGATGGTTAGATGTTATGTATATGTATAATCGATTGAAAGAGTCAATATTACCTTCTTATTCATTAATGTTTTCTTTCATTATACAAATCAAACTACTTTGTAATATCTTCATATATAACTTTATGCAAATATATAATGATAAACGAGTCTTAATTATCAGTCTTGTTGACTAATTAAGTATCGAATACCAAATTGCAAATTTCGATGTCACAGCAACTCATCAAATCATGATTATGACACTATTAATTAAATGATCAAATAAGAAGCAGATAATAATCTGATAGTAAAACAATAATACATTAATGCACTAACTTTTATAATCTACTTCGTTATAAACTAGTAAGATTAGTATGCTAAACTTGAAACATAACATGATATGTATTTATAAAATTAATGAGAATTTGCATATAATATGATGCCTCAATATGAAGTGATGAAGTCTCGGCTTGATATAAAACTTATTAACTAGCAAAAAGTTAAAAAGTAGTATCAAATTTTAAACTAAAACCGTTTAATTGCCCGAATCCAAACGACTCGATAAAAAACCGATTTTTTGAAATAAAAAACAGACCCGAACCGTAATTTAGTAAATCTGAAATAAAACCGATCTGAATAATGTTAAATCGTAGAAGAATCAAACCCGTTAACGAACCGAACCATTTATAAACGGAACTTAAATAAAACTGAACCAAAAAAGAACCGAATCGTTTCCAACCCAAAACCGTTTTAACCGGGATAAAAACCGTTACACCGAACCATTAACAAACCGCAACCCGTCTGCACCGAACCGTTTACTACCCGGACCGTTTACAACCCGAACCGAATTTAAACTGGGATAAAAACCGTTTACACCGAACCGTTAACAAACCACAACCCGTCTGCACTGAACCGTTTACAATCCGAACCGAATTTAAACCGGGATAAAAACCGTTTACATCGAACCGTTAAGAAACTGCAACCCGTCTACACCGAACCGTTTACTATCTGGACCGTTTACAACCCGAACCGAATTTAAACCGTTCAAGAATAAACCGAAACCGAATCGAACCGATAATTATTTAAATCGAACTGAAACCGACCCGTAAGACACTTGAACCGATTTCAAACCGAACCGAAACCGAACTGTCAAACCGTTTTGACAGTACTTTTATCAAACGTCTATATAACTAAACTGCATAAAATATTACAGAACGGAGAGAGTAGTCTATTTTAAAATGAGATTTAAGATAACTAATCCAATCTGGATTTAAAAAATTGCATAACATATGAACAATTATCAGTGAAATACTATTTAATTTCCCTTTAGGATACGTTCCGAAATTTTCTGATCTAGTCTGATCTTATTATATTTTTCTGATTTGATCTGAATTTTTTTTTACCTGATCTGAATGTTTTTATTTGATTTGAACTTTTCTAAATTAAGCACTAGAGTGCTTAGTTAAGTTGAATCAAACGCACATATAATCATATTTGTGATATATATAATAGGGGTGTCAATTTCGGCTATCAAGATGCTTTTGAGTTGACCCAAACAGTTTAAGTTCACCTCAGTTCAAGTTATTTCAGGCCAGTTTGTTTGAATAATTCAGTTCAATTCGGTTTAGATTATTTCGGAAACAATTCAAATCAAGTTGTCTTAATTTTGGGAACAGTTCTGTTCAAATCCAGTTCATTAACAGGCGGACCTAAATCAGTTCATCCACAATAATTTATGTTAATGCATGTTGGTGACAAAAGAAAGTATTCAGGTTGGACTCGAGTTATTTTAGGTATAATTAGTGTCACGTCAATTCGGTATGCGTAGCCTTCTCGGGTTATCTCGATGATATTTTCATTTTTATAAAGCTATGTATATGTAATTTAGGTTGATGAGTTCTTTCCAAATTCATATAATCATTGTATTAGACCCATTATTGGTTATAAATTTAGGTTAGAACTTATTACTCTATATTATTACTTAGTTATATATAAGTTGAAACTTATAAAAATTGATCTAAGTTACATCCTATACGAGTTAGATAATAACGTACGCCTATTTTAAGTTCAATCAAATTAGGTTAGCTTCGGGTTCACTTCAATTCAATTCAATTCAATTCAGGTTTAATCAAGTAACAGGTTCGTTACGATTCGGCCCAATTCAGTTTAGTACATAGAGTCTGCGGGTTGGGTATAGGTTAATTTTAGTTCATGTCACTTTCATTTCAAGCTCAATTCAGTTCAAGTTATTGATTATCAGGTCAATAACAGTTTAGGTCGCTTTCAATTCAGGCCAAATTTTTAGGTTACGGGTCATTTTCAATTCAGTTTATTTCACTTCAGGTCATATGCAATTCAGTTAACCCAGCGGGTTCCAACCCAAACTGACATCCCTAATATATAAGGAAGGAATGATTTTCCAAAACAAAAGAAAAAATATTTTAAAATATATAAAATATAAAGAGGGAAAGAAAAGGTATAAAGAAAATAAAATGAGTAATTATCTATGTCGAGTAAATAATAAGATAGTTCAACAACTTTACAAATTTAATTATATCTAATTTCCCTTCATTAAACTTGTCATATGTCTAATATGTAAAAGGAAGAAATTGTTTTCAAAAATAAAAGAAGAAAAACAACATTATAAGGAAAGAGGGGCTTACGTATGTATTATTGGCAAAAGAAAAAGCAAAAGAGGGGCTTACACCCTATCTTCCTCAATCCTGACGAGCCCTAAAGTGAAGAGAACACTTCCCTAGTCCAACATGCTCACAACCATGCATAATTCTATTTCATTGTGATATAGTTTTCCGGCTTGTAATAATTGATTTTACTTAAGCCAAACATAACATAATTACAGCAAACTCATAACATTAGATCCCACTCTCCCATAAAACTTGTAGCATTAAGTTTCCACTTATGCTTTCCAAACATTGATCAACCAGATACGGTGTATTACAAAAAAGACATTATGTTTCATATATTGGCTTTACAATCTAAAAAATTGAACATTTCAGCCAAAAGGAATTGATAACAAAATTTCTCTACTAGTCTTCTATTACAAGTTAAAAATTAGTATAAATTAGACAAGTATACGATGATATATGTATATACAAGTAAGTCATTTGCAGGGTTACATGTGATGTGGACTCTCTTTAATAAACACTTGCATATCCACAATGGAGTTCAATAAAAAAAAATAAAAAAAAATACTGCTAAATCGTTACAAGCTGACCCAACATCCCTAAAAGATTGAGCAATGGCTATCGAGGTAGATGATTCTTCAGCAATCGCATAAGAGAGGCATTACCCGGGGTTCTTTTATGGTCATCTTCAACCAGCTTTTGTCCACCTCTACCTCCCTGCAAAGGCAGCCATACTTATTACATAGGACCGACAAGTTGTTCATAATTCAGTAAAGACAAGGGCACATTTAGATTTAAAACAATAACATATGCAACATCATTTTGGAAATTTTTAAGGCAAGGCATGCACCTCTGATACTGATGGTGCTAGATGCTAGTCTAATGTAATAATTCTTGATTCCAACTCACCCACCTGACAACTCTACTTCGAAAAAATTTCAAGAAGACCAGGAAAATGGTAGCATTATGGTAACTCAACTGTTCATGGAGCATGGGAGCACAAAGAACTTATTTGAAGTCAAAACCTTGACTAACAATGTAATATGGCATGTTAAATAGAGACTAATAAAGTGTTTGGATGAGGAATTTGAAAATGGAATGGAGAAAGAGAAGGGAAGAGAAATGAAGGGATGCATCATCCTTCTTCTTTTGATAACTCAAACCCAAATTCTAAATGTTGAAAAGATTCGGAAAGATTCCTTCCCCTCCCTTCCCTTCTACTCCCCTCTCCTGCTCTTCCCTCCACTCTCCCCTCCCCTTCCATCTACTACTGATATCCAAAAACATTGTAAAGGGAGCACAGCTCACGAGAATATCGGAACAGAATTTTCAGAGATTACCATACAAAAGCTTTCATGAACATCAATCTAGCATATATTCTCCAAGTAAATCATCATACATGGTTTAAGGCAACCAGACAAGCTTTCTGACAGAGAGGACACGGCTTCTTGACCTTTTTTTTTCCAAAGTCTTGTATGTTTTTGATATCTCAGACATTGACAAATTGACATAAATTTATGTTGACTCACAGGGCATCTTTTATGTTTGGAGTTTCAAAAATTGTCGGCCTTTTGGTATTTTCTGTTGATTATGATGAATATTTAACACATCGAACATCTCTGAGCACTAACGTAAGGAGCTGAGGCCACAGGCCACATAAATTTGCAACAAGTATCTCATGAAATTTGCAATGATAATAATTACAAGAAACAAGACAGCATTACAAGCCACAATGAGACATCCTATTCCTACTCTTTAAGCATTTCAGTGTGCGATTCAGAAAATTATTTAACAGAAAAAAATATTACCTTGAGCTTTACAATCTCATCTGTAACATCTACGCTGCCAGCATCCCTCAACAATAACGATGAAGCTGGCATAAGACGCCTGATGACCACAAATCATCACTAAGAAGGTAAAAAAAGAAAAAGAAAGAGCGATATTTGCAAACAAGATTTAAGGGAACAAATGAAATATCCAATAATGTTTACATGAAGGTGAAATGATGCGAAATATCTCAAGTTGTTTACCTTTTAGGCCTCACTGCTTTTGAAGGTTTTGAATGAGAAGTTTCCTTTGTTTCCAGCTCAGAGTTGAAATTGCTGCCCGGAACATTTGCCACATTTTCCTACAAAAGAAGAGGAACAATGACTGAATGACATATGATATCTTTTACAGAATGCACAAGTATTATTCCATGTTGTAACAAAAAGAAGCATGGTTTACCTTATCCTTATCAATTTTTGAGTCACAGCCACAACTTTCGCCTTGATCTATCAGATCCAAGACATGTGACCTTGGCAGACAAGTAGCAGCCTCTGAAGATATTAAACAGATTCTATTATTTATTTGAGCAAGGGTTGCAGCTCATTGCCTCATTCCCCTATTATTACAAACAGCAGCAAGATATTGATACATTAGAGAAGTAACCATACCTGTTGATTTTTTATCACATTCCTTCCTTTGATCCTTCTCGTGGCGATCACTTATACTCGTGTCATGGGATATTTCACATTCCATCAGTGACTGCTGTACCTAAAGCAAAAGAGGAAAACACCAAGCCGCTGTTTGAGATCATTGAAGTAATACACACAAATTGGAGTGCCAAATATTGACCTATACATACATACCTGATAACTTTGTGGCAAAGACAGTTTTAGATCGGGAGAAGATAAGTTAGCTTTGTGAGAGGGCCTTGTCAAGATGACATCAGGATCAATACTCTCATCAACTGAAAGATAACCTTCTGGCCCTGAAGGCAAATCTCCAATGTAAACCTAGACAAGAGAAAATCATAGCTGATTACCAACTGATGTGGATAAGCTCACCTATTGCTATATTATTTTCTGAATTTCAAGAACGATTAGAACTGTATGCTGAAATCTATATTCAAAGAGAGGAGGGCTATCGAAAGAAAAGGAGAAACAAAACACCTACAACCAGAATCAGTTATAAACAAGTCCAAACCTTTGAAACATTAACGGATCCAGACCCTTGGCTTTCTTTTATTGATCCAGATCGAAAATCCTTATCCTGATTAGAGTTTCCAGATGGTCTTCCCTCAAAATCAGTACACTGACACCCTACTTCTGGTGATAAAGGGTCACCAACTTCACCTTCAAAATGTACATCTTTCTCCCAGGATAAATTCTTAGATTTGCATTCAGAATTAGAGTACTCATGTTTTTCTTCTGTTATTGTCACCCCCTCTAGTTCATAGTCATGGAGAGTAGTACGTTTTTCCCCTGATGTATGCAAGATTGTAATTTCCTTGCATTCAAGATCTGCAAGCTCTTTTATGTCTGCAGAACCTACTTTTACATGATCTGACAATTCTTCCTCACTGAATCTGGATTCCAAATTAGGGCCTCCAATAGAATAACTAGCCACACCAGGGCCTTGATTTTGATAGGAACGTTGAGACTTTAGATCGAGCAGTTCTTTTTCAATCGCCAGATATTTAGCATCTCCAATTCTGAGATTCTCTTTCAGAATATCAATATCTTTTTCCATGGTCTGTTTACAAATACCAATGCATGAGGGGTTAAGGCCACATGAAAGCGTTACAAGCAAACTACTAATGAAAAGTGTTGAGGTAAGCATCTTAACCTCGACTCTCTCTTTATACTGCTTCAACACAGCCCACAGAGCCTTGGCAAATCCTTGCATGACATAGTACTGCCTATATATGTTTGAATCAGCAGAGTCAACCTTGGGAAGTAAATTCTCATCCACTCTTTGTACAGGACTTCTTTTATTTCCATCGGTTTTAACTTCTGAAATTGATAGAGTGGCTTTAGTGCAGAAAAATGCAGACAGAGAGAGAGAGAGAGAGAGAGAGAGAGAGCGCAATGAAATATGGGACAATGGGAGCATGCATTCTCACTGACCTTTTTTGGGGGAGTCCTCTGAATCTCTATTAGTCATTCGGGCATCATTCTGCAAAAGTGTAAAAAAGAAACTAAAAAGTAAGGCAAGATTATATTCAATCAAGATAAACCTAGACCAAGACATCAACCATCACGAGGACATCAGAAAGTTGAGTTAATGCACGTCCTGATCCGTCAAATAATTTCGTGCTAGAAGATTTTGAATTCAGAAAATCTGGAGCCAAGAATATTGAAGCTGGACAACCAAGATAAATGAGTACAGAATAATGATGATGGCCATGAACGATGATGATTATACACATATTTAAAGTCTTCAAACTGCTTAAATTAAACAAAAGATTTATATGACTCAAATGAGAAGTAACATAAAGACTTCAATCATTTCTTAGTATGATCAAAGAAGTAGTGACAATAACAAATAGCAATAACAGCAGTGTAAACATCAAACGTACGACAGAACAACTATAAGTTTCAAAGATAACCTTCAGGGCAGGAAGTATTCTTATTACTTGCATGAACTTTGATTTACCAGAACTAGTTTAGTAGTCCGTCCACTTTTTATATGAAACAAAAATCCAAATTCAGTAGACTTTACAATATTTATATATGACTAACTTGTAAATACTGTATTTTCACTTACTAATTTAAACAACAAGGCTGAAATCAACTTCAAGATGCACCCATAATGCGACAGTGATTGCTTACCAGTGACCACAAATTCTCAAAACACAAAACTAAGTTAATGAGCACATATCCATTCTTTGTTTTGGAGAATATAATACATTGATACATAGAAACAATCCACAAAAGGCTCTCCACAATTTGCAAGATGTAAAGCATACAGATAAAAGCATAACCAACATTCACAACAAATTTCCATACCCTCCCATCAACCGATTCAACCCTAGTCAACTTTGCTCTTTTCTTCTGCTCATTGCCAGTAGTCTGATGACGCTTCTTATTGCGGGGTAAATATGAAGTTTCTTCCACTTCACAGAACCTCAAGGGGATAAAAGAGAGAGAGAGAGAGATTTAGACCATAAATTAAAAATACCATGTCATGATGCATCAAGAGCAAATAAAATTGTCAATGCTTACTTGATTTGCATATATGGTGAAGCCTGTCTAAGGAGAAAGGATGTATCAAAGTAATCTTCTTCCCCGGGTCTTACTGTCAAAATCTGGAAATAATCAAGATCAGCCATATGTTACTTGAATCAAGTAATATAGCCATTGATCTGGTATGTAGACTATAATAATATCAATTTTACGTATTTGATTTGCAATCAGCATTTTGTCACAAACTTCTCAAGGGTTAAAGGAGAACGAGAATAGAGACATTGGACACTGAGATGACATACCAAAGCCATACGCTTCCGGCCTTCCATATAATCTCGTAAATACCTAGTCAGCTTTTAAAAACAAAAATAATTAGTTTTCTATCACATAGTCACATAGAACACAGAAAGTCTAGAACAAAAATACAGAGTACAAACAATTTGAATATTGTCCGTTTCTGGAGATAATTCTCACATATGATTCACAAACTGATAATTTGTGAATATCTAGATGCTGACTTTATAAAAGCAGAAATATACCGTTCAAGCTGAATGTAAAATTGTGTAGCTGTAATAAAGGAAAAGGTTGTGAAATTAAGAGTTACCAATGAGCTCTGGAAGTGTTTCTGCATTGGTTTCTTGGGATTCTTCTGATGCTCCAATAATGACTAGCAAACATGATAGAGGCGCAAAATCACCAAGCATAAGAATGACAATACCCACAGAATATATGCAATGCTTCAATAAGACCCTCATGCAGATATACAGATGAAAATAACAAAGGCTACTAGTAGCTTAAGTGTTAATTCGTTAATAAGTGGTCAATGTACATAGGAAGATACGCGGAATATTAAAGAAAGAAACCACAAAGAATGCAAGCAAAAAGTTCAGACAACATACTCGAAGGCACAACCCAAAAACCATTGACGTGTTGTTGATAAAATTACTTTCAAGTAGTCTTCCACCCTGCAAAAAAATAGAGTACACTATCAACAGAACATTAACCACATTAATGAACATGATTGCATAAAGCATCTCTACAGTTTTGTTACAACATTTTTTTTTATCATAAATAAGACTTTTGCAACTTACATTGATATATTATGTATGCACTGCCTTTCTTAGTCTCTACTAGAGAACCCAAGACCCACTTCAATACTTCAACATAAACTATAAAAATTTGGTAGGCATATAACACGACACATAAGTCAAAGTATAAAATAAAATAAAAAAATTATTCTAGACATGACACGACTTTGGCTAGGCTTATATCTTAAGTCGATATATATTTATTATGTTTTGTTGTTGTCAACTCAACAATAGTAGTCAAGAAATAAGGATCTTGCATACAAAGAAACATCAGCAGGACTACTCTAGCAAACAGGCATATGCAACATAATAAGGAATCACTATCACAACCAAGATACAAGTCACGTTGAATTAATTGATATATATTCAGAGTGAAGTAATCCATCAAGGCACACACAAAAATTTACTGCTTTGGAAATAATGTTTTGAGCAAATAAACCACGTCAATATTCTCTTTTATTTCCAAAGATAATTCTTCTCGTCATTTACAGTTTTTATACTGTGCTCCAAAATACAGTAGCTCACCTTATTTCCAGTTTTCTTTTCTCTTTCAGCACCAGCAAGATCAACAAAAGTCAGTACAGCTTCATTAGGCAGAGATTCACTCCTCCCCACAGTCCCGTCAACAGCACAGCGAATGTTAATTATGCATTGTGAGCGGCTACATCAATAGTGAACATCCATATGAGCAACAGGGATGGGTTCAAGAGCTCCACAGCCAAGGCTAGCAAAACAATTCACAAAACTAGTGACGTAATTTTCACCAACCTGGATTGACTGTTAGAGTTTGTCATTGCAGTGACACGTTTTGATTTTGCATGGTTTAATAGATATTCTGCTTGTGCAACATCTTTGATTAAAACCTGTTTAAGTACATAAACCATTTAAATGCATCAAAGAAGACAAAAACAGTCATATAATTCAGCCCCGCGTGAAGCCGTGAATGGATTACTAAAACAGACAACTTACCTCTTTAAGGCCCTTAACAGCAGATTGTTGCATGTAGATATCAGATCCATCTGGAGACAAATCTGACAACTTTTCTCCCTTTCCTTTCTCAGAATAAATTTCAAATATGGATAAATAAAATGACCTGCATAGAACCACAGGAAAAAAACCAATAAGCCCTCCTCTATCTATTCATAATGACACAAGATGACTGAAAAGATCCTGAAAACTTTATCCTCCAGATTGCTTCCATAATAAGTGACAGAAACAACATCTACAAATGATGCAAATATTAAACAAAATCAACAACTGAGATTTCCAGCTGTCACCATATAGTTAAGGTTCTACATCATTATAATATAACTGAAATATTAGCCTAATCAATAGAAAATGCACATAGTAGCAAGAACAAAGCTAGGATTTTGTGACTGGACCAAGAAACTTATATATTGCAACCAAAAAAAAAAAGTTTCAAGAATATCAGTCAATCCCCTTATCCTAAAGCTTATGATATTCATATCTAAAAACTTAATTGAGTAATCACATCAATAATGGAATAAAAGTCTAGAAAAAAAGTTTCGCTACTTTGTTACTCCGTAATAGAAGAAAACAGTTAAAATCATTATTTCCAATTTCTTCCTGCAAGTAAGCTGGAATTCTGGTTATAAATAAACAGGACAAAACACAGTATGAAAGCATCAATTAGCCTACCCAAGCGACTTAACTGAAGGAGAGTCATGCCTCATACAAATTTCATTTGATATCTGATTAATAGTAGAGAAAGTAAACTGAAGGTAGTTATCCTTTTTCTTTGTCAGGTAAATTATAGGTAGTATTAATTTTCAATAGTTTACTCCCACCCCCCCCCCCCCCACCAAAAAAGAAAAAAAAAACACACACACACACACACAACAAAGCCAGCATAATTGCAAAATCACTTTGATAATATGTGGCAATTCCCCAAACCTTGAGGCCGAGCCAAAGCCACTCTATAGTCTATCTATTCTCAAATTATCATTACACAACGCAGAACATGACAAGCAAATATATTCAAAACAGTACCTAGAGAAGTAGAATGATTCTATTTAAACTTATCATACTCGTTTTCCCACAATTTCATAACACTAATACATTTCCTCAGAACACCATCTAAATATGTTTACATGAATCCATAGCAGTTACCTACAAAAGGGATTACCATAAAAGCACAGAACTACCTTTAATAACATCACACAACAAAGACTTCTAAAGAGCAACATAGAGAAAAAACGAATTGCCATCTCACACAAATATTTATACTATTAATTGAACCTCAAAAGGCAAAATGCGAACATAATCACCTCGACATCATGGACGATTTACCGGCTTCAGCATCGAAAATGTGGCGAAGAGCACGAGGAACCAAACCGGGTTCTTTAACAGACCCGAAAACGGTGTGAGTTTTCCCAGAACCACTAGGCCCTAAAGCAGCCAATAGCCCGCTTTTTCCACTCAGAAACCCCTCAACCATTGGCCTCATGAGCTTATCATACACTTCATCCTACACATATATAACCACAATTCACTTAAAAAAATTATGCAATCAATCAATCACATAAGAAAATCCCAAAAACCTAAAACGAGGGGAAATTCAAACAACGAACCTGAGAAGAATCTGAAGAAAAAACATGCGAAAATCCGTTGTAAACTTCAGACTTCAACCTATTAGAGTCGCAAATTGGGGGAATAATCGTAATAGAATGAAAATCATCATTGATCGTAAGGCAACTCTTACTGGGTTTTTTCGAATTGGGTTGCTTCGATTTAGAGGGTTTAGAAGGAGCAATTGGAAGGGGGCGAACTCTGAGGAAGACATTGAGAGAATTTGAGGAATTTGGTTGATTTGGGGATGGAATTTTACGGTTTTGTAAGAGTTGAACATCCATTGATAAGATGTCGTCGAGTGGGAAACTGGGGATGTTGAGGTTTTTGGAGGAGAGAGAATGAGATGAAGGTGATTTTGCGGCGGTCTTTGAGGCGGAGGGTCTTGCTCTCCGGGGAGGATTCCGGCGGATTGTGATGGTGGTCGGACATTGTTGTGGACTGCTTTCCTCCATTTTTCTCTGCATCTCGCTTTTTTTGAGTTGGTGTGTCGTTGAGAGAAATGAGAAAGGGGGAAGAAACGAAAATTTGAATTGAGAAATCTTTAACGTCACTTAACAAAACTTGGTCAGTTATTGGTCTTCAACTCTTCACCTATTTGGGAGTTTTGGATTTTTTTTTTTTATTTTTTTATTTTTTTCTCTTTTCTGAGCGGTGATGCCCCTACTCGGAATTGATCATAATAAGGGCAAAATTGAACTTTCAAAAATAACATGTGATGACAAAAAGTTACAAATATTAGACATACGCTCACTTCTTCCTCCTTCACACATCTTCTCTCTCTAAAATTTCAAGCAATTCTTTCTCTCTCTTTCATGTTTTGGATGGAAATTCTATCATCAAATTGGTAATTTTATCAATTTCATCATCAATTTCTTCAATTGTTTAAATGTATATGTTCAATTTATTTAGCTATTTTAATTTTTCGGTTTAATTTCTTCAGTTATAGTTCAATTTTTCGGCTTTAGTTTTCACTTTTGTTCGATTTTTACGGCTTAATTTGTTCAGTTGTGTTAGATTTTATGTGCTAAGTTTTTTTCAACAATTTTGTTTGATTTTGCGATTTCGTGTTCGATTTTGTTCAATTTTGTTCGATATCCTATTTGATTTTGCTTGATCTTAGTAAATTAGGTTTTTATGTGTAATTTTTTGCTCGAAATTCTACTCTTTACTTTATTTGAGCTATTTCATTCTTAATCGAGTTTCATATGAGTGTAATTACGTTATAATTCGACTTAATTTCTTCGTTTGGCATTCTTGAGCTTCATTTGTATTTTATTTGTAATTTTTGCTCGACTTTATTCCGGTTTTGAATGCAATTGTATTTTCGTTTAATTTTGTATTTTCTAATTGGCTGAATTGTTGATTGTTGGAAGTTGAATTGCTGATGTTGGAGTCGAGCTTTGGTGGCGAATTGGTGGAGCAATTGGTGGTTGTTGTGTGGGCGTCTGATAAAGCCTTCTGTAAATGCGATTGCTAGCTGCATGTATTAAATAGTAAAGTATGTTCTGATCTGCATATAATTAGTCAATATTAGCTGGTTGTTAATGTTTCTGAATCTACAATTATTTCTGCAGCTAATGCTAAATTAGATGATATGGTGTTACAATTTCAAAATATATCAAAATAGAGCCACTGCTTTTCAATTTCTATCTTTTAGCCAAAGACGAATTGTTGTTATTCTTCCATATAGTTTATGGTGAATGTTACTTGGACTTGCATAGTTGGTTGGAGTGACTAATGGTGCAAACATGAAATAGTTGATTTTAGCAAATTACAGTCTATGGCTTATGTTGATTTTAGCAAAAGTAAGTAATTGATAATAAACTGGTCATTTTTTTAAAGTCTACAAGTTTACTAGTACCGCAAATCTTGTAATCCATTGTTTATTAAAGCTATAGTTTAAGTCTGCAAGTGTAATTCATTCATTATGTTCTCATGATGAGTGATTCGTTATTAGTGCAAATAAAGCCTGACATTTTTATTATAAACCTTCTCAAAAAAATAGTAAGCAACTCTATAGATTAGCATTAGCCCCTTCTAATTCATATAGCTTCCTTGAGACTCTCTGGCCTCTATCATCAATCAGATTGTTGTTAGTAGGTTAGGTTCTACACCGTATACATACAAAGTTACCAACCAGCTTTGTCCTTGATTCTCAAAATGGTTGCTAAATTGCTAGCAAAGGTAATTGCTTTGATCTTGTTTATTCGGATGTTATGTCTGCATTGTTATACTAGAAGTTCAGCTTAATGCTTATGCTATCTAGTGTAATAACTGTTTTTTGGAGTTTGCAATTGATATTTTTGTTGAAGGTGGTCAGACACAAGTCTTTTTTTTTTTTTTTTTAATGTATATGTTTTATTTCAGTTTCCTTGATTTTTTTTTACAGGCAAAGTATGAATCTAGGCGCACAGGCCGCACACATTTCCAAAGTGATAAAGATCAATGCAGTGCACTTTATAGGCATTTAAAAGAAAGATTGAAGGCCAGTCATTTTACTATTAAACAAATCTTTGACAGATGCAGAACGTGCTTGCCTGCCAACAATTGAAATTGAACATTGGAAGTGGCTTGTATTTAAGTATTGGAACTCTACAAAACAGAGGGTAAGTCTTGAGATTTTGCTTGTAATTACATTACACTAAGTGACATTCGTCTTTTTAATCCAGCATATAATTTTTAAATGTTTTAGGAAATGAGTGAAGAATTGAGCTAATGCTAATTCAAAGAAGATCGAATCTGAATATGGTGCCATCAATAGCTAGGATAATCTATGAATTGGGGAGCAATCTTTTGTAGAATGTTAGTTTAAACAAGAATTATAATTGTGATTTCTGATGCTATATCAGTGAATCCTGTGCGATTTATGATTTATGGCTGCATGTTAAAAATAATAATAGCCTAAACAATTTATTAATGCCAAGTTTTATGGAGATTGACTCTTCTGGCCCAAAATCAGTCCACGAATATGTTGTCAAGGTTAGTTTTAATTGTTTTTTGCAGCTCAATTTTTACCTTGTTTGTTAAATTCTCAAAATTCCCAATCTTGCTGTATTTTGATTAGCTATGATGTTGGCTTTCTGTTTTCAATTTCATGTTTATTGGATTAATATTAGTAATTTTTCATAAATGTGGTCCGTCTTTGCAGGACTATGTATTTGTCTATGGTGTTGCATCTATAAAGTACTATGTCGTCATGCGTTATCTGATAAGACAAATGTTTTGGTTGTAAGCATCTACGTTTTTGGCATGTTGAAAGCCTATTAGCTCAATTGGTCGAGCACCGTGTAATCACGGGATGTAGGTTCGAATCCTACATAGACTTTTTTAATACCCTTTATTTTTATATTTAGTGACCTATGGGTAAATGGCGTCAAATTGATATAATTACCCTAAGTTTATATATAGTTACCTTATTTCCGTATATAAGGACCTTAGTATCATGGAAATTTTGTAAGTTTTATTTCAGTCACCTTATCTTTGTATATAACAATCTCTATGTAAATGTTGTCAAAATCGACGTAGTTACCTTATTTTTATATATAGTGACCTTTCTTTTTGTATATAGTGACCTTTATGTAAATGGTGTCAAAAACTTAGTCGATGTAGTTACCTTATTTTTGTATATAGCGACCTTAATGTAAATGTTGTAAAAATTGATATAGTTACCTTATTTTTGTATATAGTGACCTTTATGTAAATGTGGTTAAAATTGAAATAGTTACCCTATTTTTGTATATAGTGACCTCTAAGTAAATATTGTAAAAATTGATATAGTTACCTTATTTCTATATATAGTGACCTCGGTGTAAATGTCATCAAAATTAATATAACTCGATATAATTACCTTATTTTTGTATATAGTGACCTCTGGGTTGTTTCACACCATCAGATTATCTAGTGAACATTCAATGGCTAAGATTGCTTGTTTTTAGTTTTCACCATAAGCACTGTTTTTAGCGGAACCTCCCCGTATATATATATATATATATATATATATATATATATATATATATATTCCCAAGATTTCAGAGAGCTACCTAAGATTTTGAATTTTAAAAAAATTATTAGAGCGTCATGTAGGATTAGTATTTTTAGAGCATTACATATAAGATTATGCCACGTAAGATTGTTATTTTAAAGTGCCACGTAAGATTAAAATGAAAATTTTAATTTATGATTATAAAAATAAAATACTATCTTTTTAAATTGAAAATCTTATCTAAAACAAAAGAAACAATTTATATTATTTTGTATATATAAAAAAATACTATTAAACTTAAAAAATGAAATTCACGTTCAATTGATATTTAAAATTAAATTGGATTAGATTAAAAAAAAACAATGAAAATATGACAAGTGATTATAATAAAATATTTTATAAAAATATACTAATAAAAAAAATAAAATCACGTTCATTTATATAAAGGGGATTTTTTTTTCCCAAGAGTATAGAGATCCACCTCGGATTTTGATTTTTTAAAAATTATTAGAGCGCCATGTAGGATTAGTATTTTTAGAGCGTTATATATAGGATTATTCCACGTAGGATTGTTATTTTAAAGCGCCACGTAAGATTAAAATTAAAAATTTAAATTTATTATAAAAATAAAATACTATCTTTCTAAATTGAAAATTTTATCTAAGAGAAAAAAAACAATATATATATATATATAACTTAAAAATATATAATTAACGTTCAACTGATATTTAAAAAAAAATTGATTAGATAAAAAAAATAATAATAAATTGACAAGTGATTATAATAAAATATTTTATAGCAATATAATTTATTTGTCTTAAAGATTAACTTTTGCGTTAACAAAATTTATCATATCTAATAATAAACTTTATTATGAATTCATTTCATCTTATGATTTGTTATTATTATAAATAGGCGTTAACAAAATTTATCATATCTTTTAGACTTAAATAATTCAAATGTCATAAGCAAAATTGGTGAATGAGATTTTAAAGTTTAAATTAATTAAATATAAAATATTATCTTTTGATATTAAAAAAATTCATCTTAATATATAATAAATGAGAAAAAATTCACAATTTATTTTAAAATAAAGATATTAAATGCAAATATGATATACTACATACAACGAATAAATAAAGTAACAAATTTTATCACAAACATATGAAAAAAATATAACTTGCAAAAAAATACAAATAAACCGTGCATCGCACGGGCTTCATCTAGTAATTTATAAAAAAAATATTTAAAATAATTTTAAATTAGACATTAAATGAATTCCAATTTCAAAAAAATAAATATTATATAACTCATTCCATTTAAACTAACTTTACTTTAATTGACTTTAATTTTATGATTTACAAGTCTTATTATTATGTAACCGTGCATGGCACGGGGCAAAAACTAGTAACAAATATATAAAACTAAACTTTTAGCCAGGTCACGAGACAAACACACTTGGCATTTTAACTTTTCGCCAAATGTCACACCACGTAGACGACAATTAATTATTAATATAACACGTAGGATTTATTTGAATACATTTTTTTTTTGTAAAATAGGATAAAAAAAGTTGGATAGATTTAGTATGATAAAAAAGTTATTTTAGAGTATTATTTTCAATAATATTTGGATAAATTTAAGGGATAAAAAATTATTTTAGAGTTTTGTAATCAATAAATTTGTTTAGAATTTTATTTTTAATAATCAATATTTCTATACAAATGGCCGATCTAGAGACATACAAAAGGGAAAAAAAAAAGAGAGACATGTGATTATATATAACCGTTCTCTTAAATCTTAACTTGTAGCCAGCCTTTCCTAGAAAATAAAAAAAGATCACAGCTTTAGACGACCGTCCTCTTTAGTTGTACATTATTAATACCCATAAATAGACAAGTATGATTGTCAAGTGATTATTATTCCATGAGTAAAAATTTTGAATAGCATAGAGTGTATATTTCTATAATATATATTGCCCTCTTACATAAATAAATGGTATTGTATGTCAAAATATCGTAAATCAAAATGGATATACACCTTTTACATAACACTATTTGTATTAATGATATGTTTTAAAATTTAACATATATATTGTTTCGGGGTTTTCTGATGTCCTGCGGGAGAGTTACAATTCTGAGACTGGAACCGGACGCCTGTACCTGCAAAACAAACGGACTCTCTGGGTGGTTTGGAGGTCCGCCTCCAACGGTCAAGTTAGTACTTGTTTACGGACTAATTAATGCGGAATAATGTAATTGAGTTTCTCTAGGTGAGAGTGTTTAATGTGCGTAATCCCCTTTAATGAGGACTAATGAAGGTATTTATAACCTTGGGAAGCGTGCCACTCTCTAGGTTTAGGTTAAACGTAGGGCTAACTGGGCCTCCAACAAGGATTGGGCCTTGTTGGCTCATTTTCCCATGTGTCATGGGAAGGACACGCGTCGCGTCGCGGCTGGTCCATGGTGGACGAATATTTGGTTGACACGTGGCAGACTCTCATTGGCCTACGTGAAGGTCACGTGGCGGAACCTGGTTGGTCCACGTGTCAGATGGTGATTGGTGGATAAAAATCCCCTAATCATTTGCCCCTCATATGTGGCACGTGACTGGTCACGTGTTACCTGTGACAGGTGTCGCACCGTAACAGGCGACGGCCTGCTACAAGTATCACTTGGTGAAAGGCCGAGAGATTTTCCCACCCAAATTTTGAATTTGAGAGTGACCCTTCGCCTTCTCATTTTCGCCTATATAAGGGTGTGTTGACTTCAGTCATTTTCACACTTGAGAACTTTTGAAGAGAACATTCGGACCCCTGAACTTGCTCTGAAATTCCGGACTCTTTCTGCCTACCGCCTGCTCTGACAAGCCGGCTACTCAGAATTCTCAGAACTTCGTCAACTTCACTTGTTCAGGTAACCGTCGGTTCTCTCACTCTTTTATCTTTTCTTTATTTTTATTTTTTTTTTTGAAATGGCACCACGGAAGCACACGACACGACCTAGGTTAGTGATCAGCCGGTCACCGGGGACGGATGAATCTAGGACTAGGAGTGCCACCTGCCCTTTTTCGAACCACTCTTTGCCCTTTATACAAAGTCCGACTGTCTCTGTGTCTATGCTGAACATAATGGCCAGAACAAAAGGAACTGCTAGGATCACAAACTCAGACGGCTTCTCGTACCAGGTGCCGATTAGTGAGACATCTGACCAGGCGCCAGATGCTGAAGTAAACCAAGGCGGCTTGACCGCCGACAACTCTGAGGGAGGGGTCAAGGTGGTCCCTTCCCATTTTACAGTTGACATGTCTACCTTTTCTCCCGCTCTTATCGAAGGAGAGGAGGCGGGCCCCTTTGGGAGAAGAGAGGAGTCGTCCTCTTCGGATTCGTCAAAGGACGAGTCCGAGTCTAGCTCTTCTGGACATACTTCTCTAGACACAGAAGAGAAAAACAACCGCCTACAAGAGGCGAGGCTTTCTCACGCAGTTGAGAAGGGGGACAATTGGGCGGAGCCGTCCGCCTCTTACAGAGAGCAAAATACCCCTTACTACTGCACTGTCCCAAAAGGCCGGATCAAGGCCATGCAAGAGAAAGTGGGGAGCTTTATTGTGAACCACACAATGGGCCCCGGCTTTTTAGTTTTTGTGCCGGATCTCGAGGACACAGTCGTCTGGCCGACTGGTACCAGCTAAGATAGCGTCTGCTTTGGCTGCTACGAGGCGGCCATCAGAGCTGGGCTGCGCTTCCCACTACATCCGGCTGTTCAGCGGATCTTGGATGGGTATGAGTTGGGGTTATGGCAGTTAGCCCCAAACTCTTGGTTCAACGTTCTCGGCTATGTGGGCGGGTGCGAACTGCACAGGGTGGAGCCAAACTTCGAGGCTTTCGCCCACATGAACTACCTCAGCCGGACCCCTAAGGCAGGCGGTACCGGCTGGTATCAATTGACCAGCCACAGAGGCTACCTCATGACAAGAGGTAAAGAAAACAAGTGGAAGGATTGGCGAAGCACCTTCCTTATCATTGAGAGTTCAGACACGGAGCTGAACCAGCGCTTCAACAGATGGAACATGGATCCGTCTCTTCTGGCAGGCGGTCGCAGCATGCCGCCTGTTCCCCCAAGAGCTAAGAAAGAGATCCTGGACAAAGGACTCTTTAAAGTAGAGACGAGGGTCGACTCTACTACAGGGGTGCGAGAGCAAGTACCCCTGCACTGCGTCCCGAGCTTCAAATGGCTCTATGACGAGTACTTTTTGGTCGCCTGTGGCCTCAGCAGTCGGTGCTCAAGAGGTAGCCGGCCTGTCGAATACTCTGTTTTGTCATGCATTACTGTTATGACTTTTTATAACTCTTTGGTATTTGTTCTTGCAGCGGACGCCATGAGCAAAATTACCGCTTCCAAGACTGCGGCGGCTATGTTGCGAGCCTCTATTATGCAACAATCCTCTGCCGACTCTCCTAACAAGGAGGCGCCCTTGGTAAGTTCCAAGCCTTTCACCCCTTCTTTTTGAAGTTGGGTTTATGTAGATACTGACCGTGTGCTCTCTCTTTTTTTTTTTTTTTTAGACGGGCACTCCAAGAACTTCTTCTTCCCAACAGCCGGACTCCAAGACCCAGAGGACGACTGTTGCGAGCTCTCCTGGCGCGGCCAGGAAAAATACGGCGGCTGAGAAACAGCCGGCCACCCTCTCTCAAACTCCAAGCAGGCCGCCTAGAAGTATGGAACTGTCCTTGTGAATTCAGACTTGATTCCTTTTTACTAGGTCTAACGTGCTTGTTTATGCCTGATGCAGCCGGCCCTCAGGAACCAGACCTGGTCGAGGTGGCCAAGTCTATGATCAAAGCCGTCCCTCCGGCTAAGAGAGAGGCGGTCAGGGGTGTCGGTACCCTTGACCTAGACGGAATCGCAGGGGTCCTTGCTGAGGTATACTTAGCATACTTTTGTCATTTAAACTCCAGGACGCCTGTTTTTTGTTTGAAAACTGACTCCTGTTTCCTTTTACTCAGGCTCTACTCCGAGTGAACGGCCTTCGCAAGCCGCTTGATAGGAAGAACAAAGAGGTAAAGGCTGCTAAAGCTATGGCCGCCTCTGACTGTGATAAGGCAATGTTTCAAATTGACCAAAATGAGATTTTGACAACTGATATTCTTTATTATCAGGCGCAGGCTACCTCTTCTATCCGGACTCGGTTGGAGGCGGCCCAGAAGAGAAATAATGAGCTGGAGACGACCATCAACAATCTCAAAGCCGAGCTGAAACCTCTTCGCCAAAAAATGACCTCATACGACTCCTTGGAGAAATCCTTGGAGCGCGTTAAGGAGCGCTTGGCGACTCAGGAGAAGAGTCTCACTGCGGAGCTCTCGACAAAGGCCGAGCAGGAAAAGCAGGATCTGGTCCGAGAGATGATGGAAGACTCGGCTCAGATCCAGCGCCTGACCTTGGGCCATCTCTTCCCCAATGCCAACTTTGCCTCATGGGAAAAAACGTATCGCCAGTGCTCTGAGAGATATAATCAAGAGATCCTGGCGGCTGCTGAGGACGAGGCGTTGGAGGAGGAGGATCCGGTAGTGTCCCTAGTGCTGCTTGGGGTAGATGCGTCGAAAAAAGATGCAGCTGAGGCCGAGTCAAGCAAGAAGAATGCTGACCAGGCGGTAGCTGCTACTGTTGAAGATCTGCCCCCATCTTAAGCTTTTGTCTTCTATTTCTTCGGCCTGCGTGCCGTTTGTTTTTCCTTACCCGGCCAGGGGGCCGGGGCTCTGAATATTTTTCCGGTCTTTATGGCCGGCTTCTTTTGTATCTTTACCCGGCCAAGGGGCCGGGGTTTTGAATAGTTCGCCGGTCTTTATGGCCGGCTGTTAATATGACTTAGGCGAACACTATTTCAGGTCGCCTTGTTTGCCAAAATGTTTCGAATTTGTGCTTTTGTCTCGCTAAGTATCGAAACTCTGATATCCAGTTGCATACTATACCGACTGTTTTGCCAAAATGTAAACACGCTGCCTATATAAACACGCTGCCTATGCCCCTGGAAGACTGGTTGTCTGTTTCCAAGCTAGGCGATTATTCGGCCATTTATCCAACCGGTATCTGACTCATTTTGAAGACTGGATCCCCTTTAGGCAGGCGGTCCTGTCATTTTTAGAATTAACCAAGTAGGAAGGTGTTTTCCTACCTGCCATGGTTTTCAGAAAAAGAGACACTAAGCGGTCTAGGCCGGCTAGTCCCTGATGTGTTAACTTAGTAAGAACAGGCGAAATATGGACACCCTTTTTTTTTTAGTTTCATACCAAGTTTTAAGGAGTGACTAAGTAAACATGATTGTTACTTAGTCACCGAATGATTGAGTAGTAGAGGTTTCAAGCGGTGGGTACCAATTGTTCCCCTTTATTCGCCAATGTTTGTTGGCTATTAACTCATAAGGTACCGGCTGTTCTTTATCCCAAGTAGTTCAGTCGGTTATTTGACTCGGATGGTTACTTCAAACACTTGTTGGTCCTAATTAGTCGTTTAAGTGAGAGGTATCCTTGTCTGAGAAACGGCTACGTGGTTGTCTTGGTTAGACAGTCGTATAGGTGCCGTGTAATTATTTTATAGAACAATGTTCCACCCAAAAGGGAGTTGCTTTCTGCGACGAATTTCATCCAGATGGATGCCGCCGGACGCCTGCTAGGATGTTGGGACAGGTCGGATTAGTTTAACATTTGAATTAGTTGGCATGGCGCCTGATCTGATCATTTCGGCCATGAGCCTTTGATAGTTCTTGGTGAACTATGTTATGGGAGAGTAGCCGACTGTTTGTCAGTAGGCATGCCCCTCTTAGTACAAAATTGAATGATATTTCTTAAGATTATCTACATTCCAGGTTCGAGGCAACGATTGGTCGTCTGGTGTTTCTAGATGGTAGGTACCGTCCCTGACCTCTTCATAGATTCGGTAGGGTCCTTCCCAATCGGGAGTTAATTTTCCAGACTCATTAGCCCTACCGACTGCTTCTATCTTTCTTAGTACAAAGTCCCCCACTTTGAGTGGACGCCTGTGTACTTTTTTGTTGTATGATCTGGTCATTCTCAGGCGGTAAATTTCATGGCGCAAGACTGCATTGCCCCTCCTTTCTGGGAGTGAGTCCAAGGCCAGGCGCATGGATTCCCAGTTTGCCTTTTCGTCATATAACATTACTCGAAGAGTCGGCTCGTAGTGTTCAATTGGAAGAACAGCTTCTGCCCCATAGGTTTGGAGAAAAGGGGTCTCTCCAGTCGAAACTTTTTCAGTCGTCCTAATGGCCCAGAGAACATGTGGTAGTTCATCTGCCCATAGGCCGCCTGCTCGCTCAATCTTTTTCTTGAGTCCGTCTGAGGTGATTTTATTAAAGGCTTCTACTTGGTCGTTTGCTTGTGGACGGCCGACTGATGCAAAGTAATGTGAGATACCTTTGTCACCCAACCAGCTTTTGAGAACAGGCGTCTCAAATTGGGGACCATTATCAAAAACCATAGACATGGGAACCCCGAACCGAGTGATGATATTTTTCCAGACGAATGAAATCACATCCTTCGTCTTGATTCCCTTGACAGCCTCCGCCTCTACCCATTTAGTGAAGTAGTCGACTGCCACAAGTATATACTTCCTACCACCTGTAGCAGGCGTATAGGGACCCAGAATATCCATGCCCCACTTAGCAAACGGTAGTGGGCTATGAATGGTAGTGAGGTCGGTAGCTGGACGGTGAATTAGCTTGCCAAACTTTTGGCACTTGTCACATTTTTTCACCATCTCCATTGCATTTGCTTCCAGAGTAGGCCAAAAGTAACCCTGCCGCCTTGCCCGTTGAGCAAGCGACCAGAGTGGAGATTTTCTAGGATCTCTCGTCCTTTTTCTGGAGTAACACACTTCAAGAAGGGTTGAAGATATCCTCTTTTGTAAAGTTCTCCCTTTATCATTTCAAAGCTGGCTGCTCGTTTTTTCAGTGCAGCCGCCTGGTGTTGATCATCCGGCAAGGTGCCGTCTGTCAGATACGCCCTGATTGGATCCATCCAGGTTGAACTTCTGTCTAAGATTCCAATAGGGTCTTCCTCAATGCTTCTTTTCTCCATCACCTCCCAGAAAACAGTTCGTGGAGTATCGCAGGAGGCCGAGGATGCTAATTTTGAAAGAGCATCCGCCTGGTTGTTTTCTGATCTCGGCACTTGAGTCAAATGAAAATCTTCAAGGGATCCGACTGCTTGTCGTACCGCCTGTAAATACTTGATCATTGCCGGATGGGTTGCTTCGTATTCGCCATTGTACTGACTCACTATCAATTGTGAATCAGAACAGGCGTTTATCTTTCTTACCCCTGCCACCTTACACGTGCGGATTCCGGCTAGTAAGGCTTCATATTCTGCCTCATTGTTTGAAGCCTGAAAATTGAAACGTAGAGCATACTCGTACCTGTCGCCCTCTGGCGACTGACATATGACGCCTGCTCCACAACCATTTGAAGTAGAGCTCCCGTCCACATATACCTTCCAGACTTGGTCTGGAACTTGAGAATGAGGGGGACGAGTCATTTCAACAATAGAATCAGCAAAGGCTTGACCCTTCACTGCTTTCCTAGGGTCGAATGTGACTTCGAGGCTCTGAATTTCTATGGCCCATTTGATCATCCGGCCTGACGACTCAATGGTGGTCAGTGGCCGCTTGATAGGTTGATCTGTATACACGACGACTGCATGTGCCAAAAAGTAGGGCTTCAATTTTTTAACAGCCATGAAGAGTGCGAGACCAAATTTCTCCACTAAGGGATACCTCAACTCGGCATTTTTTAGTACATGACTGACAAAGTAGACCGGGAGCTGGCAGCCGTCTCTTTCAGCAAGAAGGACAGCACTTAAAGCATGATCTGAGACGGCCAGATACATGTAAAGTACTTCTTTGGGCAAAGGACTGACCAGCCTCAGCAAGGAATGCAAATGAACTTTCAACTTTTGGAAGGCCGCCTCAGCATCCGGCCCCCATTCAAACCTTGCCTTTTTCTTAATGGCCTGGAAGAAGTATAAGCATTTGTCTCCTGATTGACTTAGAAATCTTCCCAAGGCCGCCAGACAACCTGTTAGCTTCTGAACCTCTCGGACGGTACGAGGCGACTGCATGTCGATGACCGCCTGTACCTTCTTAGGGTTCGCCTCTATTCCTCTCTGATTGATAAGAAATCCGAGAAATTTCCCAGACTCAACTCCGAATACACATTTCTTGGGATTGAGCATGACATGGTGCCGCCTAAGTGTGGCGAAAGTTTCTTGGAGGTCCGACAGATGATCTATCTGAAGCTTAGACTTAACAATCATATCATCAATGTATGCCTCGACGTTCCTCCCAATCTGATCAAAGAACACAATATTTATCATTCGCTGGAAGGTGGCCGGGGCATTCTTCAGACCAAACGACATGACCGTGTAACATTATAACCCTTGATCAGTGACGAAGGTCGTCTTCTCCTGATCTTTCTTCCATAAAGGAATTTGATGGAAACCAGAGTAGGCGTCCATAAAGCTCATCAAAGCATGACCGGCTGTTGAGTCGACCAGATTATCAATTTTAGGCAGAGGGTAACTGTCTTTTGGGCACGCCTTGTTTAGGTCCGTGTAGTCCACACACATTCTCCAGGTACCATTCGGCTTTTTAACAAGCACTACATTCGCAACCCAGTCTGGGAAGTAGCATTGTCGAATGAACCCTGCATCAAGTAGTTTCTTAACTTCGACGGCTGCCGCCTGACTTCTTTCTTCGCCATGGTTCCGCTTCTTCTGCCTTACCGGCTTCTTTTTCGGATCCACGACCAATTTATGTACCGCCAGGTCAGGACTGATGCCTGGCATTTCATGGACTTCTAATGCAAAGATGTCCTTGTATTCTTTCAAAAGTTGATGAAAGTCATCACCCAAAACTCTCAGAGCAGTCGTCCCAACCTTGACTGTTCGATCAGGGCGCGAGTCGTCTAGGATCAGGTCCGTATGCTGACCAGCCGGCTGAGGGCGGAATTCATCTGACCGCTCCTCTGCCAATGATTGCTATTTTCTCTTTTTTCTTGCGGCCCCCATTTGGGCAGCCTTTCTTTTCTTGCCGCCTGCTTCTTGAACAGGCGCACTCTCCTTGACATTGTCAAGGTCTGTTTTTCCACCACTTGACCCAGCGGCCATGACAGTGGGCTTGATATCCGAGAGATAGCACTCTCGGGCCATCTTCTGATCTCCCCTTAGGGACCCGACTGTTCCATCATCCCTCTCAAATTTGAGCAACATAAGAGACGGGATTATAACAGCCTTGGAATTATTCAGGGTTGGTCGTTCCAGAATCATGTTGTAGGCCGAGAGTTCCTCAACTACCAGGAACCGAACCACCATGTGGCGACCTTCCCCTTTTTCACCCAGGCGGATGGGTAAATCCACTCGTCCCACTGGGTGGACGACTCCTCCTCAAAACCCTACTAGAGGGTGGGATACCGGATGTATGCAATCAGTCTGATATTTGAGCTTAGACAGACATTTGCTACTAATAAGATCTGAGGAGCTGCCGGTATCTATGAGGATTCGGCCAACTCTCTGGTTGGCCACTTTGCATTCAATAACAATAGGGTCGTCATGCGGCCCCCTTACCCCTCCTAGATCTTCTTCAGTGATGACAATTTCAGGAAATGAATATTTGGAGGGCCGTTCTTGGTGAACGGAATTGACGTCTAGTCGCCTGATATTGTTCTTATTGCCCCTGATAGTGGGGCCGCCTCCCGAGAAGCCGCCTGCAATGGTGTAGACGACTGCATCATCTGTATCAAAGTTGTCGGCCTGTTGATTCTTTTTGGCCGACTGCTTTTTCAAGGAAGTGTTCCCCTTAGATTTCTTGACATAAGAGTCAAGATCGCCTTGTTCAGCCAAGCGGTCCAGAAATTTCCTTAGAGAAAGCCGACGGCTGTTCTCCAAGTCTAAGCAGCCGTAGCTGCCAGTCCAAAGGTTGGACATTTTTTGCCGCCTGTCCTCCAAACGGAGGGGGTTTGGCACCGCCTGGTCACTCTGCAAATCAGACCGACGGGAGGTACCGCCTGTCTGACTCTCATGATTTGACTAAGCATACCTCAAAGAGGTATTGCGCAGATTATCCTGAAAATCTGAAGTAGAGGCTGACTCTGATAGTCGGTCGTTCCTCTTCTGCTCTAGCAATAGCCGAGCATCTGTATATGTTTTCTTCGACCCATCCGCCTGAATATGACGAACGAGTTTCCTCTTTCCTGGAGTAGGAAAGCGGTACTTTGTGAAATCAAGGACAGGCGGCTCCCACTTCCTAGAGTTAGGATGAGGGGTTGCCTCTTGCCCTTGAACAGGCTTCCTCTTTCCTGAAGAGGAAGGTTTCTTAGCCGACTGCTCCTTGGCCGGAGCAGGTGTCTTTTTATTGATCAGCTCCTAAATCTCTCCCTTGAAGCCCCTCATGAAGGTCATGAGTTCGTTCCTTGTAATGGGAGTAGACCCATCAGCCGACTGTTGTTGAGCAGGCGGTGCGCCGACTGGATCGCTGAGTCCAATTTGAGGATCTTCCCGTTCTCTCCTTTCGGTATGACGGGTGCGCCGGGCCCTTAGGATCCCGTCTGAAACTGTATGAGCTTCAACTTCAAACTCTTCTTCAGTATCATGGTCCGACTGAACTTGAGGGTCGTCCAGAGGACGCCTCTCTTCAGGAGTCGGTACAGACGTGGATGCCATCTCAAAAGTACTCTCCCCACAGACGGCGCCAAAATGTTTCGGGGTTTTCTGATGTCCTGCGGGAGAGTTACAATTCTGAGACTGGAACCGGACGCCTGTACCTGCAAAACAAACGGACTCTCCGGGTGGTTTGGAGGTCCGCCTCCAACGGTCAAGTTAGTACTTGTTTACGGAGTAATAAATGCGGAATAATGTAATTGAGTTTCTCTAGGTGAGAGTGTTTAATGTTTGTAATCCCCTTTAATGAGGACTAATGAAGGTATTTATAACCTTGGGAAGCGTGCCACTCTCTAGGTTTAGGTTAAACCTAGGGCTGACTGGGCCTCCAACAAGGATTGGGCCTTGTTGGCTCATTTTCCCATGTGTCATGGGAAGGACACGCGTCGCGTCGCGGCTGGTCCATGGTGGACGAATATTTGGTTGACACGTGGCAGGATCTCATTGGCCTACGTGAAGGTCACGTGGCGGAACCTGGTTGGTCCACGTGTCAGATGGTGATTGGTGGATAAAAATCCCCTAATCATATATAAAAAAAAAATCATTTTAAAGTTCAATAAACAACCTGGGTATCGCACGGGCACAATACTAGTCACTAATATATAAAGCAGGTCTCGCAGTCAGGCCACGAGACAATGACACTTGGCATTCCAGTTGTTCGTCATGTGTCATGCCACGTAGGCAAAAACTAGGTATTATTGTGACACATATGATATTAAGTAAGCGACTTTTGGAAGATTTTTCAAGATAAAATTGTTGTATAGAGTTTTATTGTCGATATACTTCTAATATTACATATATACAAAATTAAATATCCTATAACTCGGTTCTATATCCATCATAAATTTTGTTTTAAAAAGTTATTAAAAATAAGATCTGTTTTGGGTAAAAATACCCAAGGGCACGTGGCCCAATAAACTGGTGACACGTGTCACCTTAAGATAGGTTCGAAATGAACCAATCCTCTGTTGACACGTGGCATCCTCAATAATTGGGAAAAAGGCGGCCTTCCTGGCCTAATTCCCGGGATAGCCCATCATTCTTAGATCTCCGTAACCTAGGAATGACGGCACGCATCCCAAGACCCTATAAATAGGGAGATGTTCCCACCTGGGGACACATTCAGAAATATTCACAAAAACAGAGTAATCATTAGCTACAGATATTTACTTCTGATCTCGGAATCTAAGAAGATACTTTACTTTCCGCACTTTTTACTTCGTCCGTACTAACTTGATCGTCGGAGGCGGAACTCCACCCAACTGGAGTCTTCGTTGTTTTCACATGAGTCTATACCACCTGCTAACGAGAAACGGCCTACGACCGAAGTTGAGGTCTATACAAACCAAGACAGTGGTGACGACTTCGATGTCGACACCTATGTGGCCCCAGACGGGTCACTCAGAACCAAGCGCACCCGTCCCATGGAAACAAGGGAACGGGGCGATGACCAAGCCGGTCCAAGTAAGCCATCCGAAAGGCCGTCTGGACAACCCCAGGCGATAAAAGGTGCAGCCCCCATTACTAGAGACGAACTCATGAAATTCATGACAAGTTAAAAGGGGAAATAAAGGACCTAATCAACAAGAAGACGGCTGGCACCAACATGGGTCAATCGGACAAGAAACCTTCTCCATTAGGGAAGAAGAAGCCTGTCAAAGATCGTGTGCTTACTCCTCATCCTAAATCAAAGGACGGGGACTGGCCCTTGGTTGATCTGTCCAAAATCCGATTTCCTGAAATAGGGAAGAGGGAGATCATCCAGCAAGTTCAGCCGGATGGATCAAAGAAGACTTATTCGGATGCCCAAATGTTAATCCAGCAGAAGAAAAGCCAACAGCTGTCTGAGTCGGCTTCAACGCCGACTTACCCAAACAACTTCCAAAATACCTCAATGAGGTATTCACATCAAACCGAGAGAGTCAGTCAGGCGGCTTGTCCGTCCGTAATAGCCCTCAAATTATCCATTCGGCTTCGTATGTGCCTCAACAGCCATACATGCCGTATGGACAACCATACCTGCAGCCGACCCTCTTTGGGGGTCAGGCGGCACAGAATGTCCAACCATTGGACTGGCAGCTTCGTCTGCTCAAACTTGGGGAACAACCTTCTGCGTTCTCCAAGGAGATAACCGAGGCGGCACATCCGGCCAAGGTTAAGAATGTGTTGTTAGGTACTTATGATGGTACCACTAACCCAGAAAACCACCTAATGGCTTACACCAACCTCGTGTACTTAAAGGGGTTAGATGATGCCACCTGGTGCCGATGCTTCCCGGCAACATTGAAGGACATAACTCAACGATGGTTTGACAACCTGCCAGCCGGCTGCATCAATAGCTTCAAGACTCTTGCGTACTTGTTTGCTTCCAACTTCTCTATGAACATCTCTGCTAAGAAAACAAGTCTAGACTTGGGTGTCATACAGCAGGGAGATAGAGAAGGGCTAAGGTCCTACGTTAGGCGGTTCAATCTGATGAGAATTCAGATTCAAGGGCTGTCTGACGAAGTGGCTTACACAGACTTCTTTAAAGGTTTGAAAGACGGATCGACCTTTAAGTTCGATCTCGTCAAGAAGTGGGTTGCTGCCCTCCAAGAAGCCCTGATGGAGGCGGAAGCCTATATACAGGCGACTGAGCTTTGTGCCATTAGTAAGCAGTCGGACCCTAAAAAGTCTGACAAAAAAGAGAGTCGATCTACCCATCCGGATAAAAAAGAAGAGAGCAAGAAAAGAAAAGAAGTCTGGGTGGCAAATGACTCTGAGCAGCCATCCCAGAAGAAGAAGAAATAGTTAAACCGTACGTCCCCAAATACGAGTTTAACAAGGACTGCTACTCCATCCTCATGGAGATTAAAGACCGGGTGACAATTGAGAAACCGGCTGCAATGAAAGGTTCCATCAAGAATCGGAACAAGAACAAATACTGTCATTTCCATGAGGACATAGGCCAAGACACCAATGACTGTTATAGCCTCAAACGGTTGTTGGACCGTCTGGCTGAAAAAGGGGTGTTGAACTCCTACATTCTGAAGTCCAAGGTGACCCTGAAAACAAACAGTGGGCAGCCGTCCAAAAAGGAAGCCCAACCTGCTAATAGTTCGGACACTGATGAAGAGTCGATCTATACAATAGCAGGTGGCTTTGCTAGAGGGGGTCCAACCATTTGGGGCACCAAGGACTATATCAGGCAGCTGGATGCAACTCAGTGGATGAGGGCCAGGCGTCAAAAGACACCTTTCTTAATGTCATTATCACTGAGAAGGACAGGGGCAAGGTCAGGCGGCCACATGATGACCCCATAGTCATTGAATGCAAGTTGGCCAACCAAAGAGTAGGCCGGATCCTTTTCGATCCCGGGAGCTCGTCTGACCTTATCAGCTACAAGTGCTTGCCAAAGCTCAAGTACAAGCCTAGCAGTATGCACAAAGTTTCTCACCCCTTAGTTGGTTTTGGGGTTGGAGTAGTGCATCCGGTGGAGAGGATTGACCTACCCATCCTGCTAGGGGAAAAGGGGGGAGGACGTCACATGGTCGTCAAGTTCTTGGTTGTTGAAGAGTTGTCTGCCTATAATCTGATGTTGGGTCGTTTAAACCTCAACGAATACAAGGCTGTTATTATCCCATCCCTCATGCTCTTAAATTTGAGAGGGATGACGGGTCTTTAGACTTGCTGAATGGGGATCAGAAGACGGCACGGGAGTGTTATTTCTTAGACGTCAGCCCGAATTGAAGGGCATAGCCCATAGACTTTGATGAACTCAAGGAAGCCGCGCCTGCTCCAAAAGCAGCCGGCAAAAAGAGGAAGGCAGACCAGTTGGTGGCCGTCAAAAAGGAGAAGCAATAGAAATCACTGACCGGGGAACGGTCAGATGATCTCCATCCCTAGCCGGCTGGTGAACATATTGACATCGTTCTGGACGAACCATGTCCGGAGCGAACTGTTAAGGTTGGGACGGTTGCATTTGCAAAGTTGGGTGCAGACTTGCACCATCTGCTGAAAGAATTCAAGGACATTTTTGCCTTTGAGTTGGAATAGATGCCAGGCATCAGCCCGAATCTCGCTGTCCACAAGCTCGCCATAGATCCAAAAAAGAAGCCTGTTAGGCAAAAAAAAAAGAAATCACGGCGAGGAGAGATCTCAGGCGGCAGCTGCCGAGGTAAAGCAGCTGTTGGATGCTTGGTTCATTAGGCAATGTTACTTCCCATATTGAGTTGCAAATGTTGTTCTTGTAAAAAAGTCGAATGGTACCTGGCGCATGTGTGTTGACTACACAGACCTGAACAAGGCATGCTCGAAGGATAGTCATCCCCTTCCAAAGATCAACAGTCTGGTCGACTCTACAGCCGGTCATGCCTTGATGAGGTTTATGGACGCCTAGTCAGGCTTTCATCAGATACCCTTGTGGAAAAAAAGATCAAGAGAAGACGACATTCGTCACTGATCAAGGGTTATTCTGTTATATTGTAATGCTGTTTAGGCTGAAAAATGCGCCTGCTACTTTCCAACAAATGATTAATACAATCTTCATTAATCAAATTGGGAGGAATGTAGAGGCGTACATTGATGACATGATAGTCAAATCCAAGCTACAGACGGATCACCTTGTTGACCTCCGAGAAACATTCACCACCCTCAAGCGGCACTAGGTCATGCTTAATCCCAAGAAGTGTGTATTTGGTGTTGAGTCTGGGAAGTTTCTCGGATTTCTGATTGATCAAAGGGGGATAGAGGCCAATCCAAAGAAGGTACAGGTGGTAATTGACATGAAGTCACCTCGCACTGTCAAAGAAGTCCAAAAATTAACCGGTTGTCTGGCGGCATTGGGGAAATTCCTCAGCCGGTCAGGCGGCAAGTGCCTCTATTTTTTCCAAGCAATAAAAAAGAAGACTAGATTTGAATGGGGGGAGGATGCTGAGGCGGCCTTTCAGAAGTTGAAAGAACACTTGCACTCATTGCCAAGGCTTGTCAGCCCTCTGTCACAGGAGGTGCTTTACATGTATTTGGCCATCTCAGACTATGCCCTCAGTGTTGTTCTCCTGGCTAAGAGGCGACATACAACTCCCGGTCTATTTCATTAGCCATGTTCTCCAAAATGCTGAACTACGATACCCCATGGTTGAAAAATTTGGCCTTGCTCTTTTCATGGAAGTCGGGAAGTTGAAAACTTACTTATTGGAACATCCGGTTGTGATCTACACAGATCAACCCCTCAAGCGGCCAATGATAACTTTGGAGCCATCCGACAGGATGCTCAAATGGGCTATTGAAATGCAAAGTCTTGAAATCACTTTTGAACCAAGGAAGGCAGTGAAGGGTCAGGCGTTTGTCGACTTCATTGTCGAAATGACAAGGCCGCTGAGCCGGAGAATCTTGACCAGGTTTGGAAAGTGTATGTAGACGAGAGTTCTACTATGAACGGTTGTGGTGCATGGATTGTATGACAGTCTCTTGAAGAGGACAAGTATGAATATGTGTAATACCCTGTATTTTTGAAAGGTATTTTCTAAATTAAAGAGTATTTTAGTCCGTATTTTTTACGTATCTTCTAAATTAATTATTTTCCTAAAGAGTATTTTAGTTTTGGAGCCAAAATGATATTTGAATTTTGGCGCCTAAATCATTTGACTTATTATTTTACAAAACTAATTAAAATGGATAATCTAATAAATAAAACCATTTTATAGCAATGTTATAAATAGTATTTTGATTTCTCGAAAATTAAATAAATAAACCAAAATTATATTAATTCGGTTAAAATAAATTAATTAAATGTTATTTTCGGATTTTACATAATGAAAATCTGATTTTATCTTTCTAAATTAATTATTTTCATGAGATAAATTAATTTCCTAAATTAATTTTCGGATTTTACATAATAAAAATCTGATTTTATTTAATATCTTTCTAAATTAATCATTTTCATGAAATAAATTAATTTACTAAACTAATTAAATGGTATTTTCGGATTTTATATAATAAAAATCTGATTTATTTTAATACCTTTCCAAATTAATTATTTTCATGAAATATATATTTATAAAATATTTTACCTAACCTATGAAATTAACATAGGAAATCCGAAAATATTAAGTCAATATTTTCGGCCACCCTAATTTATTTAATAAATTAGACTAATTTCCTAAACTAATAAAACTGAGATTCTTCAAAATATTTTCGGATATTAATAAAGAAAAATCTTATTTTTATCATTCCAATTATTAATTTTCACAAAATAAATTTTATTGGATTATTAATTTTAGGCGTAAAAATATTTTACAAAGATCTATGAATTAACATTGAGGGACTGAAATTATTGAGCTATATCAAGCTCAATATTTTCGGCCACTCATAGTTTTTCTAAATAATTTTAATTTATTTTATTAAAATTAAAAATCCTTTAATATTCCTTATTTCTACTCCTAAATCCAAAAATTTATTTGATCTTATTCTATACTTGCACTCCAAGCTCAAAACTTGCTAAACAAAAATTTCATGACCAAAATAAAATCTAATATTCTTCCATACATTTAGTTATTTCCTAAACCCTTAAAACCCTATACTCCATTCTTTGAAATTGCCATAAATTATACCCACCCTAAATTGCTATAAACTCATCACCTAAACACCTATAAATACCCACTCATACCTCTCATATTCTTCACACCAAAAACTCAATTCCCTTCTTCTCTTTTACTCTTTTTTTCTCTCAACATTTTCCTACTTTTCTTCTCCTCATTTCCAAAAGAAAATCTGTCTGTATATCTTTGGAGTTAATTTTCAGGAACTTCTGGTCAATTTTGGGTTTTTTATATTTCACAAAAAATTATGCCTCTCAAAAAATACTTGAGGTTAGGCTCAAGAATCATCCAATTCGGAGTTATATCAAGGGAGTTATGACCTCTGAAAGTTCTGTCTATCCTTTCCAACGCAAATTCAATTTCCTTTAATCCTATTCCTTTATTTTCTTCATGGTTAGTTTTCTAAAATATAATTACCTATTTCAAAGTTATAATTTTTTATCAAAGTATTATTTTTACAAGAGTTTTATAGTCCATGCACTGCACATTAGATTTGGGTTCATGTCTAAAGATGTTGTGATAACCGTATGGTTATGTTAATTGCAAGGTGTATTCGTGATTGAACTTTGAAAGTGCGAAGTGTTGATTGATATTCGGAATTAAGGTACGTTATGTGGTTTGATACCTTCGAAAGTGGTTTGTGAAATTATGAATTATTATGTTTCGTATAAAATTATGAAATATTATGTTTCTTATGAAAGTATGATTTATTATGAAATCATGATTTATTATGACAGTATGTTTTATTATATTTCTTATGAAAGCATGTTTTATAATAATCTAAATTCATGGTTTTGATAATCAAAAGTGACTTTGAATTGTGGATAAAATTATTAAAAGGATTGGATTAAGAATGATTTACAGGCTTCTTGATATTCAAGAATAATGGATTTTAAAAGGTGCTTTTAAGCAAATCAATCGATATGGTTATGAATCCCACTTAGGGAATGGATTAGAGAAGACTATGGACTTCGCATGACCTAGTCTTTCCCCAAGAATAGTCTTGAAATAGTAGGAGACTAGCTTGGGGGGTGTGCACACTTAGTGAGGAATTGGTTTTGGAACGTAATCGATTGAGTTTTAAACTTGTCTCGAAAGAATTGAATTGGAAAAGCTCTTACATGAGTATGGTATTGGGAAGGTTGTTTTGGAATTCTTATGAATTAAACTTAAATGATTTAAATTATGTTTTACTTATCTCACACATAATCTACTTAGCATAATTTTCTAACGAGTGCTTTTGTTTTGGCTTTGCCCTGTTTACCATTCATGGTAAGTAGGTGAACTTTTCAGGTGGAAGTTAATTGATGCATATGGGAGTCCACGGGAATTTCACCTAGCTTAGGAAAAGTGTGATTTCGTTTTATTTCAAAAATATTGAAGTATTATTAAATAAAGAATTTCCGCTGCAAAAGTATTTTAAAGAATAAGCCTTGCGTTATCACGCGGCGGTAATACGCCCAAGTCTATCTCTACGGTATTTATACGTATTTTTCTACATTTCCCGTAGAGGGAGATTTGGAGGTGTTACAAAAAGGTATACATCTCAAGTTTCAAGCCTCAAATAATGAGGCGGAATATGAGGCCCTACTAGCCAGTATCCACATGTGTAAGGCGGCAGGAGCAAGAAAAGTTGACGCCTACTCCGATTCACAACTAATTGTTAGCCAATACCATGGTGACTGTGAGGCCAACCATCCGGATATGATCAAATACCTACAGGCGGTCAAAGAAGAGGCCAGGACACTTGATGAATTTCATCTAAGTCAAGTGCCCAGGTCAGAAAACAATCAGGTGGATGCTCTCTCTAAGCTGGCATCATCCGCCTCCTGTGATACGCCTAGGACAGTCTTTTGGGAAGTTATGGAAAAAAGAAGTATTGGACAAGATCCCATTGAAATTCTAGACCGAATCTCAACTTGGATGGATGGCATCCGGGCTTATCTAGCAGACGACACTCTGTCGGATGCATACTCAGAAGCGGCTGCAATGAAAAAACGTAGTGCCACAAGCTTTGAGATTCATAATGGAGAAATTTTCAAGAAGGGTTATCTCTAGCCGCTATTGAAGTGACACCCCAGAAAGGGGGAAAGAGGTTCTAGAGGATCTGCACTCGGGTTTTTGTGCATCACATATAGGCGGCATGATTCTAGCAAAAAGGGCTAGACGACAAGGTTACTTTTGGACCACTCTTGAGGCAGATGCCATGGAAATGGTGAAGAAGTGTGACAAATGTAAAAAATTGGCAAACTCATACACCATCCGGCTACTGATCTGACGACTATTCACAGCCCAGTGCCATTCGCCAAATGGGGCATGGACATCCTAGGTCCATATACACCTGCCAAATGGGGTAACTGGTATCTTGGTTGGTTATAACCGGTTGTTTCTCAGAGGCAATACAAACGGTTACAATTGAAGATCTAAGCTAAGTCAAAACCTTAGCGGCTAAAACATCCCTTGTTTAAAACAACTACACACGGCTAATGGTCGTCTGCTCTAAGAGCAAGACTTCCAGTGAAGCCACCTCAGCCGGAAAAGACTGATTAATCTCAGGATTCAATCTTAGCCGGATGACTTGAATAAACTAAGTTGAAACCTTGACGCCATAGCAAAACCGCCTGCCATTCCAACTTAGAGTATCCTGAAAATTGATCCAGATGCGGTCAATGACCGTCTGACGTTCAATCCGGATGCTCAGTGGACGACTGTCCGCTTGGGTTGGGGTAATCACCAAGCGCACATTCGTCCAGGGGAAAACACTCCTAATGCATCCGGAAAATCGCATGTATTAGGCTACTTGAAAAAATATGTGCATGTTAAAAAATTGCAGATTGAAAAATTAATGTAAGTTGCAAAGATTGGCAAAACCGACACAGTCGGCAAATCATAATATAAAAAACCGACCACAAGGCTGGGAGAGAAATTGTTAACCGGATCCACATCCGGAGAAATAAGAATGTTGTGGAAATACAAGAAATACACAGCACGCCGGAAGTACATGCAGCAACCATAAGCTGAAACTACTGAGACGGAGCCGGGGGAGTATCCTTAGTAGGCGGAGTTGGGGCAGAGTTCACTTGGGCTTTAATCTCAGCCTCCTAGTGCTCTTCCTTTTCCTCCACTGTGTCATCATCATCATCACCCTCCTCGCTGGCTTCAAGCTCCTTCTTGACCCACTCTTGGAAAGGCTCAGGTTTCGGCTCCCCTTCAGCCCTTGCTGAGAGGACAAGATCCGAGTATTTGTAGGCTAGGTCCCAGACGTTGTACTCAGCCTCTGGATACACCAGCTCCCAAGCCATCCTCATTCAGTCTTCGCAGTCTTACTCATTCTCTTTAATGAGCCGGTTCTGCTCAGCCTCTAAAGTGGCCTTGAAGTTTCCCCGGGAGGCGGCCATCTCCTTCTGCAAACGGTCGACGTCTGCTTTGAGAGTGGCGTTCTCCTTCTTGGTTTCCCCCAAAGACTTGAGACCCGCATGAGCATTTTTTAGCTCCAACTCAGCATTGTCGAGCTCCGCCTCCAGATTTGAGGCCTTTAGATTAGCCTCATTGAGGGCAGCCTTGAGCTGCTTGATGGAGTCCGCCTGTGACAAGAGCTTAGCTTTAGTCTCAAGATCATGAATTAGAATTTGATACTGAGCAACGTCAGTGGTATCAGACACATCTCTCTTAGCCCGCCTTACCTCTTCCTGCATATGGGCATACGACTCTTTTAGCCCCTCTACTCGCAGCATCGTCTGTATAAATGCAAACGGTGTTAGAAAAGCAGCCGGCAATACACTTGAAAGAAAGTAAATAAAGCTATTGTACCTCAGACAACATAGCAAGGATGCGGTCAACATTTAATGTATGAATCCCGGGGATGGACTCCTTGGGGACAGCCTTCAGCATGGACTTGGAGTACTACTGTACATCCGGCCACCGAGGGGATTGATTTGCACCAGAAGTTAGATATGGTGAGAAAGCTACATATGCGCCACCAACAGATCGCGGCTGCCCGAAGATCCTTCTGATTGAAGTTGGGAATGTGACTTGACCCGCATGGGCCAACCCAACTCAAAGGGAGAGTAGAAGGGGTCAACAGTACCTTGGGGATAAGGCTGAGGGTTAGAATCCTCTACAGCCACTGCGGAACCGCTTACAGCTTTGGGCAGCTGGCCACCCTTCGGCACCTCAAAGGCACCCGACTGGAAAGAAAGGCCAATCCCCAGACTGACATTTCTGATACTTTTTCCCCCAGCGGTCAAACGGCTTTTGTCAAGTGGAACCCTAGAAGCCGTATGAGCAGACGTTGTTTTTCTGGATTTATTGGAGGTGGTGACCTCGTCACCCGGCCTCTGTCTAATTAACTTGGAAAGGGATCTAGGAGCTCCCTTGCCTCCATCCTGAAAAGCGAACCAAATGTTAAGCATACAGTCGGAGCCGGGCATTAACCATATCACCGTCTGTAAGCATACATAATAAAGCTTCAAGGTTGAAGATGGGTCAGGCGGTTTATACCTGGCCTTTAGCCGCTTATGCGGCTTACTTCTTCTCCGCGTTTTCTTTGCAGATGTCTGCTGCAGAACGTGCAGGCGTTTTGCTCTCTGGCAAACATTCTTCTTGCAGTTTCTGCAAAAGGGAGCCGTCTGCAAATTATCAAGTAAACATCACAAGTTAAAAGTAATAAAGACAGAAAAGCATTGCCGAATGCATGGTCTACATACGTCTGTCAAATTTGGTGTTCAACCCACAGGCGGATAGGAACGCCTCATCTCTCAAAAATTCATGCTTGGGCACCTAGTTCTTAGGTACGCTTATTAATTCTCCGGTTGAGAGAGCGGTGGTTGTAAGTTCAAAAAACCCCGCCTCTATTATTTTTTCGTAGTCCTCATCTGGGACTTGGGGAAATTTGCACTTTTGCCCCAATAGATCCGGCTTCTTGTTGTACGTTCGGTACAATAAGTTCTCTCGCTGCTTGGGGGCAGAAACCAGATAAAACCGGTTCTTCCAATCAGACCACTTAGACGGTTTGTCCAGGGTAATCAAATATTTGGGTTAGGTGGTCAAGGTATACCACGCCCGCCAGCCGCGTGGGCTACGACAAAAGACTACCAGCCGAGGTGAAGGCTCTGAATCTCACAGGCGGCAATGTAACCCAAACTGTTAACCTAAGAATTGAGGGTTAACTGCCACACTCCTAGGCCATACCCTTGAAGGATAGCCTTGATCGCATCATGGAGGGGGAAGCGGAGACCGATTAGGAAGGCCGCCTCATAGCAGCCAAAGAAGTTGTTGGCATTTGGCTGGTCATCCTTCTAGGCAATGGTACCCAATTCAGGCGGCACCCGGATGACATAACCCTCACCAAGAGGACGTTTGGATGTGAAGACCTCCAGGTGCTTCTCCATGTTTGCCCTGTCTCTGGCAGAAACATGGATCCGGAAAGGGTCCCCTCATTATTCCACTTTGATCTCTCCTCTGCCTCACTATCCTCAATCGATGATAGTGAGCTGTTGTTCTTTCCAGAGCTAGACCCAGACACAGAGGCGGATTCACTCCCGCCTCTCTCAGAAGCAGTCTCATCCGCCTCCTCAGCTCCAGATACAGAGAAAGCTTCTTCACCGTCTCCATTCTCAGGTTCGAGGATCCCGTCACTAGGAGTGCTGGGTGCACCCATAGGGGATCCTCTTGCTTCCTCGGCCTGTTCTACCTCAGGCGGTGCACCTTCTGTGCTCTCTTCCCTATACTCCGGATCTACAGCCGTCCACCTAGTCCTAGCCATAGTGTCCTACACAGACACGGAGACGGTCGGATTGGGAGATGAACAAGAGTGATCAAGGCACCCAGAGGCGGCACCCCTAGTCCTAGACTTAGTCGTACCAGGGGACCGGCTACCTACCAAACTATGTTGTGTCGTGTGTGCTGTTGGAGAACCCATATGGAATGTTATGTACATAAACGGAAAAATATGAAAGAGCTGAGAAGGAGAGAGACGGTACCTTTAAGATGAGCTGAAAAACAGTCAAGCGTTGGTCGGCTGTAACTAGCAGGCAGAAATCAGGAAGTTGCTTGCAAGACGTACAGGCAGTTAACCGGATGTACCCCCTTGAAAAAGAAGATTTGCTTGGAGAGTACCCAGGCAGTCCTTAAGAGTTCTTCTGTTTTTCAAAGACACAGACATTTTACCGGCTGTAACCCCTTGGAAAGCAAAAGAGTTGTCTGACAGATACTCAGACGGTTCAAATGCAGGCGGTAGCCCGACTGTGTCTAACAGAAAATGAAGGCAATTGCTTGAGGATACACAGGAGGTTGTCAGACGTTTTCTCTCTAAAACGATTGACACTTTCTAAATTTGGGAAATGACCAAAAAAGAAGGGTAAAAACCTATTTAAGGAGGGGTAATTTCAGGGGCATTCATGTAATTTCCCCAGAAGGTGAACAGTTAAAACTGTACACCGGTTTCCCGGTGACAAGTGTCACAGGTGCCACGTGGCACGCCACGTCACACCTGTGAGGGGCAAATATTTTGGGTAAAAATACCCAAGGCCATGTGGCCCAATAAAATGGTGACACGTGTCACCTTAAGATAGGTTCGAAATAACCAATCCTCTGCTGACACGTGGCATCCCCAATCACTGGGAAAAAGACAGCCTTCCTAGCCCAATTCTCGGGATAGCCCATCATTCTTAGGTCTCCGTAACCTAGGAATGACAGCGCGCATCCCAAGATCCTATAAATAGGGAGATGTTCCCACCTAGGGACACATTCAGAAATATTAATAAAAATAGAGCAATCATTAGTTGTAGATATTTACTCTTGATCTCGGAATCCGAGAAGATACTTTACTTTCCGCACTTTTATTTTCGTCCGTACACGTTCTAACTTGATCGTCGGAGGCGGAAATCCACCCAACCGGAGTCTCCGTTGTTTTGTAGGTACAGGCGCCCGGAACCCAGTCTTGGAATTGTAACTCTCCCGAGGGACACAGAAAACCCCGACACAAGATCCATTTATAATATATTAATTTATTCTAAAAAATAATAGTGAATATTGGTAAAAATACTTTCAATAAAAATACTTTCAATTAATAATAACATAGATATATTTAATTTATTTAAAAATAGAGAATATGTAAAAATAAGTCTAATCAGTAAAAATAATTTTTGTTTTCATTTTAGTGAAAATAGTTTAAGTTCAATAAAAATAATTTCAAGTCAATAATAATATAGATTTCTATTTACAAACAAAACTACAAAAAATACACTACTATATAAATTATCAAAAGGGATTATATGATTGTATTTAACATTCAAACCAAATAATTTATCAAAAAAATTTATCAACAATCGAGGCATCGCCCGGGCACAAAACTAGTCACTAATATATAAAGTCGATCTCGCAACTAGGCCGCGAGACATCGACACTTGACATTCCAATTTTTTGCCAAGTGTCGCTCCATGTAAGCGACAACTATACATAAACATGCCACATAATATGTCATGTAAGGATTATTAGATAGATTTGTTTAGTATAAAAAAGTTATCTTTGAGTTTTAATTTTGATAGACTTTTAATCTTTTTTTAGTTTTAAATTTCTCTTTTTAAATGATAGAATATATTTAGATAAAATATTGACATCTATCTTGACTATCTAATTAACAATAAAATTTTATTTCTATCGATACACCAAATAACTAATTATAATTAATATGAGTATCCAATTAACAATAAAATTTTACTCCTATACGAATACACCACATAATTATAACTATATGTAAGGTTAAGTATCATTAATTTTTTAGTCTACCATCAAAGCTTTATCAATGAAATATTCTTTATATTCAGTTTTAATAATTTTTGTGTACGTTTATGATTTTGTTTTCGGTTTCATTAATTTTGTTAGTTTATGCCTTGACTCCTTACTGTATTTAACCGCGGCTTATTCGTATATTGTACTTGTAGATTAAATAGTGTACATTACGTAAATAGATAGTGTATTTTTGTGTACATGTCCTTTCCTTTTATAGGTGTCCAAGTACTTCTGTAATACCCCGTATTTTTGAAACGTATTTTCTAATTAATTAATTAGTATTTTCTTAAAAGGGTATTTTAGTAATTTATTTTACTATTTGAATTTTGGAGCCAAAATGATATTTGAATTTTAGCGCCAAAAACATTTAAAACTCAATTATTATTTTGGATTTTTGGATAAGATTATTATCCATTTATTTTATTTTAATAACCGGATTATTTATATATATTTCGGATATTTTAATTAAGCAAAACTTATATTTTATTATTTAATTTAAAAGGGCAGAATTTCCCTAATTAATTAGCTAGGATTTTCATATTTTCTAAGTGTAGGAAATCTGATTTTCTTAGTTAAATTAATTAGTGAATAATTGGTATTTTTCTAATTTATTATTTTCTACGAAATATATTTTTTACACAATCATTTTTATTCCTTAAAAACTAGAAAAATAATTGCCTAAATATTTAAAGGGAGGTCCAAAAATATGAGCTTAGGAAAGCTCAAATTTTCGGCCACCATATTGTATTTTGAGAAAAATTATTTTGGTAATTTTTGTATTTTAATTATCTTCCTCAATTCTATTATTTTCCTTAATTCTTATTTTCCATCTCCTAAATATTTGATCATCTTATTTCCCTACCTTAAATCATTCTTGATTACTCCCCAAGCAAAGCCATTTACCATTTAATATATCATGACTACACACTTACCTTATTTCTTCATTACCTAATCACCATACCCTAGACTTTCCATAATTATCTAGCACTCTTCCCCAAGTAATTTCCTTAAACCGATTTACCATAATTCTTCCTACATTCTCCTACCATAATTCTTGCATGAGCTAGCCTATAAATACCCCCTCATACCTCTCATATTCTTCACACCAAAAACTCAATTCTCTTCTTCTCTCTTACTCTTCTTTTCCCTCAACCTTTTCCTACTTTTCTTCTCCTCTTTTCTAAAAGAAAATTAGCCCGTATATCTTTGGAGCCAATTTTCGGGCACTTCTGGTCAGTTTTGGGGTTTTTCTATTTCACAAAAAAATGTTCCTTGAGGTTAGTATCAAGAATCACCCAATTAGGAGTTATATTGAAGGAGGTATAGTCTCTGCAAGTTCTGCCTATTCTTTCCAACGCAAATTCAATTCTCTTTAATCCTATTCCTTTATTTTCTTCATGGTTAGTTTTCTAAAATATTGATAGGCGTGTCGCGAACCTAAGAAAATATAACCTAACTAACCACTACTATGTAGACTGGCAAGCAAGGGTCGAATCCCAAGAGACTAAGGTTCAAAAATAATTAAATAGACTCAAATTCCTACTAAGCAAGAATCAATAATGATCGATTAACTAAGAAACTAATGTATGGAAAATATGAAAATAAACTAAATAATATGAAGAAATCAAGTAATTAAAACATCCAAGATCTAGTATCACCACAATTACGCTTGATGCAATTATATTTCTACCCCTAACATACGATTCCAATTGAACGGGGAAAAGTAAACCCTAATCAATACCAAGGACCTCTCTCGAGTATCAATGGCTTCCCTGACATACAATCAAGCCTATTCTCATGGTATCATGCACATTAGAGACATTAAACACATTAATCTAACTTCCCAATTATCAACCCAACTAGTCTCATGTTGAATATCAAACCCTAAATTGATCTACTCGAATCCGTTTAAACCCAACTCTCGCTGTGATAGAAACAATGGAATAATCACAATACTAAGATTACGTCTAATCTAGCATTAGCATAATCACAATCAATTTAGCATAGCAATTGCAAAAGTCATTAGAGAATTTAAAGATTTATTCATGCATCAATCATAATTGGGCTACCCTAGATCTTGGAATAGGGAATCTACTCACTCATAATGGAATAAACAATAACAAAAATAATTAAAGAAAACATAATTAAGAAATAAGAGATGAAAAGAAAATACCAAATCTTGAATTGAATTGAAGGCGGAAAGTGTAAATCTTGAATCTTGAATTACAAAAGTAAAGAAAATAAAATAGAAAGAACTAGTTCTTAATAACGTAAAATAAAGGCTAGAATAAAACTTAATCCCCAAATAAAACTTTACTTAGTGTATTTATACTCCTAGAAAAACAAGAAAGCGATTAAAAGACTTAGCGCACAATCTTCCCAGGAGGCACGGACGTGCCCCTTGCTCGGCACGGACGTGCCTCTTTGCGAGCATATCTTCCTTTGGTTACTGACTTCCAGGCACGGACGTGCCTGGTGCTGTGCACGGACATGCCTGCGCTGGTCTTTGAATACGGCTATAGGCACGGACGTGCCAACTGCTAGGCACGGACGTGCCTAATGTCGAAGCAATTTGATGAGTATACTAACTTGGAGGCACGGACGTGCCTCAGCTAGGCACGGCCGTGCCTTGCTTCAAAAAGCCCTAAATCGTTCTTTCTTCAATCATCAAGCTTCGTAAAGGTTCGTGGGCCTCGGTTTAGCTTCATGGCTTCGTAACATATCCAAATTAGCTCCATTATTCCGGAAATACATCAAAAACAACGAAACTACCCATAAAAGCATCGAATCATCGAAATTAAACCAAATCGCATCAAAATAGACCAAAACACGCAACAAAGCTAATAAAACCAACTAAAAACAAGCTAAATAATATACACAAAACACGACTTATCAAATATAAATAACTATTTCAAATTTATAATTTTATATTAAAGTATTATTTTTAAAAGAGTTTTATAGTCCATGCACATTAGATTTGAGTTCATGTCTAAAGATGTTGTGATAACCTTATGGTTATGTTAATTGCAAGGTGTATTCGTGATTGAACTTTGAAAGTGCAAAGTGTTGATTGATATTCGAAATCAAGGTACGTTTAGGTGGTTAGATACCTTCGAAAGTGATTGGTTTGAATAGCATGTTTTATATGATTTTATTGGTGATTGAATTAAATTGATTTGAATTATGATTTGTGAAATAAAGTATGGTTGGAGGAATTGATTTTAATATTTGAATTAATAAATGTATTTTTGAAGGATTGATTTAATATCATGTTTTGAATGATTTGAAACTATTTATTATGTTTAAAGGAATTTGGTTTTAAAAAGTATGTTGGATTGTTCTAAAGAATTTTTAAAAAGGTTTTTCAAAGGAAGAGTTATTGATTTTGAAAAGTTATTTATATGAGATTTAATTCTCAAGTATTTATTATAAGGTTGATTTTGAAAGCATGTTGAATTAAATAAAAAGGAGTTTTGAGTTAACCTATTATAAAGGTTGATTTATTCAAAGAGGAATTTTATGAGGATTTATTGAATTATTTATTAAAAAACTTTACAAACATGATTTTTATATTAATCCCACTATGCAGATTTATTGAAGACTATGGACTTTGTATGACCTAATCTTTCCTCAAGAATAGCCTTGAAATAGTAGGAGACTAGCTTGGGGAGTGTGCACACTTAGAGACGAAATTGGGTTTTTGAAAAGAATTGATTTTAATAATCATTATTATTGAGTTATTGAGTTATTGGAATTATTTTGAAATATTTGAGAATTGGTTTTCGAAAGAGGAGTTGGTTTTCAAAGGAGGAATTGTTTTATAAATCGTTTCAATCGAATTATTGAACTATTGGAATTGATTTGAAATCATGAGTTTTGGAATTCATTGGATTAATTATTGGAATTGGTTTAAAAAGCATGTTTGCAAATAAATTGAATTTACTTATCTTGCACTTATCGTACTTAGCATATTTTGCTAATCCGTATTTCCTATTTGTTTTGGTTCGCCCTGTTTACCTTAATGGTAAGCAGTGTTGACTATTTTCAGGTGGAATCAAGAATTGAGCATATGGGAGTCCCAGGAATGTTCTTCACCTAGATTAGGAATGTTGGTCTTTGTTTATATATGAGTACTCATGACGATGGTTTCTTTTTATAGTTATTATTAATAAAGAAAGAGTTTGAGTTTCCGCTGCAAACTATTGGTTTTGGTTAGTAGTTTGAGTAGCCTTGCGTAATCACGCCGCGGTAATACGCCTAAGTCTATCTCCACGGCATAATTATACGTATTATACTAGTATTTCCGTGGAAGGAGATTTGGGGGTGTTACAACTTCTCAATTCATATCCAATTTCGCAAGATAATTCGATACTAATAGCATAGATGTGATACAAAAAACAATGGAATGCATTGACACGAAAAAATAATATTAGGCATCTCATCATAAAATTGACATCTAAACCAAAATCATATTTATCCTGTCAATCCTAAAATTATATACCCTACCTTAGCTCCTCAATGTTTTCGGTTTCGATATAATGTAGAGTAGATAATTATTTCCATCCTAAATTCATAGTCATATTATTATTGTTTTTCCAGCTTATTTGAAGAAGAATAGATGCAATAAATTGTAAAAAGTACTACTTATATTAGTGCTACAATTAGTTTCTATTTTGCTTTATTTTTTTTTAATGTTAACTCAAATTTATCTAAAACTTTTGTAAAAGAAAAAAAAAATTCACAAAACTATCTAGATACGGGAATTAAGTGATTTATAATATTTTTAACCTAACAATTCAGAGGCATAGAACATCACATGAACAAGAGTATATCATTTGAACAAGGATTTAGAAATTAATAACGAGAGACAAGACAATATTTTGAAAGTGACGATCAAGTAGGTCAAGCTAATAGTGCCAAAAAAAGTCCAAATGTGACATTAAAATAATAAAGGCATTAGTAATTTATTTAAAAGTAACAAAAGTTAAAAATAATTTCCTTCAAAAGAAAAAGTTAAAAATAATAATAATAAACAGAAATCCGGGGCAACGCCGGGGTATATACTAGTATATATATAAAGGGGAGTTTTTTCCCAAGTTTTTAGAGAGCCACGTAGGATTTAATTTTCTTAGCGCGCCACGTAGGATTGTAAATTTTAGTTGTAGCCAATTAAATAAGAGATTATTAATTTCTTTTAAAATTAAATAATTCAAATGTAACGTAAACAAAATTGGCGAATGAGATTTTTAAGTTTAAATTAATTATCTATAAAATATTATATTTTGATATTAAGAATTCTATCTAAATATATAACAAATTTTAGCACATAAATACAAAAAAAATTTGTTTAAAAAAATTCAAACAAACCGTGCATCACACGGGTTTCATCTAGTAATAGTATAAAAATCAACAATAACTATAAATTCATCAAAAATAACAATATAATCACAAACGGAAAACAATTTTGTTGAAATGATAACATTTAAATCAAACCCACAAAATTTATAATTGTATACAAATCAACAATGACAATTTGCAAAGGATAAAGTAATAAAACACCATGGTTGTATACAAATCAACAATAATTGTATCCCTACAAAAACGATCTATTTCATTGACATTTTACTAATTTTGCAAATTACTATTTGCGAAGGGTAAAGTATCCAAACACTTTGATGATCCTAATCACAAAACCATAGTTAATCACCTAGTTGAACACCAAATCACCTAGATGAACACCATAAAAATGATCACAATAATCAAAATTGTAAGTCTCTTAATTATTTGAATTTTTTTAAAGTTAAGGATTCGAATAAACATAGTCGATTTTGAACTCGAAATTGCGCCAAAGCAAGGCCGGATGGAAAACAACAACCTAATCCTACCGACGCACGTTAACCCTAATTTCATATTATTGTTATTATTGTTGAAAATTTTTATATTTGTTAACTAAAAAAATTAACGTCATCGTGAAATTTAATTGATAAATTACAGTAAATTATTGGAAATTTTGATATTTTAAAGGTTTTTAGTTTTCATTTTATGGCCTACTTTTTCAACTATTGATATAATGTAAATATGTCATTGCTATAGTTTTTACTCTCTGCTAGAATGTTCTTGCATAAACCCATTTAATTTAGATCACATTAGAGTTTTTTTTTTATTATTATTATTTTTTTTTTTATATTTTTTTTATTCATTATTGGGATGGTTTAATAAGATACCTTGTCTTAAGCTTAATTTTTTATTTTTCTTGTGCTGACTATTCGTCTTTTTGCACACAAATTAATAGAATCACCACTCGTTAGACTCTAGTCAAGGCTCCTCAAAATACATAGCAACGTTAAGTATTGATGATTCAAAATTAAGTGTGGAAAACTTAGAAAGCACAGGTAAGAAAGCAAGTTAGAAAGTTTTAAAGAGAGATCACAAGTTTCTCAAAGGATGATTTGTATTAATGTTTGAGTGAATTTACATTACAATTGTGTGAATGATACAAAAATAAGGGGAAAGATCCCTATTTATATTTTATAGTCCTCCTTACAACATGGAGACTACCTATCTAGAATGTTCTTAATTGCCTCAAACGGAGGGTTCTACATATACATGTAGAGTTTTTATTTGAGGAATTTCCCTCCTATACTCTATTCTAATTCTTTTTTTTTTCTTTTTTCTTTTTTTTTTTTTAGTTTTTTGTAAAATTATTAATTTTCCTAAGAACTTTATTATAAAATATTCAAGTATTTATTATTATAACTAACTTTTGAGTTTCATTTTTGAATCTCAATTATATTTAATTTTAAAAAACGAGCATGACTCGAGAATTATCTAGTATAACATTAAAGCAACTAACTCTCCTAAAACTCTGCGTAAAGGTAGTGACGCATTTAAAATTTTTTATATACTTTAATATTATGAAAATATAAGTACATTGAGACATTTCCAACATCCCATATGATTATGATATATTATAACTACCCTCAAAAAAAATATTGTATTATAATTATAAATCACTAACTAAAGGCCTGCTCTCTTCAGCATAATTTCAGTTCAGTTCAGTGCTTAATTTCCTTCTCTCATAAACAATTCAGTAAATCAGAACAGACCCTAAGTATATTTTGTGAATAGTTTCAAAATCAAAATGTGTAAAAAGAATAGATAAGTATACAATATTAAGGTTAATTGATACTCTTCACTGCATACAAATAAGCTATTTTCTTACCCTAAAAACATTTCAAATAAGATCTATTCACAAGTTCAAATAAGTTTCAAGATCACCATTTACATCAATGTATGATAAATCAAGTTGGGAAGAGAGACACCTTTTATCACATACGTAAAACAAACACGCCTTCATTAACTCAAATTATAATCGTAAAGAAAGTAGCATTTAATTATAGTAATATAATCAACCACAAATATATATATACAACTTACTGGGCATTACTAATAATAAGTATATTACATACAAAATCTAGAATGAACCATTCTTCTACAGAGGCATTAGGTCATGCAGCCCTTCTTTTTTCAGCACAAGAAACTCCAATTTGGTTGCTGGTAGGAACAGATTATTAGTACAATTAAGTATGTGCTTTTATTTACTCAAGAATTAGCTATTACCATGATAGACAACAGACCGCAAAAATCTGGACACGCTCAAACATTGTACTCAGTAATCAAAGAAGGCTGGGAGTAGAGACGATACGCTGAGGAGGATTAGTGAGCATATGAACAACTTCTCTCATAGTAGGCCTGTTAGAGCTCTCTTCTTCAACGCACAACATTGCAACCTTGAACATGTTGATAACACTAGAAAGCTGGTAATCGTGTAGCCTAGAGTCGAGGATAGCTAAGACTGTAGCTGCATCTGATGGCTGAGAGATCTCAGATTCATTCATCCTCACCCATCTTACTATGTCTATTCCATCACCGAATTCTCCCACTGGTTTCCGTCCTGCTATTAGCTCTAACAGCACTACTCCGAAGCTGTACACATCGCTTTTCTCGTCTACCTTCAGTGTGTAGGCATATTCTGTTCATGAAAAAGAGCATAATCATATTAGGTCAACATTAGGTGCATATAGCCATACAGGCATTTTCTGTTCATTCCCAACAATTGTGGTACACAATTAAAAATACTCAAGTCACCAGCCTTGAACTAATTACTATAATCATTGATGCATTTTTATCTAAATTGAAACAGAAATTGGGCCGGTTCAGTACTAGAACGAGTATTGCAGGTAAAGGCGACAAGGGCAGCATATTTATGTAGATAAATTCTTGTTCATAACTGCAAAGTATGAAGTATTTAGTAAAGTTCCAAAGCTTAGGTTTCATAAACTATTTTGGCTAAATAGTTGAAATTGAGACAAACTAACAGCAAAAGCTAAGTATAAGGCAGGATATATTCTACTCCGTAATTCAGTCTCAAGTTTATTTACAGGGTATCAAGAGAGGCGGTAAAGTACACCAAAGTTGCCATGAACTGGAATTTGCCTGGTTTTTTCTAATGATCAAATTCAGCAGGACTAGACTAAAATCCAACTGTCTTAAAAGTAGTTCGATTTGAAAATCATGAAACCACAATAGTCAGAGCCAAGCAACATTTTTGGGGCAACAAGATTACTACTTTGCCGATTCAACATAACAATCAAACCATTTACTCAAAATTTTCTAATACAATAGGTGTGCAATGCACCACATGTCCACATCCGTGCAACACTATCACTAGTCACAATTGGCAATTCACAACCTCTCAAACTGAGATGAGTTCTTGAGAATTAATCTGCATTAAGTCGATTAGAGATGGTAATAGATTTAATTAGAATTTTAATGGTTGATATCTGATTGGCTTCGACACATACACTCCACAACATTTGCACTGGCTATTAGGCCTAACCCTCCTATGTTTAATTAATGTTTAATTAAACTACAAGTCATAACCCTTAAGGCCTTAAGGAGTTAAGGCCTTAATACACAATTAACTTCAATACTAAACAAGCTAAAATTTCCAAATTTCAGTACTTCTAACAAGTATTTTGACCAGTTTTCAATCCCATAGCATTGCAACAATAAAAACCAATATACATAGGCAAAACAAGAGCTAAATTGCACCATATAAATGCGGCTAAAAACCAAAAGAAGTGTTCCAAAAGTGTTACCAGGAGCAATGTAGCCATAAGAACCGGCAATAGAAGACATGCACTCGGAAGCACCAGCATCCCACAGAAACTTAGCAAGCCCAAAATCAGCAACATGAGCCTCATAATCAGAGTCCAAGAGTATGTTATTACTCTTGACATCCCTATGAAATATCTTGGGGTTACAATCATGGTGCAAGTAGCACAACCCCTTTGCTGCTTCCACTGCTATCTTATACCTCATCTCCCACTGCAAATGCGCTCCTTTCGGTCCGTGAAGCTTCTCCCCTAAGCTCCCATTCGGCATGTACTCGTACACTAGCAAGTTTGTATCCTTGTTCGCTACATACCCCAACAATCGTACTATGTTACGGTGTCTAATCTTTCCCAAGGTAGAAATCTCGGCTGAGAAGCCAAGATCATTCTTGGCACTCCCCCGGTTGGCTAACCGTTTAATTGCAATATCGGTGCCATCCGGGATCACACCTCGGTACACAATTCCGGCACCACCCTTTCCTATGACATTCTCCTCCTTAAGGCACTCAATAATGTCATCCGCCTTGAAGTCGAGGCGTTGGAACCGTTCAACCTTCCACGCTTTAGAACCTTCTAGACTCTTCTTCTTGTAAATGCTTAGAGTCACTAATGATAAGAGGACTAAAGTGACTAGTCCTATGGTTAAGATGATCAACTTGGATGAGGAAAACGACGACGTATGGTGTTTTTTCGAAGGCTGGTTATAGATAGGGCAAGGTAGAGCTCTGTGAGGCCAGCACAAGTTCGGGTTCCCTGCAAACGACGTCGGCTTGAAGACGGAGAAATGACCTCCGGAGGGTATTGTACCATAGAAATTGTTGTAGGAGAGGTCAAGAATAGAGAGACTCGAAATCGAGCCGATGTCATCGGGAATATATCCGGTGAGAGAATTCTTAGACAGGATAAGAATGCCAAGGTCTTCTAGCTCTGAAATCGACGTCGGAATCTCCCCGGCGAGATTGTTTTGGCTGAGATCAACCGTGATCAAAGACTTACACCGTCCAATTTCCACCGGAATTTCACCTTCAAGATTGTTAGCACTCACATTCAACCCCTGCAACTGACTCAAGCCAAACAATTCCGCCGGAATCTCGCCGGAAAACCGATTATTCTGCAAAGAAAGCTTGTGAAGCATCTTCAAGTTTCCGATTGCCGGCGGTATTTTCCCGGTGAACATATTATTAAACAAGTCAAGCTCACCGATATTACCACCAGTCATCTCCGCCGGAAGCTCGCCGGAAAACTCATTATCATTAAGATCAACAGTGGTCAACTCCGGCAAGTTAAATATACCAGCAGGAATCTCCCCAGATATCTGATTATTCGAGATTCGAAGCCGCTGCAATGACTTACAATCGCCGAGCTCTTTAGGAAGCGGACCAAAGAGCGCGTTATTAAACAGAATTAACAACTGTAAAATACCACCATTGCAGAGGCTCTTAGGAATATTCCCCGTTATTCGATTCGCCGAAATATCAAGCGTCTTTAACCGTCCATTTTTGCCGAGATTCTGCGGCAATTCAAAGGTAAAGTTATTATTCCACACTTGCAACTTCTCAAGGTGCGGCAAGTCGCCTATACCAGACGGAATTCTGCCGTAGAATTTGTTCTGAAACAGGCTGAGTAACCTGAGATTCTTTAGCTCGGAGAAGCTCTCGGGTATTTCTCCGGTGATTGAATTTGTGGATAAATCTAATGACATCAAGCTCTCTAGTTTCGAGAGCTCGGGAGGTAGCTCCCCGGATAACTGATTCTTCTGTAAAAACAGAGTGTTAAGCTTCTTCAAATTTCCCAATGTTTTCGGAATTTCGCCGGAGAGGTTGCAGCCCGCTAAGTCGAGGTACTCAATCGAGGTTAAAGACCCGAACTCTGCCGGAATTCCGCCGGAATACGAGTTATAGTAGCCTATGCAGAGCTGAGTCAAATTTGTCAGCTTACCCAAACTCCCCGGAATCTCACCGGAGAGAGAGTTTCCGTTCAACCCGAGATACTTAACGGTTGTTAGCTCAGAATAACTCGCCGGAATCTCGCCGGAAAAGTAATTCCCACCAAGATCAAGGTGAATCAGCCGCTTCAAACCTGAGAGCTTGACCGGAAGCGGCCCAGTTAAGTTATTATTATAAACATCAATTAACTCAAGCTCCGACAAGTTAGTGAAAATATCGCCGGAAACTTCGCCGGAGAAATTATTTGCTGAGATATTGAGGTATCTAAGAGAAGTGAGAGAAGAAACTTCAAAGGGTATTTCTCCGGTGAGATTACACCCGGCAAGATTTAGCATATGTAACTTATCAAGCAAGCCAATTTCCGACGACAGCGTTCCGAAAAGAGGCACATAACTAACGTTAAGCGACACGACACGAGAGTCGGCGTCGCAGGACACACCAGTAAAGTTACAGTGCGCATTACCAGAGCTCCAGTCACGGAGGCTGCCGCTGTTGTTGCCTGAGACTAACAATGAATGTTTGAGTTTGAGTAAGATATCGGAATCAGAAATAGCATTACTATAAATTGTAAGTAATTGAAGGAGAATAATAAGAAGAAGAAATATGGTGAAATTTGAAGATGAAGATGACATTGAATTTGATGTTAAGTTTGCGTGTAAAATTTAGTAAAGATGATAGATGGGATATATTCTGTTGAGTTTATGGATAGAAGGAAGTGAATGGATTGTACAGAAACAGGTTTATACTTATAAGAATGGAAGGGTCTAAGAATCAAATTAAGTAATGGAAAATTGGAAATAGTAATAAAAAAATGAAAGTGAAAACTATAGTATTCCAGAGGAGAGAGAAAATAGCAGATTGGAATTGCATGCAGAGAAGGGCAGGGAAGGATAGAGGGGTAGAGGAGGGGTGGGACCTATACTGCTGTTGATGTTTCTGCGGGTTTTGACGAATTTGTAGACGGAAGATTGACGGGGTTTGTCTTATTTGTGTAATGAGAGGGGTCAAAACTCAAATTTAGTATTCTACAATAATCGTTGTTGTAAATTGTATATTTTTCATTATCTCTTTTATGTCACAGTGATTTACAATCTTATTCTACGAGACATCTACCAATCTGTTGTAGTCGAAAATTTTATATTTTTATCTGTTTCATTTGATTTCAATTGAAGGGTTAACCTTAAAAGTGTAGCTGATACTCAAGAAAGGGAGTTGATTTGAGTACGGTAACAGTTAGAGAACCTATAAAATTTTCTTGAATTAATGGGAACTAGTAGAACCTAATTTATGCACAGCGAAAACAATAAAACAACCCGCTACTATTAGCCTATGATCATTTCACGGGCTACAAATTCCATTTGAACGTTATTTCAACTAGCACCATTAACATAATAAGGATTACAACTAAGAAAAATAAAACTATCATAATCATAATTCCTTTTCTTCCTTGGACGACTGCTGTTTTATTTACATCCATATATTCTATATGATTTCTCACACACATTAAAAATTTATTCCATATATGTTACTTTTTATTTTATTTTATGTTTTAACTAATGTGAGACTGGCTGAGCGTTACTTTAGGTGTTATTTTGAGTATTTTTTATTTATTAAAAAGCTTGAAAGAAATGTTGATTTTTTAATTGTTAATGAATTATAATAATACAATGACAACAATAAATTATTTTGAATTTTTTTAATTTATCTTACATGCTAATAAGTATTTATATATTTATGTAGATAGCTGGAACGAGATTTATTTGTAACACATATAGTAATTGAAAGGAATGATGTCTTTCGAACAGGTCTATTATTCAAATACAGGGTTCAGAATCAAATAAGGAGTTAATTATTAAGTGAAATCAAGTGATCGAAAAGTCGGGCTAGAGGCCATCTCCGATCAGTGAAATTAATTATATTAATCTCACAGCTTTCCTTTAACTGAACCCAATGGGTCACACCCAAGCGTGCAACCGAACTAAGGGGACGAATTCAACCGAAGGTCTTAATGCGTCGATCAAGATGATTTGTACTCAGACGTCGGATTCCGAGCTTCGAGCATTGAAGACGGACGTCAAATGTTGAGTCAATTCTAAGAACTGATTAGACGAGCAAATTAGTCAAACAACATATATTAAGTTAACACATATAGCCTTAGCCTCGCATGGCTGGCCCAGCCATGCTAGGGCTAGGCTAGTGAGCCTAGCAAGGCTGCTAGCCTTGTGCGTGGCCTTGGCCACAAGCCCAACAGCTGCATGTGCGTGCTGGCTAGGCGAGCGTCCGCAAGCTAGCAACGCTAGCAAGGCCAACATCAGGCAGGCTCGCTAAGCCTCACTAGTTGCTGCTAGCATTAGCCCGCAAGCTAAGGAGCTTACGCGCAGCAGCCCGCCAGCAGCATGGGCCTGCTTGCAGCAGCACCTTGGGCCGTGCTGGCTGGCCCAGCCGAGAGCACAAGGGTAGCTAGCAAGGCACCCTTGCTGCCCAAGGCAAGGCCGGCCAGTTGGCCGGTTCTCATTGGGGGAGGCTTTTGACTTGGGTAGCCAGGAGACCTTGTGGTCCTCACCTAACCCTTCCCTTTGTGTGCCAAGTGTTGTTTGATTATTTGCTTGGTGTATTTAATTTCTGTTAGAATTAAATTAAATGCTAAAATTCACATTATTGAAAGTCCCATATTGAAATATTTTATGGGGATTGGAGATGCCAACTCTATAAATACCCAAGCTTGCCTTGGAAATTAAATTACAAGAGTTGGACTCGTAAAAGGCATCTCTGATATAAACCGTGAGAAAACATTTGGAGTACGTGAATCTCTTATAGTCGTGTCGAGTATTAGTCTAGCCACTAATACCGACCAAGGTTCGGGCGCGCAGGTGGATTATGTTGGAGGAGCCACATGTGTGGTTCTTGCTCCGTAGCGGTCAAGAGTCCGAAGTTCTTGTTCGAGAGGTTCAAGCACGCTTCAATGGTATGATAGTCTTTTGTTCTCTTTATGTGTTTGTGTGTTTATTGCTTTACTTATTATATGCATGTTAGTCGTAATTACTTATGCATGTGGTCTGGGGCGGGGTTTGGATCCGCACAGTGTTTAGAACACCATAAAACCCAACTGCCTGAGGATGGTGCGTGTGTGTGGTAGTGTGCGAGGGAGAGCAAGGCAGCTTGGTGCATGTGTGCGGCGAGCGTAGGGCTACTAGGCAGCACCTACTGCCCGCACAGCGTGCGCACACGCACACTGCTAGCACCAGCAGCCCGCAAGCATGCTGTGCGGCTGTAGTGTGTGTTGGTTTTCGTGTGTGCAGCCACACACTTGCAAGGCAGCACTAACCAAGGAAAGTGCGAGTGGGACTTTACCACTCAATGCCTCGGGTTTTGCGGTTTTGATTAAAAACAAGATATTGGCCTCGGTTTTTCACAAGATCGCGTAATTTTGACAAAATTGACTTTTTTAAATGGATTAATTTAATTAAGATGTATGCGGGTTTAAGTGGGAGCGTCTTTAATCGGTTTTGAGCGTCTAAAGCGTTTTTTATGCTTTTCATGTGCGTTAGTTCACATAATTGGTTAACAACTTTTGGATTAACGACCTAAGTTAGTAACTAGTGCACGTTTTATTAATACATGATTTTGTATTATTGTTCGTATTGCTTGTAAAATTTGCATGGTCCATTCACTTTAGAAGTGATTAGGTGAATGGAATATTAGAAATGTTCTTATGCAGGTTTTTACAAAAGTGACTTGTATGTCCCGACTAGGATAGTAAATACGAATTGCGATCCGTTATGTATGTATTTTTGTAAATCTAAATACGTTTTGCGTGCCGTTAAATATTTGTGTACTTAGTTTATTTAGATTACTTCTAGTTTCTAGTACTTGCATGCTTGATGGTGAAGTCAAGAAGACGACGTTTCTATGAAGACGGAGCCAAAAAGTGCCAAGATGACCTTGAAGATTGGATGCTTCAAGATAATTTTCAAGGGATCATACTAGTTCACTATGCATTTGTATATATCTATTTATATTGCTTATATATCATGATGTTTAGATGCATGCTTTTAGGATTTCTCATGTTGAATGATTAGTTAAGTTCACTTAAATCAAACCAACATAGAAACCCTAAGTGCCAAAGAAAATTGAGTTAAAATTGCCATTCCAAAATGACAACTTACTAAAACCTCGAAAATTGATGATGGACTATGCCAAAGCAAGGAATCATCATTCTCTTAGGGAAGTAAGGTATATTGGATTTACGCGTTAGTTTTTGTTAAACTCAACTATGTCAGTAAGGAGTCCCCAGATATTGTGGTAAATGAGATAAGTGTCATAAAAGCATTAGATGCGACAACTTATCAACCAAGAATAGTTTGCAACTATTAGCAATTGGATTGCTACCTTAAAATGACAAGTGTTAAGACAAGCCAAAGCATGCTTAATCACTTATTGATTTTTGGGATCTTGGAATCATTTTATTCTCGCCTAAATGGGACAAAATTATGAATGTGTGAATAAAACGTTAATAAGTTGAAAATTACAAGTATGCCTTAGTTTCAGACTTATTGGATTATGATTTATGAATGGTTATTCATTACAATTCTTTCATATGTAGTACAATATTTGCAAGTAACAACAACCACCAGTTTTCTCTTCGCTTAATTCTCGACAAATAGAAGTTGAGTGGAACCAACTTCCTTGATTGGCAAAGGAATTTGAGGATTGTTCTTATGCAAGAACAAAATAAGTATGTCCTTGATGAAGAGATGCCTCTCACTCTGAATGAGGAGGTGTCTCACACTGCCCTAAATCGTTGGACAAGTGCCAACAGGGACATCAAATGCCTCATGTTGGCCACGATGTCCCCAAAACTCCAAAAGAGATTTTTGGAGAAGGATAAGGCTTTTGAGATCATATCTATGCTTCAGAATATGTTTCAAGAGTAGGCCAGGACCAAAAGGTTCGAGACCCATAAGTAAATCCTTGAGAGAAAGCTCAATAAAGGAGAGCCTGTCAGCCCGCATGTACTCAAAATGATTAGATTATTCGAGATCATGGGGAGGCTTGACGTGGGGTACTCGACCGAAATGGTAATTGACATAATTATCCATTCACTACATAGTGGATATGACCGGTTCAAGATAAACTATAACATGCACAACATGGAGAAAACCCTCACGGAGCTTCACAAGATGTTGAAGCAGGCTAAGCAAACGCTCAAGAATAAAGGAAAGCATGATATGCTTATGGTCAAGAAGGGCAAGCCATTCAAGCGAACAGGCAAGAAGTAGGCAACAAGGGGAAGGGCAAGAAGGCCTATCAACCTAAGCCAAAATCTGCCAAAGGCGATAAGCAAAAGAAGGTAGCTACTTCTCCATCCGACTCTAAATGCTTCTACTGCAAGAAAAAGGGGCATTGAAAACGAGACTGCCTCAAGCTTAAGGAGGATAAGAAGAACGGCAACGTTGCTTCTGCATCAGGTATTTACATTATAGACTTTAACCTAGCTAGCGATGCTTCATAGGTAATAGATACTGGATGTGGCTCACACTTTAATTCTCAGGGGCTAAGGAGAAGTAGGAAGCTAGCAAAGGGAGAAATGCAACTTCGGGAAGGCAATGGAGCAAGGATTGCGGCCTTATCCGTGGGAGCACTTAGTTTGTCTTTTCCCTCCGGCCTTGTTTTAGAATTGGACAATAATTATCATGTTCCAAGTATCACTAGAAACATTATATCAATTTCAGCATTAGACATCAAGGGTTTTGAATTTAAGTTAAGAGACAATAGTTGTTTAATTTATCTTAACATTGTTTTTTATGGTACGGCACATTCAGTAAATAGTCTTTATGTGCTTTCTTTAGACAAACAGATTTATAATGTAGAAAATACCACAAAAAGGGATAAGACCTGGGTCGAATACAACCTACTTGTGGCATTGTCGTTTAGGCCATATAAACATTAAACGCATCAAGAAACTTCTTAACGAAGGCATTCTTGATTCATTTGACTTGGAGTCATTTGAAAACTGCGAGTCTTGTTTACTTGGTAAGATGACGAAACAATCCTTCTCCAAGTTAGGAGAGAGGGCAAGTGATTTATTGGGCCTCATTCACACGGATGTGTGTGGCCCAATGAGCATGACCGCAAGGAATGGTTAACTCTATTTCATTACCTTCACGGACGACTTTAGTAGATATGGATATGTCTACCTAATGTCACACAAATCTGAATCTTTTGAAAAGTTCAAGGAGTTTCAGAGTAAAGTAGAGAAACATCTTGGCAAGAAAATCAAAGCCCTTCGATCGGATCGAGGCGGAAAATATTTGATCTACGAATTCGACGACCATCTGAAAGAGCATGGAATTCTTTTAAAATTGACACCTCTCAGAACTCTGCAGTGGAATGGAGTGTCCAAGAGGAAGAATCGAACCTTGTTGGACATGGTTCGATCCATGATGGGTCTAGCCAATCTTCCGATATGTTTTTGGGGACATGTACTTCAAACTGCAGTACTAGCACTAAACCGTGCTCCGTCATAAGCTGTTGAAAAGACTCCATATGAGTTATGGACGAAGAAACCTCCGCGGTTGTCTTTTCAAAAGATTTGGGGTTGCGAATCATATGTCAAGAGACTTATGTCTAAAAAGCTTGCACCAAAATCTGACAAATTTTCTTTGTAGGGTATCCAAAAGAAACAAAGGGGTATTACTTCAACAACCAATCTAGCTGAGAACAAAGTATTTGTTGCTCGAGATGGTGTCTTTTTGGAAAAAGAGCATCTTTTCAAAATGACAAATGGAAGGAAAATCGAACTGGATGAAGTTTAAGAGGATGAGAAATAAAAGGAACCTGACACTCAAAGGGCTTCGGAAGCGCCTGTTGATGAAATTCAGAGTCAAACTAACAATGTTGATGCTCAACCTATCGCCCTGCGTAGGTTGATAAGGCAAAGAACTCAACCAAACAGATACCTTGGTGTCTTATTAACTGAGAATCACGAAATCCTAGTTATGGATGGTGATGAGCAAGCGATATACAAGCAAGCTGTGACGAATCCCGACTATGCTAAATAGTTAGAGGCCATGAAATCCGAGATAGACTCCATGTTTGAAAATCAAGTCTGAGACTTGGTTGATTTGCCCGAAGGTTACACACCTATCGGTTGCAAATGGATTTTCAAGATAAAAACTGACAAAGATGGAAATGTATATATATACAAGGCTAGATTGGTCGCAAAAGGTTACAAGAAAATTCACGGCGTTGATTATGATGAAACCTTTTCACCAGTCGCAATGCTTAAGTCAGTCCGAATCTTTTTAGCGATTGCCGCATATTACGATCATGAAATAGGGCAAATGGATGTCGAAACCGCCTTCCTTAATCAGATTTTGGAAGAGAATGTGTATATGACACATCCAGAGGGTTTTGTGGATCCAAAAAACGCTGGGAAGGTATGAAAGCTTAAGAAATTCATTTATGGATAAATGCAAGCAAGCAGGAGTTGGAATCTGCAATTTGATGAAGAGGTAAGCAAGTTTCGCTTCATCAAGAATTCAGATGAATCTTGTGTTTACAAGAAGGCTAGTGGGAGTGATATTGCATTCCTAGTACTATATGTCGATGACATATTGCTCATTGGAAACATCATTCCAATGTTAGAGTCCGTGAAAACTTGGCTTGGAAAGTGTTTCTCAATAAAGGACTTGGGAGAGGCTCAGTATATTTTGGGAATCAAGATCTATTGGGATAGATCTAAGAAGATAATTGGGCTGAGTCAGAGTACTTATATCGATAAGGCACAGACACGTTTCCAAATGGAGGGCGCCAAGAGGGGCCACCTACCCATGTCTCATGGTGTAACTCTCAGCAAGACTCAGTGTCCAAAGACACCTGATGAGCGAGAGAGAATGAATCAGATCCCATATACTTTGCTAATAGGGTCAATCATGTATGCCATGATATGTACAAGGCCAGATGTGTCGTACGCCTTGAGTGCTATGAGCTGATACCAATCAGACCCGGGAGAAGCGCATTAGACTGCGGCCAAAAATATCCCAAAGTACCTGAAAAGGAACAAGAATAAATTGTAATACCCCGTATTTTTTAAACGTATTTTCTAATTAATTAATTAATTAATTAGTATTTTCTTAAAAGGGTATTTTAGTAATTTATTTTACTATTTGAATTTTGGAGCCAAAATGATATTTAAATTTTGGCGCCAAAAACATTTTAAAACTCAATTATTATTTTGGATTTTGGATAAGATTTATTATCCATTTATTTTATTTTAAAAACCCGATTATTTATATATATTTCGGATATTTTAATTAAGCAAAATTTATATTTTCTTATTTAATTTAAAAGGGCCAAATTTCCCTAATTGATTAGCTAGGATTTTCGGATTTTTTAAATGTAGAAAATCTGATTTTCTTAGTTAAATTAATTACTGAATAATTTATATTTTCTAATTAATTATTTTATACAATATATATTATTTACACATCATTTTTATTCCTTAAAAACTAGCAAAATAATTGCCTAAATATTTAAAGGGAGGTCCGAAAATATGAGCTTAGGAAAACTCAAATTTTCGGCCACTATATTGTATTTTGAACAAAATTATTTTGGTAATTTTTGTATTTTAATTATCTTCCTCAATAATATTATTTTCCTTAATTCTTATTTTCCATCTCCTAAATATTTTATCATCTTATTTCCCTACCTTAAATCATTCTTGATTATTCCCCAAGCAAAGCCATTTACCATTTAATACTTCATGACTACATACTTACCTTATTTCTTCATTACTTAATCACCATAACCTAGACTTTCCTTAATTCTTAAACTCTCTTTTCCAAGTAACTCCTTAAACTACATTTACCATAATTCTTCCTACATTCTCCTACCATAATTCTTGCATGAGCTAGCATATAAATACCCCCTCATACCTCTTATATTCTTCACACCAAAACCTCAACTCTCTTCTTCTGTCTTACTCTTCTTTTCCCTCAACCTTTTCCTACTTTTCTCCTCCTCTTTTCTAAAAGAAAATTAGCCTGTATATCTTTGGAACCAATTTTCGGGCACTTTTGGTCAGTTTTGGGGTTTTACTATTTTAGAGAAAATTGTTCCTCTCGAAATATCCTTGAGGTTAGGCTCAAGAATCACCCAATTAGGAGTTTTATTGAAGGACTTATGACCTCTGCAATTTATGTCTATTCTTTCCAACGCAAATCCAATTCTCTTTAATCCTATTCCTTTATTTTCTTCATGGTTAGTTTTCTAAAATATAAATACCTATTTCAAATCTATAATTTTATATTAAAGTATTATTTTTAAAAGAGTTTTATAGTCCATGCACATTAGATTTGGGTTTATGTCTAAGGATGTTGTGATAACCTTATGGCTATGTTAATTGCAAGGTGTATTCGTGATTGAACTTTGAAAGTGCGAAGTGTTGATTGATATTCGGAATCAAGGTACATTTAGGTGGCTAGATACCTTCGAAAGTGATTGGTTTGAATAGCATGTTTTATATGATTTTATTGGTGATTGAATAAAATTGATTTGAATTATGATTTATGGAATAAAGTATGTTTGGAAAAATTGATTTTATTATATGTTTTAATAAATGTATTTGAAGGATTGATTTTAATATCATGTTTTGAATGGCTTGAACTATTTATCATGTTTAAATAAAGGAATTGATTTGATAATCTTGTTGAATAAAATAAAAGTTTTTGGATCTCGAAAGGAAGAATTATTGATTTTTGAAAAGTTATTAATATGAGATTTAATTCTCAAGTATTTATTAAAGGTTGATTTTAAAAGTATGTTGATTTAAATAAAAAGAGTTTTAAATTATTTTATTATAAAGGTTGATATTATTCAACGGAGGAACTTTATGAGGATTTATTGAATTATTTTTTAAAAGCTTTACGAGCATGATTATTATATTAATCCCACTATGCGGATTCATTGAAGACTATGGACTTTGTATGACCTAATCTTTCCTCAAGAATAGCCTTGAAATAGTAGGAGACTAGCTTGGAGGTGTACACACTTAGAGAGGAGATTGAGTTTTCGAAAATAATTGATTTTATTAATCATTATTATTGAGTTATTGGAATTGTTTTGAGAATATTTGTGAATTGGTTTTCAAAAGAGGAATTGGTTTTATAAATCGTTTTATCGAATTATTGAATTATTGGAATTGGTTTTAAAAGCATGTTTGCAAATAAATTGAATTTACTTATCTTGCACTTGTCGTACTTAGCATATTTTGCTAATCCGTATTTTTTATTTGTTTTGGTTCGCCCTGTTTACCTTAATGGTAAGCAGTGTTAACTATTTTCAGGTGGAGTCAATATTTGAGCATATGGGAGTCCCGGGAATGTCCTTCGCCTAGAATTAGGATTGTTGGTCTTTGTTTAATTATGAGTACTCATGACAATGGTTTCTATTTATAGTTATTATTAATAAAGAAAGAGTTTGAATTTCCGGTGCAAAGTATTGGTTTTAGTTAGTAGTTTGAGTAGCCTCGCGTAATCACGCGGTGGTAATACGCCTATGTCTATCTCTATGGTATAATTATACGTATTATACTAGTAATTCCGTAAAGGGAGGTTTGGGGGTGTTACATAAATTCCTGGTCTATGGTGGGAGTAAGGACTTGGTTGTTAAAGGTTATACCGACGCGAGCTTCCAAACTGACATAGACGACTTCAGATCGCAATCTGGATACATATTTTGTCTAAATGGAGGAGCGTTCAGTTGGAAGAGTGTCAAACAGAGCACAATTGGGATTCTACAACTGAAGCCGAATACTTAGTAGCTTTGGAAGCAGCTAGGGAGGCAGTTTGGATTTGAAAGTTCATTGATGAACTTGGTGTGGTGCCCTAAATCAAAGGACCAATAGACCTTTACTGCAACAACAGTGGGGCTATTTCTCAGGCCAAAGAGCCAAGGCAATACCAGAAGGTCAAACATGTCATGCGGCGATTTCACCTGGTGAAGTTAAGATTTGCAAAGTTAGAACGGATGACAACGCACGTAGTCGATCCACTTACTAAACCGTTGCCTCAAGTAAAGCACAACAAGCACATTGAGGCAATGGGAATTAGGCACATCGAAGGTTGGCTCTAATTTCCTGTTTTATGTGTTTTAATTAAGTTTTGGACATCTTGATGTAAAACACTAAGTTAACCATTCATATAAAGAGTAATTTTATTTTTCGCAAAATCATTATTCTATAACTATTTAATTGTGGTTTAGAATTAAATAATGAGTCCATTCGATTTGACGATATTAAAGATAGGGTATCAAGACAATGTCTTGGATAAGGAAACACCTATTAATTGAACATTGAATGTCATATCGAAATTATCCCTAATCAAGTTCATTTAAAGGTTGGACGACGAATGACTGCATGAGATTAGTGTGTAGTATGATTTTATAGCACCGTTTCTTGTGCTACAAGGACACGAATGTCATATATCATTATCACAGGTATTAGTTTAGAACTATACTAGATCGACCTATGAGAATACTTTAAGAGATTTGAAAATCGTCACAAGTATATATATCTCATTATGGTTATTAATACCTTCTCCTCAACCATGAGTATTGTAAGTTCGCTTGTTTCAACACTAGTCTGTTTTGATGTTGTCAAACATCAGCCGTAAAAGGGGATTATAAAGGCAACACTCGAGCAACTAGGTATCTTAGTTTAACAATACAAGATTGGGAATGTCCTCATATTAACAATAAGAAATATGTCTTTGTTGTTTACAAGTCTCTCGAAGAGCAAGACTTTGCAAATATATGGTCGTGCTCAGATGGATTTTAGAAATCATCGGTACTTGACAGTCGAACTCGGAATTTCGAGGAACACTTCCGGACGTAATAAGGATGACGATAAATCTTACCTTATAGTTCATGAAGAGGCATTAGTTGGCATAGGAAAGGGAAATACACATACTGCACACCTGTCCAGAAAGGACAAGTGGGAGATTAAAAGGAATGGTGTCCTTCGAACAAGTGTATTATTCCGATACAGGGTTCAGAATCAATTATGGAGTTAATTATTCAGTGAAGTCAAGTGATCGGAAAGTCGAGCTAGAGGCCATCACCGATCAGTGAGATTAATTATATTAATCTCATAGCTTTCCTTTTACTAAACTCGACGGATCACACCCAAGCGTGCAACCGAACTAAGGAAACGAATTAATTCGAAGGTCTTAATGCGTCGATCAAGATGATTCATACTCAGACGTCAAGTTCCGAGTTTAAAGCGTCGAAGCTGAACGTCAAACGTCGAGTCGATTCTAGGAACCAATGAGACGAGCAAATAAGTCAAACAACATATATTAAGTCTACACACATAGCCGTAGCTTCGCATTAGCCTATCCATGCGAGGGCTAGGCTAGTGAGGCTAGCAAGACTGCTACCCTTGTGCGTGGCCTTGGCCGCAAACCAAGCACCCGTATGTGCATGCTAGCTGGGCGAGTAGGCTGAAACCCGCAAGCTAGCAGGCTCGATAGGCCTTGCTAGCTGCTGCTAGCATCAGCCCACAAGGAGCTTACGTGCAACAGCCCGCCAGTAGCGTGGGCCTGCTTGCGGCAGCGCCTTAGGCTATGCTGTGCTGACTTACCCAACCGAGAGCACAAGGACAACCAGCGAGGCACCCTTGCATCCTAAGGTAAGGCCGGACAGTTGGCCGGTTCTCATTGGGGGCGACTTTTGGCTTAGGTAGCAAGGAGACCTTGTGGTCCTCCCTTATAGACCTCGATCACCTAACCCTTCCCTTTGTGTGCCAAGTGTTGTTTGATTATTTTCTTGGTGTATTCAATTTAATTAAGAATTACGTTAAATGCTAAAATTCACATTTATTGAAAGTTTCACATTGATAGATTTCATGAGGATTGGAGATGACAATTTTATAAATACCCAAGCTTGCCTTGGGAATTGAATTGCAAGAGTTGGACTCGAAAAAGACATCTCCGATATAAACCGTGAGAAAACCTTCGGAGTACGTGAATCTCTTGTAGTCATGTCGAGTATTAGTCTAGCCACTAATATCGACCAAGGTTTGGGCGCGCGGGTGGATTTTGTTGGAGGAACCACGTGTAAGGTTCTTGCTCCGTAGCGGTCGAGAGTCTGAGGTTCTTGCTCGAGAGGTTCAAGCACGCTTCAAGGGTATGATAGTCTTTCTCTCTTTATGTGTTCATGTGTTTATTGCTTTATTTATTATATGCATGTTAGTCGTAATTATTTATGCATGTGGTTCGTGGTAGGGTTTGGTTCCACACAGTGTTTAGAACATCGTAAAACCCATTAGTATTAAGTATGGTCTTTATTCAAGAAGGTTTAGTATTCAAACTCCTTTGTATGTTTTTTTTTTTAGTTTACCATGACATAAAATGATGTTGTGGTGATGCTAGTGCGAGAATGGTTACATGTCAATTTATGGGTCAAACTTTGTGCATAAATCTTAGTTAATATATAAAAAATAATAATATAATCATGTGAGATTTTGGAGGGAGCCCAGGTTACACACTTTGATAAACTTTTTACGTTTACCAAATGACAATTTAGTAAATATCTTGCTTCATTTTCCGCAAAATGGCTTTAAAAAATATTTTTTGGCTCTATTGTCACATGGCACTGAGGGACCCCTATTAACGCCAATTTAACGTCTAGAAGACCATCGTCAAGTTAGAAAGTTAATTGGGTTACTTTTTCAGAAGAGAGAGAGTGTAAAAAAAAAACGAGGTCTGACAAAAACTAATACTCCAGTAAGGTCATGAATGCAGCGACAACCTTATTAATTTATGACCAACAATCCAGTAAGACCTCCCGATGGCGGCCGGCAATTGCTCCACCTTCAAATTGGTATTTTTTTTTTGTCCTTTTCTCTTTCCTATTCCATCTTCTTCATCCTCGCTCCAACTTCTTCCTCCTCCACCTTCTTCTTGCTTTAATGCTCCTATATTGTATTAGCTCATGAGCACCACTTTCACCACCATATTTTCACCACCAAACTAAACAAAAACCCTAATTAAAAAGAATGAAAAGAATGGTATATTTAACCCTATGTGGCAAGGGTTGCGTCTTGCTACCCAACTACCAGTTAAATGGTAATTGCCCACCTTTAATTGTTGAGTTCTCAGCTCCAATGGTCGATTATTAAGGTTCGACTTCTCCACCTCCAATGGTTCGAGTTCTCAAGTAATTGCCCACCTCCAATTGGCTCTAATGGTGATGGTAGCTCAACTCGTATGAAGTAAAGAGGAGAGAGAAATAATTGACACATTTCACCTAACGTCGTCAATTATAGTCACCTAACAGCGTTCATTGCAAATGTCACCATTGCCTATACTTTTTCAGATGAAAGTACAACGCTACCCCTTGATAAATAACCCACATTTCTCATTGTTATAAAATTGAATTTGCTCGAGATTTTGTTGGATATGTCTCATTGAATATTTTATTAATTAATATTAACTTTTTATAAATTTTATGTGTATGAAAATGAAGATATATACGTTTTTCAACGCGTTTTGAAGACTATGAAAAGTCAAATGTGACAAAAAACAATAAGGATAGAGAAAGTATTTTATAGATTAATGATATTTACATTTTAATATTCTTTCCATCTCAGAATAATTGACAGTTTTGACCCGTTTGATCATAATTTTTTTTAATATTAACTTACTAAGATATTAAAAACAAAGTTATCATAAAATACAAGTATTGTTATAAACTTTCATAATATTCACTTAATTAATTTTTTACAATATTAATATTTTAATTAAAAACAAACTTATACATTAACATACGGCGCACGGTGTGTTAATTATTACTCTCTCCGTATTTTATTACTTGCTTCATTTTTTCATGCACGAAGTTTTAGAAAGAATAGTCAAAAGTAATAAAATATGGTGGAAGTGGGGTTGGTTGAAAAATGAAAAAAAATCTAAATTATCAAAAGTGAGTATAAGTGAGAAAGAGAGAGAATATGAAAAATATTAAAATATGACATGAGAGGACCACTTGTAGGGAGGAAATTAGTAAAATATTGTTAAAGATTTCTAACAAAAAATGGAGCAAGTAATAAAATACGTCTGCAAAAAGGAAGTGGAACAAGTAATTAATAAAATACGGAGGGAGTATACAAGTACTTAATAAAAGGAAAAGGCTTGGAAATACCCATATGTATTTGCTCAGCATAATTGTACAGTAAGGCCCCGTTCTTTTGAGCTTTTGGGCAGATTAGATTTCAGTAGAGCGGAGTAGATGATGATGATGATTATTATTATTATTATTATTATTATTTGATTGCTATTAATTAATTAATATTTATTATTTATTTATAATATTTACTAATTATTTATTAATTTTATTAATTTATATATTTATTATTAATTTTATTAATTATTATTATTGAGACTAAACAAAGCAAAGCAGATTTCAGCAGAGTAGTCTAAAGAACAGGGCCTAAAGTAATACTCCCTCCGTGTTTTAATAAGTGTTACCCTTACCAAATGTGGCGGTGTTTTAATAAATGTTACACTTTTATTTTTGGCAAAAAACTACATTTTAATATTTTATTTTTCTCCTCTCATGATCCCCACTCAAACCCACTACTACTTTTTTTTATTATTATTTCTTTCCTTTTATATTCATTACTTTTTTAATAAATTATCAACCCTACTATTTATTTTCTTATAATTTTTTAATACTCCAACTATCCCACTTATCTTTGATTTTATTTAAGTCAATTAAATTGCCTAAAACTATATGCTGATCAAAGTGTAACACTTATTATACTCTCTTTGTCTCATAATACATGGCACAGGCAAATATTGCACACATGTCAATGCATTAGTTTGACTTTATTTTTAAATAATTAAATATTAATGAAAAGTATTTTAAAAATTGTATTATGAAACTTTATATTAAAACCTAACTAATAATATATTTTATGATAAAATATATTTTTATTATATTGGTAAAAAATTATGGTCAAATCTATAGCATAAATAATGAAAAAAATAGTCCAACGGCATGTATTATAACACGGAGGGAGTAACACGCAAGATGTATAGTACGGAGTAGAACATAGTCTAGGGATGGTAAACCGGACATGACAAGTCCCAATTTGACGGCGTAATAAGTTTGTATTCTGAATGACAGGCCCCATCCATCTCTTATCTCTCTATTCTCATTTTTCTTACTCCGTACTCTCTCTCTCTCTCTCTCTCTCTCTCTCTCTCTCTCTCATGTTGCTCTCCTCTACTCTACTCAATGCTGGCTCTTCAGGTTTTACGTTTGCCAGTCGCATTCGTGACGTGTTAATTTCTTCTATTGTTATCATTTTCATCATATACTAGTAAAATATATTTTTTTCGTTCTATTAATATCGCAATAACTGGATTTTTACTCTATTTATCTTTCTTGTTTAACAACATATTATAATTTATACGTAAAGTAAAATATAGTTAGTGGGGTCTTGTTAGATCGTCTCGTAAAATACTTTTATAATATCAACTTTTTATAATTTTTACTCTTATATAATTATAGATATTTAACATATAAAATATGCTTTAAGATGTGTAATTTTATCCTTGTTGCAATATTTGTGAAACAAAGAAATTACATATTAAAAATTAATATATATATATATATATATATATATATATATATATATATATATATATATATATATATATATATATATATAATCACTCTTTTATTCTCTTTTCCTAAGATTTGATTCTTGCACTTCCATTATTAAAATCGTGTTTCTTTATTTAACAAGTTGATAATCTTTTACTACTGTTTGACATTCGATTTTGATGGACCAACCATTTTATGTTGTTTGTATGTTGCATCATAAATTATTTCATGCCCTCCGATCCTATGTTAAGACTTAAGACGTGGAGAATTTTTGCCGATTATTCATTCAATATTTCAATCACTTAGCTTGGAGCTAAGAGTGAAAAAAGTAGCAAGTGATGTGTAGTAGATGCTCCACTCCACCTTATGCAATTATGCATGCCCGCTATCTTTCTGTTTTCTATTGGCTCTATCTCTATATAATACTCCATGATAATACAACGCAATGGTGTATATGAAATTCGATGCCATATTTTAATAGGTACTCAGTGGCATTTGTATTCAACAAATTTGTAGTTCTTGAACTTATTTTCACAAATTAAATTATAAAGTTGAAATATTACAAAAATGTCATTAATGACACGGGAAACCTGTAAACTATCCGATTAACATGATATAAGGGTCTAAATTAAATCCTAACTCTTATTTTAGCCTTGGTTTTCATTATAATGAAACAACAGAGATAATGCTATGCATTAATATAAAATAATGTAAATCAAATATAAAGATTAATCAAATACGAAGTAATAAACTAAATTTAGTGAAAATTTAGGAATGAAGAGAACATGTACTCCGTACAACATATCATATTATGTAATCATGTATTATAAAAATAAAGCTTTATTCTTGGGGGTTAGACCATCTCTATTGGTGAGACTCAACTTTGATTATTGAAATACAAAATGAGTTGTTTTTTTTACCTCCAATAGTGAAACCCAACCCACTTCTCAATTTAGCAATTCATGTGAAATCTAATTTCTCAATGGTGAGACTTTCTAAAGTATACTAATTGTAAGTTTTTCAAAAAAAAAAATCAAATGAGACTCAAAGTTGGGTATCTAAACTTAGCAACTTTCTTTTGGAGTTGCTAAGTTTAGATACCAACTTATTAGTATACTTTGTAAAAAATAATCTCTCTCTCCTAAAAAAACTCCCTTAAGTCTCACCATTAGAGATGGTCTTATAAAGAAAATTTCCTGTGTTAAAGGTGGGCATGGGCCGTGCTGGCCCGCGGGTGGCACAATGCGAGCACGACACAATGGTGGCACGGCCCAGCACGAGCTCGCTAGAGGCACGACACGACACGATGACCGAGGAGTGGGCCGTGCTGTGAACACAATTTTGAAAAATCGGCACGAGCACGACATAGGCATAGTGGGCGGCACGGTTGTTTGGCCTGTAGGTCGTCCCGCGAGTACGGCATGTGGCACGCCAGGCACGGCACGACCCGTGCAAACGACTACTTTTCCGCTGCTTCCAACAGCCATATTAACGGCTATAATTCCAATAGCCTCTCTAATGGCTAATTCATCAATTTTCCTATAAATACTTCACTTCTTTATTCATTTTTTTTCCACAATTCATCAACTCATCTATTCTCAAATCTTTTATTCTCTAATTCCTACTCTCTTATAATCTCTACTTCTCAAAAAAAAAAAAAAAAAAAACCTCATATAATCTTTATTTCTCTAATTCTCTCAATTATAAAACTTAATATAAAAAAAAAATTATAAGTTCGAGAAATTAATTAGTGAAAAGCAATCGAAGCGTCGTTGTAAGATCTAACTCAACTTTATGTCAATTTGTTATTCTTATTCCTATTATTATTGTTATTGTTATATATTTATTTATTATTATTGTTATTATTATTATTGTTATAATTATTGTTATTGTCACTATTATTATTGTTCCTATTGTTGTTATTATTATTGTTAGTGTTATTATTATTTGTATTATTATTATTGTTGTTGTTGTTATTGTTGTTATTATTATTAATCATGGCATCAAACCCGAACCCTTCCTCCTCTTCTAGGAAAGCCAAGTCAAAACGTACTAGTACTAGTAGAGAATCACCTAATCCAAACACTTCAATGCCCTCCCCTAACATGCCCATTCCGAACACTTCCACTCCCTTCTTTCATCCCCAAACCATGGGAGGATTCGATCAATTGGACAATATGTTTCCTTGGACTATGTCTAGTTCGGGATTTCAACAAAACCAATTTTCACCTCATTTATACGGCTCACAACATGAATTTTCTCATCATACTAGCCAAGGTAGCCAAACACATGCCGCGGGGTCGAGTGAACAATCCACCCAAATGCCAAACACCCAAATTCCAAACACATTAGAATAGTGTATCGAAGAGGAACTTGCCGCTACTAACCGAAAGAGTAATGTTTGGGCACAATTTTAATTAAGTAGAGATGGAACCAAATCCAAGTGTAAGACATGTAAGAAAATTTACTCGGCCAAAACCAAGGGAGGGACGGGACACCTATTATTATGATTGGTCTAATTGTGAAAAATATATGCAGTTTTTACAATTATTATATAGTATGACACATTATTTTTCTTCTGTTTATAATCTTTGTGCTCATTCTTTTCTTAGAAATGCATGTTTACTTGCACAACTTTTTGCTGAACACCGGTCACACACACAATTATGATGGATATCTTCCATCAATGGAGGAAAAATGGCGTAAATATTACACTAATCTTCCAATGATTTATATTGTTGCTTCTATATTAGATCCAAGGCAAAAGTATGATGGCACATTTCTATTTATTGATATTTATTTTCAATGAATGAACTTTGAAGATGATGTTGAGTCTTATAAAACAAATGTAACCAATCAATTTTTGCCTTATATAGAGTTTATGAATCTAAATATGGAACCGTGTCTCGATTTGCTCTTCAATCATCCAAAAATGTAAGTAAAAGAGTCAAAGGTTTATTTGCACAAGCTGCTAACATGATGTCTAAGTTTTCAGGTAGTGAATCAGCATCTAGGAGAACACAAAGCGATGTTTCGGAGTTGCAAATGTACTTAAGTTACGACTTCATGAAAGGCATGGACGACGAAGAGAAGTACGACCTCGACATCCTTGATTGGTTGAAAACACAAAGCACGAAACATCCAAATTTGGTGGCAATGGCTCGTGATATTTTTTGCTATCCAAGTCTCCTTCATTGCCTCCGAAAGAGCTTTTAGTGCGTCGGGAAGGGTTTTAGACTATAGAAGAACAAGTCTAAAACCCGAAACACTTGAAATGTGTATTTATTTCAAGGATTGGTTGGATGCCGAAACTCGCTCCCAAGATCGTACTTATGCACAAAACGACGATGATGAAAAAACGTCGGGTTCTCCCAGTTCTCAATCACTTCAATTGCCCGATGACCTCCTTGAAGAAGAAGACGAAGACGAAGAAGAATAAGAAGAATAATTAGATTACATACTATTAATTATAGCTAATTTTGTATTATATTTCCCGATATAATAAAATAAGCTATAAAGTTAAGTTATTCATCAATTATTATACGATTTTTATCATTATCAATTATTGTATTATCGATTTATCGTATCGGCGTATAATAAAATAAGTTATTCATCAATTTTCGTGTTATCGCACTCATAAATTTTTTAATTATATGCATTGTTGCTTTTTGCTAAATAATAATAAATATGTATAATAATAAAAAAAATATTATAATACATTAATAATAAAAACAACATAAATAATAATAAAGAGTTAAAGGACTATAATAATAAAAATAAGAATAATAAAAAGAAAAATAATAATATAATAATACAAATACATAAATATAAATTAATAAAATTATTTAAATATACTCATTTTAAAAGTTATTCAAAAAAAAATATATATCGATTTTTTTAAAAAAAACAAAAAAATTGGACGGCCCGCTACCAGGCCCGGCACGTGGGCCGGGCTGGGGTGTGCCAAATGATGGCCCGACACGAGCCCCCACCAAACACGACCCGTGTTGGCCCGACACAGCACGTTGCCCACCTCTAGTGTTGGATGATAGAGGAAAATTCTACGAAGTAATTGCTAGTACTTCGTAATATTGTCGATCACTATCAAAAACTATGAGACCATCTTATAAAAGTCTTTGTGTTGCTCAATGTCAATTTTGTGTTTTGTCTAGTTTCTATATAACCGTTAAGGAAACAAATATTATTAGGGTAGGTGACAAACCACTATTATTATTTGAAGATTAATTATATACTTTGTAATTTTTTGTAATACAAAGTACCGAGTTTACAAATAGATGCTTATAGACCAGACACGTGTCATGTATATGCAATATTTGACTTATGCATGTAGGGGCATATACGCATATTAAATGAATACGAATTACGAAGTATATGTCAGGTATTCTTCTTCTCCTTTACGTGAAACTCACAACAATTGGAAACAAAATTCTTTAATATGTTGTACTGTCATCAGCTATACTTATCCTCACGCTACTCACCATACCTAAATGCTCAAATATAGACCATATATTGAGTAGGAAATAATCACATCAGCACGAATCTAGCCATTTTGTTCCCCTTGAAGAACTTTCGCTATAGCTATTATATGAACGAAGAACATGCTTCATATAATCATGATGCCATTGAAACCAAAAGATATGAACTTATCAAGATGAACTAGATAGTTGTCAATTAAGAAAACACATCCATACATGTCTACACATCCATACATGTCTACAAAGAAGGGGACCATATATCTACTTGCCTCATGGTCTTTATTTTCAGATCCAAAAATATTTAATTAATTTTACCCTTGGCAAATTATGGCTTATTTTTGTTTTATGCAACTTTTTTTCAAATTTTTGGCATTTTTTGGGTTTCAGTACAACACAAGTTGCTCCAAATTGGATGGACAAACATCAAAGTTGATGCATGTCCTTTTTATTGGAGTAAATTTTACTAATAAAATAATTATTTTGCTATAAATAAGATTAATTATTGGCAGAAAATGGGCCATTTGGGGTCCTTTTCTACAGGATAGCAATAAAAGTTTGGGTTGCAAAGGCAGTGTCTGTCTTTTCCTAAATAGACAACTTTTAATTTCTTACTCTGACTCTAATTTGGCTTTGTTTAAAAGTCCACTCTTTTCTCTTGTTTGCTTTCTATAACCAATCAGTTGCCCTACTTGGGTCCAATCTAAAACATTTGTAGCTCAATCTTATTATCCTAATGGTTTTTATTAGTTTGTCAACTACCTTTATTAAGGGTAACGATCTCGTCCTTTATACGTTATACTCCTTCCGTCCCACAATATAGTTCATGTTTTCTTATTTTGGATACTGAAAATGTTGTTTCGATTTCTATTTTTGGATAGTATGTAAAGCATTATACCTTTTTTTTTTAACTTTATTCACTGAACTTCTTAATTTACCCTTAACTTATCCACTTGCATTGTACTTTTTTCCACTTTCTCTCTCTAACTTTTGTCTATAATTAGTCTTTTCACCTTTCCCCCCTTAAATTATCCATTTGCCTTGTACCTTTGTCTAGCTATTTTCCACTTTTAATGCACTTCTCCTCCCATTTCTTAAAACCGTGAAAAAAACACAATAGAAACTATATTGTGGGACGGAAGGAGTAAGTTATAATCTAGATTGCAATACAGTTGTCTCTCCAAGTCTCCACGGCGTAGGTTGTATAAGAATGAATACAAATGAATATATATCTGAGAAAACACTAGCGGAAAAGTAAAAACTGATATGCTCATGACATAATATATTCTTTGCATTAAAAAAATAATTTAATCAAGATATTAAAAAACACTTATCATTGTTCCAATTTTAAAGTATATAAGTGATGAATTTCTCTTCCCTCTACTATAATACATAATATATTTTAATGTCCTAGAAGTAATTTTTATACAATAATATGTGTTTACATAATTAAAAATACAAACATACTATAGGGGTGTGTCCGATATATATTGGACGCAGGATACACCAATACACCATCCATGTGAATATAATTGAAGTGCATGTATGTGCACCCTACTTCTATTAAATTGGTGTACAGTAATGCTCTTTTTAAGTGGCATACGGTTAAATTGTTAGTCGTGTTGATAATTTGTATAATGTGCACCCTACTTCTCTTCAATTGTTGTACTGTATTGCTCTTTTTAAGTGGCATACGGTTAAATTGTTAGTCATATTGATAATTCGTATAATGTGAAAACAATACATGAACAAATGAAGCTAATACTATACATACTAATTTCTTATGATCTTTTTGTGCATGTGACATGTGTTAGTGTGTCACTCTATGACTTTCAATTTAAGTGATCACGGAATCAAGTTTAGAGTATCTCACGTTAGCTTAATGTGGGGGTGTGTATCCTTTTAAGTTCAATTTGGTTTGGATAATTTATGTTCAAGTTCATGTCAAGCTTGGTTTGGTCATCACTATGCTTGAGGACATTATTTCGAATCCGATCACTATTGAGTAGTGTGTTGCTTCATATCACCTTAAAATTGATTATGTTGCTTTTTTGTTAAAATGTTTTGGAATATGGTTTGATTATTAGTTTAGAAATTTCTTGTTAACAATTTTATTACTTTAAAAATTCTCAAGTCTTTTTACATTCATATGTATACTTATTATAAAGGGAGAGAGCCAAGTTTCTCTCAAAAATAAACGGAGCTGTTTATTTTAGTGGCAAAATTGTAATTATAATTAACATTTTGAAAAGAAAAAAAAAATTCTTCATCTTCCTCCTCCCTCCAATCGTAAGTCATGACCCACTTCCATGGTTTCTTCCTCCTCCTTCCTTCATTCTCCACCTAGCCAAACACCTTCTATCTTCTTTGTTTCCTTCTTCAATTCAGCTGGTTCAGTGGAGAACACCAAATCCAACACCGCTATTTCGACGGTTTCGCCATCAAATCTAATGAAAACCTTAAGAAAAATTATAGAGTTTAAGGGAATGGTTAACCTTAAAGGGAAAGTGTTTGTCGTTCGTTTGTGTGATTTCCTTTCTCTATTGATTTCACCATTGATGGTGCTCATGTGCTTCTTCATATTCTTGTTACAATCTCCATTAAAGCTGCTGTAGAGGATCTCTCCTTGAAAATGGCAAAATACCTTTATTTTTAAAGGTGAAATAACTAAAACACCCTTTAATTTTAAATCCAAGTTTTCCAAGAAGAGAATCTTGGATTTCCTCCTTAATTCCTTATTATTTCCTCCGTTCTTTTTTACTTGACCTGCTTTAATATTTACACTATTCTCACTTCTCTTTTGACCGTCTTTTGCAAATAATATGTGAGGAAAAACATATTCATGTGAGATCTTTTTAAATTCATCTCAATAAGTACTATCATAATATATAACTTTTATAATTTTTATATTGATCATTATAAATTATGATATACTCTACTGCATTTCAACACTATTCTATATCTAATATGCATAAATAATACATTTTATTACCAATCAAGAGAACCATGAATTTTTCACGACAGCATATTATTAGGACAAAGGTTTTAAGCATAATAAAACCTTTGTCGGACAAACGATTTGGTTATTTTTAGGGTAATAAAATCCAATAGGTTTTACTCTCTCCATCACACATATTTATGCCAAAATAATAAGAACTTCACATGTCAATATGCTACCTTTTTTTAATTTTAATTTTTATTTTTATTGTGTTGCCCAAAATTTCCTATTTTTCGTAAAGTACAAAGATAACAAAGCACATCCTAAATTATAATTACTCTGTTACTATTTTTTGTCCTATTTGACTGTGTACGGTCTCCAAAATGCGTATTAAAATGTCTATATCTTTATTTTCATACACGTAAATAAAAACATAGTTCCTCTATTTATTTTTTACTTGACCTGTTATTTTTTATCATGCTTGTCAATACAAAACTTTAACGATCAATTACTTTAATTCTCCATAAGTAAAAATTATAAAAGTTATATATTATAATAGTACTTATTGAGACGAATTCAAAAAGATCCCACGTGAATATGTTTTTCTTTACATATTATTCACAAAAGACGGTCAAAGGAGGAGTGGTGAATAGTGTAAAAATCAAAGCGGGTCAAGTAAAAAAGAACGGAGGAAGTAATATTAATAACGTATACAATGAGACAAATCTAATAAGACCACTCATGACTATATTATCTTTTATAGATTAATGGTAGTTTATGGTCAAAGTTTTTAAAATTAATCCAAAAAATGACAATGGGACAAAAATAAAGGGAAGGAGGGAGTATGAATTTTTATTTAATTTGATCATGGGTGTGAACATAACATCATACACAGAGGTATATAATATCCAAGTGTTAGATTCGATATTTTATAAAAGTTTGCACCATGATCTTTCTTCAATTTATTTAATTGTGAATTATTGATTATTCACCATGTCTACTCAACTCTTGTCACATTTCAATCAAAGGAAAAAAATAAATAAATAAAAAAAAAAAAATCAAATATAAATAATACCCTACATTTACACATAATAATTAACGGAGTGGTAATCAATTAGTTCAATTTCCTTCTAGATTAATAGTTACTAAATTAGATATATCATAATTGCTCTGTCAAAAAAGAACATTCATCCTACAAGCAGAGTAAAAATATAGTATCCAAGTGTTGACTACAGTTTATTTTATAAAAGTTTGCACCACGATCTATCTTTATTAATTAAATTGTGAATTATCGATTATTCACCATATGTTTAATTTAATCTTGACCCATTGCATGATAAAAGAAATAATAATTAAAAAAGCTAGACCTATAAAAGGCTCTAAACCTAACCTACTAAATGACCTAACAAGTTAAATAGTCAATCGATTTCCTTCTAGATTACAAGCTAGCTAGGTGAAAATATATCATAATTGGTATTTGAAAAAATCACTTACATCCATGGAGTAATTGGTCATATAAAGTTTAAGTGTGCTTTCGCGACGACCTTTATTTAATTTGTTAAAGGACCAATACATTCAAAAGCTTAATTTAATGGTTGGTTTATATATTCTATCATGTCCCCTAACATAAGATCCATTTGGACTTGAAATGTGGATGCAACATGGGATCTCCGCATACTCTGCACAAAATATTTTACTTGAAAGGTGGGGTGAATGAGATTTGAACCCGTGATCATTGTGTCAACGTTGACTCTGAAACCTAGCTTCAACAAAAAGCTTTTGCTTTTCTTTAACTGTGATTTCCCGCAGTAGTGTAGTGCCTTCTCCCTGATGATGGTCGGATCCCTTAGTTTCTTCTTCTTTGTGGTTGTTGCTTCTCCTCGTCATCATCGACACACGTTATTTTATTATTTATTTATTTATTTATTTAATTTTTTTTTTACTATGCTGCTATCCTTCGTCGTTTGATGCATGATTCAAATCTAGTCAAAGCATCCAATTTTCTCTGGGTCCAATTGTGGGGTGTGATATAGAATATCCATAAAAATATTCTCTTCCTAGGTTTGGGATATATTTTGTACTCGAATAAGAATATCTATATGATATTATCTTTACTTATTTTGTTAGTTACTTAATATGCTTGAACTCTCATTGTAACCCTATAAATATTGATCAATGAAAATCACTTTGATTGAGGAGTTTATATTAGCTGATATAATTGAAAGGTGAATTATCTATTATTACCATGTCTACTTAGTTCTTGACACCTTTGAAAAACAAAAAACCACTAGACCTCTTGGCTCTATTTAGTTCAGTTGTTTTTTTTTTTTTTTTTTTTTTTTTTTTTTTTTTTTTTTTTGAAGACTCAGTTGGTTTTTTCTAGGATTATTCTATTTAAACTCAATTAAATTAGCGTTTAAAAAAAAAAACTCAATTAAATTATTAAATCCAAACTTATTTTATTTGAACTTATTTTTTTTTATCTAAGTTTATTTTGCAAGAATATTTTGTCTAAACTTATGTTGTTTGAATTTATCTAAACTTACTTTTTCAAAATTACATATTAAAATAAGGTATTTCCTCCGTTTCATATTAGTTGACACATTTTTTTTCAGACTCATTTGCCAATGCTTAACTTCAAATAATGAAATCTTCAATTATGTAAAATAAAATTTATACTATTTTAATATTCAAAAATAGACGTTGAGATGAATCAAACAACACCTTACTCGACTATATTTTTTCTTAAGATTATATCACACAATGAAGTCAAAATAGCTTTGTGAATAGTGGGCAAAATTCAAAATGTATTAACTTAATTGGAATGAAGGAAATAAGAAACACTATCTAAAACGCTATTCCTACCATTAACCGCTACTTAAATCACTATCTTGGCAAACACTTGTTATTTTTCGAACTAATATTTTTAATAGAGTATATAAACCGATCCTGGACTTCAACCATCAGTTTAAGCTTTTGATTGAGTTGGTCCTCTAACAATTTTCATCCCGTTAAAACGCTAACTATTGCCTAAAAACGCGTTAACGCATTGGGCGAAAGACTATACTACTCTGTAATAACTAAACCTGCTATGGCTGCTAAATGACCTAACAAATTCCTTCTAGATTTCTAGATTAGTAGATTATAATATATAATGATAGTAATTTCTTTTTCAAAAAAGTACATATATCATCATATTTTAAGTGAGATTTAGCACACTTTTGTTTCCCGCATAACACCACTAATCCAACATTGATGGAATAAGACTTTTTGTTCCCCATTTTTCTATAACTAAATGATCAAATCATGATTCATTATACTTTGTATAACAGTAATTAATATTATTTTCTTTATCACTCCTTTGTTCTCCATACAACAAGCATAATTAGACATGGAATAATTTAAGACCTTTCCCTAATGCTATTATACTCGTTAATGTATTTTGGTCCATAATTAGACATATATACTAGTATGTAGCCAAATTGACAAAATCGAATTTAAAACAATAACACTAGTGATGTACTTGCGTTACTTATACATCCATAGTGGTTCTTATTACTTTAATAATATGTGTATTATCATAGTTAGATTAGTTCGTTGAATTTGTAAACAACACGTATATTATCTACAATGTGTAGACAGTGTAGTCACGCCAAATCACATAGTTTTACAATATAATTATGTCAAAGCTGTAAAGTTTTACGGAATCTTAGAATATAGCCAATATTGCTATACAATTTACAATGAACAAAACGCATCCCATATGTGGAAGGAAGCACTTTATAAGTGTCATACAGTGGACTTAGGTTTTTCTGTACAAATTAAAAGTTTTATGTAATAAAAATAGCTTTTTATAGTTGATTAAGGGGTCGTTTGGTTCATTAGGGAATTACAAATCCCATAAAATTTCAATTTGTGTGAAATAAATTCCATCATCAAAATCATGGGAATTCAACAAATTTGTTTGGTAAAGAATGGAGGAAGTAAATTTCCATGGAAATTTTAACTTACCAAGGGGGTAAGGTAAGTGAATTCTCATGTTTTGTGGGAAGTCAAAATTCCCATGAATTTTCATTACCCCCATTTTAACTTTTTTTGTGTCAATCAAACAAGAGATTAAAAATGAAATTTATAGGAATTTTGACTTCCCATAAAATATTTAGCCAACCAAACAAGGCCCAAGTATATAATATGATGGGTAGGACCGTAGGAGTATTATTCCTAAAATCACAAGTACCTACCCCACATTAAAGGGCAAAGAAGAAGAAGAAGCATATATTCGCGTAACCCCACTCCACTTAAAATCGTGATGGAGGGCATCACAATTTACAGGAGAACGTATCATATTCTCCCCATAAATCTTAGTGGAAGTTTGCAAGAACACTAACATTATAAATTAGATATTTATTAATAATTTGTTTAAGAATCTACAACTTTGTGGGTTCATTTGAATAGGTCAAAGAATATAATATAATTAATAATAGTCTTTTTTATAAAATAAAATAAAAATAAATAAAGTTCACGTATTTAGATGATACAAGTACTCTGTAATTTTTTTTATAGGTAATGAAATACTCTGTAAATCATAATTATGGTATTATTATTTATGGACTTCAGGCGTAATTAGATCCAAATACTTTGTGGATGTCAAACAAGTCCGATAATAAAATAATTACACCTTAAAAGTGAAATTTGATTTCATGACCTTTATCTTAAAAAGGCGAAGATTGAAATATACCACTAGAGAATACTGTATTCGGATAATTGCCTACAATTGGAGGTGTCCATTTTAGTGGAGAGTTGAAATGGAAAGAATGTTCTTTGTCTTTTAGATGCTCCTAATTCAATAATTAGTAGAGCATGAAAGTACTTAACACGGTACTAGTTGCATAGTTTTTTTTTGACACCATAGTCGTTGCATGTTCAGTGGTTTGAGAATTGACTTCTTTAGCAAGAGGGTTCTAGTTTTGTCTACCGTTAATTGTGATTTTATAGTTATTATATTTTGGGTTTTTGGCATTTTTTATTTTATTTTATTTTTTTTAAAAGAGGGTTTTTGGCAATTTATTCCCCCTCCCTATTTGTTTGCCCCATTGCCAAAATGTGGGTCAAAATTTGATATTTTTGACCATAAATTCCCGTTATTCTATTAAAGAAAATATAGTCATGTGGGATTTTGTTTGATTCGTCTCATTATAAATTTAATTAATATCAACTTTTTATAATTTTTAAGCAAATGGAAATTGCGATATAAACGTTTTAACAAGTGTCTTAGAGACCGTATAAAGTCAAATGGGGCAAAAATAAAGAAATAGAGAGAGTATTACTTTGTAGTTCGGATTTGGATTCGATTTGCATCAAATTTTATGCTCTCTTTGGTGGTGTGACAGCATGTCAGTTCACTAACTACTCAAAATTAAAAGATTTGTACAATTTGTAGCTTCTCTAATAACTCCTTCCGTAAATGTTTCTTTGAGCATATATGCAGATATGTCAATGTAAAATTTTAACTACTGTTATTTTTAATTACTAATAAGTAAAAATTATAATAATTAAATATTACTTCTCCCGTCTCAAAATAACTGACGCGTTGGACTTTTTTTTTCATTATTCATATACTATATGTTTTTATCTACAAAATAACAACATATTTTATCATAACATATGTTGGTAAATAGGTATTGATATAAAGTTTCATGATATAACTTTTTTTTTTAATGATTTTCATTGATTTTTACTTATGTAAAAATAAGGTCAAGCTAGTGTCTTGGCATGTGCGCAAAGTTTAACCGTGTTAGTTATTTTGAGACATACAATATAAAGTAATATACTATTCATTCAAATGATGATAACAAGTACCTACAAGATTATATTTATTCTTATGTATAAATCACAAACATTAGTAAAAGTGAATTAGATGAATAATGCAAAAGGTCAAAATATTTCACTTATTTAAATAGAGAGGGAGTACCACAACATACTTGTACAAGATACAACTATACAAGACCACGACTCCACAAGTACATAGTCAATGTAAAAATTTAATCAATAATTCATTAATACTCCATATATTTAAATATTAATAATAATCGTTTTCTAAAAGGAGGAATAGATAACCAAATACCCGAGTACTTATATTCACAAGTAAATTGACAAAATATGGTAATATACTAGTCCTTAGATATATTTTTTAGCTATATCTAGTCGCAATTAGAAGCACTACAAAAAAACAGCTTAATTCCGACGGAAATATATTCCGTCGGAAACATAGGAAAATCCGTCAGAATTAGGCGTTCCGACGGAATTCCGTCGGAACAAGTTTGTCGCAAAACAAATTGTAGGAAATTCGACCTTTTCTAAGGGAAATTCTGTCGGAAGACAATATTCCGACGTAATTTTCGACGGAAAAGGATATGTCGGAGCTGACTTTGACTTCAAATGAAATTCCGTCGCAAAATTCAAACGAAGTAGATTCCGTCGGAAAGGAATAGGTTCCGACGGAATTATTCCGTCGGAATGTTAGCTTCCGACGGAATTATTCCGTCGGAATGTTATAGCTTCCGACGGAATTATTTCGTCGGTAGTTATACCATTCCGACGGAATTACTCCGTCAGAATCTAATAATTTCCGACGGAATTACACCGTCGGAATCTAACAATTTCCGACGGAATAATTCTGTTGGAAAAAGGAAGATTCCGACGAATAATTCCGTTGGAATAGTCCTGTTAATTTAGCAAATTAAACAATTTAATTTGGATTTACCACTTTTCGAAACCTATATCTCCTGCACTTAATTTAAGATAAATTTGAATTTATGATTCAGTTCCGAAAATAATTATATATATACATATATAATAATAATAATAATAATAATAATAATAATAATAATAATAATAATAATAATAATGTGTACATTGTGTGCAACTATACAACATAATCCTAATCTAAATATATGTACATACTATATACACAAATTCTAAGCCACAGCCGGAGTACCCTGACCTGCACCGCCGCTACCCGGGTCGTTCGAGGGGTCTCTTCTCTGATGTGGAATGGTGAAACATGGGTCGTTGCTGGACAATCGACGCATCATCTCTTCGTACCTCTCTTGGTTTCTCCTTCTATTTCGGCCAATTGAGTCGCCATCTCGACTGCCATTTCACTTCGAAGAGCTGCCACCCTCTCCTCCACCCTTTGCTCCGCCCTCTGTTCCACCTAATCCTGCATTTGGGAAAGAATGGAATGTGTGTACTGCTAGGAAGACATGGAACCTTGACCCTTCCTGCCGTAATACAACTCTGCACCTTGGCCAAGTCCCGTCACACGACCCTTCTTGTTGCGACCACCTACAATCTCCCAGTACAACTCATTTGGACTCTTCCGAATCCCTTGGGTGCTTGCTTATTCAACTTTTTTCTGGTATGCCTCCTACAATATACACATATGAAAAGGTGCACACAGATGTTAGTTAAAATAAGCTTTCTGAACCAAATTCATCCAAGTATGGCCTATATGACCTATTCTTTGCCCATTTCTACATTTCTTACCAAATGAACTATTTCTTTCTCAAAACATCTCTATTACAGGTAGTCTTAGGTGTACATGCCTTGAAATAAAAAAAAAACCAAGTCCCTAAGTTTTGGGATGCATTTGGAACCAAATTGAACCAAGGATGGCCTATATGACCTATTCTTTGCCCATTTTCTACATTTCTTACCAAATGAACTATTTCTTTCTCTAAACATGTCTATTATAGGTATTCTAAGGGGTAAATGCCTTGAAATCACAAAAAAAACCAAGTCCCTAAGTTTTGGGATGCATTTGGAACTAAATAGAACCAAGGATGACCTATATGACCTATTCTTTACCCATTTTCTACATTTCTTAACAAATGAACTATTTCTTTCTCAAAACATGTCTATTATAGTTATTCTTAGGTTTAAATTCCTTGAAATCACAAAAAAAAACCAAGTCCCTAAGTTTTGGGATGCATTTGGAACCAAATTGAACCAAGGATGGCTTATATGACCTATTCTTTACCCATTTTCTACATTTCTTATCAACTGAACTATTTCTTTCTCAAAAAATCTCTATTATAGGTATTATAAGGGGTATATGCCTTGAAATCACAAAAAAAACAAGTCTCTAAGTTTTGGGATGCATTTGGAACCAAATAGAACTAAGGATGGCCTATATGACCTATTCTTTGCCCATTTTCTACATTTCTTACCAAATGAACTATTTATTTCTCTAAACATGTCTATTATAGGTAGTATTAGGTGTAAATGCCTTGAAATCACAAAAAAAAAACCAAGTCCATAAGTTTTGGGATGTATTTGGAACCAAATTGAACCAAGGATGGCCTATATGACCTATTCTTTGCCCATTTTCTACATTTCTTATCAAATGAACTATTTCTTTCTCTAAAAATGTCTATTATAGGTATTATAAGGGGTACATGCCTTTAAATCACAAAAAAAAAACAAGTCCCTAAGTTTTGGGATGCATTTGGAACCAAATAAAACCAAGGATGGCCTATATGACCTATTCTTTGCCCATTTTCTACATTTCTTACCAAATGAACTATTTCTTTCTCTAAAAATGTCTATTATAGGTATTCTAAGGGGTACATGCCTTGAAATCACAAAAAAAAAAAACAAGTCCCTAAGTTTTGGGATGCATTTGGAACCAAATAGAACCAAGGATGACCTATATGACCTATTCTTTGCCCATTTTCTACATTTCTTACCAAATGAACTATTTATTTCTCTAAACATGTCTATTATAGGTATTCTAAGGGGTAAATGCCTTGAAATCACATAAAAAAACAAGTCCCTAAGTTTTGGGATGCATTTGGAACCAAATAGAACCAAGTATGGCCTATATGACCTATTCTTTGCCAATTTTCTACATTTCTTACCAAATGAACTATTTCTTTCTCAAAACATGTCTATTATAGGTAGTATTGGGGGTACATGCCTTGAAATCACAAAAATAAACAAGTCCCTAAGTTTTGGGATGCATTTGGAAAGTAATTCATGAAATCAGTCATAACTAGTTCAAATCCTAAGTGTTATTGTAGTTATTACCACAATATGCTGTGCTTTGGTGTTGGCTGGTACTTTGCCTTTCCCAGGCACTTCCTTGAAGTGCGTCTTCAAGAACAGCTTATGAGTTGTTGGGAGCTGGCCTTGATTCTTCGCCGCCTTTGATTATACATGTAGAAAATGATAAACTTAAATTGTTAGCGCACCTTTATATAGTAATACACAATTCTCCTCTACTTTACTTGCCTATTCATCAAACTTACCATCCGTTTAGCATGTTGTACAGCCGACATCGAACCCTGAAAGTGGGTAGCTTCAGCCGCATTTTCCATTGAACCGCCCCTCATGTTCTTCTTGTTTTGGGCCGACCTCTTCTTGTAAGTTGGATCGGCGGCAACAATATTCATCATTTTCTTGTGTACGTCCTCAATGAGCTAGCGTGGCTTTGCGCCTCTCATCTTGTGCGTGACTGTGTAGTACATGTCATGTAGCCGAGTAGCAAGCTTCTTTTCAAAAGTGTGCTTCACATCCTCGGTTAATTCAGGTGCCCATGTGAATTCTTTCTGCACATGATAAAATTTAAAAGTCACATACTCAACTTCATCTCATACTTTTCATAAAACATGTATTCGTTAAGTATAAAATAGCTTACGCAGAATCAGTTCCACCAGTGCCGCTTCGTTGCTTCATCCACCTCTCCGTAATTCCTCCAAGGCTGTCGGTAGTACCCGATTAGCGTGCCGGAGACCGCATTCCTCACCCTGTTGTCGTCAAACCTACATTTAAAGACGAAACCACAAAGTTAGATGATCATCAATGAAAAGTAATATAAAACTTGTTAGAGGTTATTTATAGGTTAATTTCTCAAAATTAATAATGTACGTACCAGAGCACATTAGGGTCTAATACCGGCAACTGTGAATGCTTGATCCCGTGATGGGATGGAAGTGGGCTCCTCAGTCGCACCCAAATCGTGTGCATCCGCATCTGCCATCTCCTCATCGGAGGAGTCGACCACCATTGCCCGTTTACCTCTGTCTTTACCGCCCGCCATGATCACCTGAAATAATTGTTAATAACATGGCAACATATTATAAGTTACAAATGCAGTACAGTGTAATTAAATTTCAGCGTAAAAGTAATGATTTATTATAAAACCAAGTCAATTTTTGATTTTACAATAACAAGCAAATTCAACGAAGGAGAGTAACATATTCTCCTATTCATTAATGTCATCACTACTATCACTACTGGAATCATCACTACTGTCATCTAATAATACATCGATATCATCATCCTCGTCACTATCACTAGAGTTCATGCTAGATTCATCATCTTCATCGCTTGAGATAACAAAGCCATCGTCATCATCTTCATCATCATCATCTACGACATAGTCTGGAATATCATTCGGTGGGCAAAGTGTTGCATGTACTTGTGGGGATGGTGCCTGAAAAACCTCTAAGTCCACCGGAGAATCAACCACTGATCTTGCCTGTGTTTTAAAAATAGCCCACCATTGTACTCGATCCCGTTTCAAGCTAGGGTATGATGCGTAGTACACTTGAGTCACTTGGTAAGATAAAACAAAGGGATCGTACTTGGGGTATTTCTTAGTGTGATTCACTTCGAAAAGCTTGTACTGTTCATGTATGTTCATGCCCCTACCACAATCCATCCAACTACAGTTAAACAAAATTCTCCTTTTCGGGACTAGTGTAGACCAGTTCAATAATGTCGTCTAAAATGCCGAAGTACTCTCCACCATCCTCACTCGATACACACACGCCATAATTCATCGTAGATTTTTGCTTGCCGTGGGTATGTGTATGGATATTAAAGACACCGACAAAAATCTGCTTCCAAGTTCGAACACGCTTGAAAGGGTGCATGCACAACGCTCGCAGCACATCTGAATTTGGTTCCTCTTCAACAACCTATCAATGTTTTGAATACAACTGTCACACTTCCCTAATTGAGTAAATTGAATAGCAAGGAATAGAAAATCATACATAGGTCACAGTTAGACAGTATAGTTTACATCACCTTGCGATGAAACCAATCAGATAATTCATCTTCATAGTTCTCCATTACTTCTTCTCTACGCAAATAAGGTCGAGTACTAAGAATGTAGTCCTCGAACTTCCTACGAGGCCAAAAATAATGTAAGTCAACATTGTAATGATTTTAGTTGTTAATAACTTTGAACACACTTCATTCCTAAACATACTATACCTTTCGTATTCACCGAGAATGCCGGTGTTTCGTAACACGAACAAATGAGCGCACTCGAGTTCTTTGTTATCTAAGAACCGAGTTTTACCCTCATTTGACACACGACCACTATCCTCCTTGAACAATTCTGGTATTTCAGCGTCGTCCAATGTGGAGTCAACGTCGGGATTCACATTTCGACCGAGATCTCGTGTTTTAGTGTTAACTGTCGACTGAAAGTAATTGGAGCAGAAGTTTTCTATCTCTTCAGTGAGATAAGCATTGCATATGGACCCTTCAACTCAAGCCTTGTTCCCAATCTTTCGTTTCAAATGATTGAGGAACCTGCAATCATAGTTATGAAATTAAATGTATAAACACAACATGACATTGAATCCGATGTAAGAAATAGGATGTGCATGGTTCTTTGATTTACCTTTCGAATGGATACATCCATCTATACTGAACAGGACCACATAACTTCCCTCGTATGGAAAATGAATAGGTAAATGCTCCATGGAGTTAAAGAATGCAGGGGGGAAGATCTTCTCAAGTTTGCACAGGATCTCAGGTATGTTTTTCTCCAATCGCTCCATGTCACTAACTGATGTTGTATAGCAACACAAATCGCGAAAGAATTGGCTGATCTTTGTAATTGCATTCCAAATATGGAGAGGGAGCAATTCCCTCAGAGCAGTAGGCCACAACCTCTCCATGAACACGTGACAGTCATGGATTTTTATTCCGTGTAGCTTACATGCTTGCATGTCTACGCATCTGCTCAAATTGGAGGCGTAACCACCGGGAAATCACAGCTGTTTAACCCACTCACACAAAACTTTTCTCTGAGGCTTGTCAAAAGCGAATAGAGCCCTTGGAATGAACTCTTTTCCTCTAACATCCTCCTGAAGATGAAGCTGCGGACGTTTACAATATTTGGCGACGTCATTTCGAGCGGATGACGTGTCATACGTATGCTTTTTCACATCCATTACAATGTGAATTAACTGATCAAAGAAGTTCTTTTCAATGTGCATGACATCTAGGTTGTGACGAATAAGCAGATGCTTCCAATATGGAAGCTCCCACAGTATGCTTTGCTTAAACAACCCCTTCTTTTCTTTTTTGAGGCGTTGAAGTGACTCGGGCCCATCTGTAGCCTTCGGAAGGTCTTTCACACATTCCCACAGCTCCTCTACTGACATAATGTGTGGAGGTGCACCCTTTTTGATCTTGTTTTTGCAGAATGCAGTTCTACTTTTCCGAAAAGGGTGATCTGTCAAAGGAACTGGCGGTGGCAATCAAACCAAGAAACCTTACAACCATGTTTGAGCCAAAATACTTTGCTTTTCTCCATGCAATATGGACAAGCTTTCTTACCAGATGTGGCCCAACCGGACAACATACCATAAGCCGGGAAGTCACTAATGGTCCATAGGATGGCTGCTCGGAGATTGAAATCCTGTTTCATCGAAATATCGTACGTATGCGCGCCAACTTCCCATAACTGTTTAAACTCCTCTACCAACGGTTGCATGTACACATCCAAGTTTCCCTTAGGGTTTTTAGGACCAAGAACGAGTAAAAAAAGGAACATAAATTGTCTTTTCATACACATTGAGGGAGGCAGGTTGTAAGGGATCAAAATGACAGGCCAGCAAGAATATTGTCCCCCAAACTTGCCATGAGGAGCAAAGCCATCTGTACACAACCTTAGCCGAACATTATGAGGCTCGGAGGCAAACTTTGGAAAGCAATTATCGAGGTTTTTCCAAGCCTCACCATCACTAGGGTGTGCCATTGTGCCTTGAACTCGAGGATTTTTCGAATGCCATGTCATTTCCTCCGAAATGTTCTTGGTTGTAAAGAACCTTTGCAACCTGGGTGTGATCGGGAAATAAAACAAAACGTTCAAAGGCACTAAGATACCCTTGGAAGTCTGCTTGTATCGGTCGCTGCCACACGCCCTACAAGTAGACAGCTAAGCATCATCCTTCCAAAAAAACATACATCATTTCGGGCATACGTGAATCCTTTCATAAGGCAGTTCCAAGCCCTTCACAATCTTCTTCACCTCATAGAATGTGTCGGCCATATGGTTGTTGTTAGGAATTGCTTCACTGAGCAAAGAAACAAACCCATCAACACATCTGTGGGGTAGATTATACTCGCACTTTAGACTAGTGATTCTAGCGGCCATTTCTAACACAGACAACGAACTTCCTTCGTATAATGGCCTTTTGGAAGCCTTCAACAAATCCAGAAAATGATTATCTTATGCATTAGGCTCCTCCTCTAATGAAACACTAGCTTGCTCGGAATGCCCTTGATCCTGACTATGACCAAAAGCATCGAAAACCATTTCACGATATTCATTGGACCGCCGTTCAGGAACTCTCGGAAACCCTTCCCCGTGACACATCCACTCATAGTAATTAGGTATACAACCCGCGCGAAACAAATGAAGTTTAACCGTATATGGATCCCAAAGCCTTTTGCTCTTACATTTAGCACATGGACACCTAAATTCATTCGGGTTACTACTCACGGGATTATCTTTGACGTACTGAATGAATTCATCAACCCCTTTCACAAACTCTGGATTAATACTTTGCCCAACCTTCCTTTCATACATCCAGATATGTTATGTTTGTTTCATGATTACAACTTCTACACAACTCACGTATATGTATAATCACATTAGTCATAAAGCATATTTCCTATGAGTCATTATCCATCGAACTGTTATAGAAATGCAAATGAGATTTGAAATGCTTCTAAAGGGTCCTTATCACTCCAACCTAATCCATCCTTGTACGCTTAATCTCACTAGTGAATGTAAGCAAGGTTTTCAATTCTATGGAAAATCCGCTAGCATTTCCCTACAGCTCTCCAAGTACACGATGTAGGCGATTAAACACATCTACATATGTACCCAGAGAACATTGTAGAGAAATGAAAAGGCAGGATTTTCCATAGAATCAATAACAAGGCATACATTCACCACCTAAGTGAGAATAAGCGTATAAGGACAGTCCCAACCGGGGACTATTCAAGACATACTCCTAATGTGTATGCCTTGAACGAGTATCTAGGCAAATGATTATGCAAATGATTCATTTACAAAATATATAAAGTAAAGGACACATGCATTATACTAAACAAATATATATCACAATTAAACTAAACTAAACAAATAAATAAGCACAATTATTAAATATTATATTAAACATTATATCAAACAAAATGTTAAACTAAATAAATTAACATACACTATATTAAACTAAACTAAACTAAACTAACATACATTATTATATTAAACTAAACCAAACTAAACTAACATATTATAATACAACAATTAAAAACTAAACTTAAGTAAACTAAACTAACATATCATATACAACACATTCATTTCAAATATTAACATATTAAAATATAAATACAACAAATTGTATACACTACACTAAAAACAATATTAAGCTAACGTATATATAAATGCAATTAGTCACTAAACTAAGAATATAAACTAAACTAAGAATTTTAGGGTTTATATAGTCTCTAACCTGTAGATCTGCACTTTTATTGACAATTTAACCAAGTAACTTTACAAATCCTACAAATAATTATAATTAAAACTTAATTAGAGTTTATGCTGTTAGTTTTTATTGAAAAAAAAAGGCGCGAGTCTTACCGGGGCTGCAGAACGCCGGGATGCCTTGGAGTCACAAGGGGCGGCGGTCACCGGCCGGTGGTTGTGGTGGAAGGCCGGAGGTGGCTGTTGAAAACAAGGGTGATAGTTAGCTTAGGGTTTCCCAAATAATTTAATTAAAAAAAATTAAAATTTAACTTACAAATGTAGACCGGCGGCAAGGTGTGGCGGTGCTGTGGTGGTTGCCGGCGTCGTCGTCTTCCTCCTTCTCTTTCTCCCTTTCTCTCTATTCCTCTTCCTCCTTCTCTTTCTCCTTTTGCGCCGGGATTCCCCTTTCTCCCTTTCGCTCTCTCTCTCTTCCTCTTCCTCTTTCTCTTTCACACTTTCTCTCTCCTCCTCTTTCTTCTCTCTTCTTCTTTCTCTTTCTTTCTTTCTCTTTCTTTCTTTCTTTCTTTCTTTCTCTCTCCTGCTCTTTCTTCTCTCTTCCTATTTCTCCCTTTCTCTTTCTTCGCCCTATTCTTCTGTTTCTGGTTTTTTTTTTCCGGAAAAATCAAAACGTTTCATCTGTTTTTTTTAATAGTTCCGACGGACTTTTTTCCCTTGGAATCTATAGCTTCCGAGGGAAAAAAAATCCGTCAGAAAAATTCCGAGGCAATTTCCGCCGCAACTCAAGTTTTCCGGCGGAACTTTCCAACAGACCAAAATTCCGTCAGAAAATTCAAAATTTCCGACGGAAATTAAGTCCGTCGGAATCCAGCCTATTTCCAGTAGTGAAGTTAATTAATTTTAATTAAATATACATCTGTTTGGGTTCGACTTACTCCAATTTGGTCGGTCCACAAATGATTTAACATTAAACCCAAATGAGGTTCAACTCTCCACACACATGCCAAGTAAGTCAAAGGCTCGGTCAACATGGCAAGCCCATTTAACCTCAAGGCCCAATTTATCCATTTGAGTAAAGTATAAAAGCCTTGACTTCTCTCTCTCTCAATTCATTCACTAAAAGCCTCAAGCATTAACTCTCTTGCTTAGCTTTCTCTCTCTAAACACTGTACTGACTTTGGCATCGGAGGGACCTTCCTCGACACAACCCCCGAAGCCAGTTTACGTGTGTTTGCTATGCTGGAAACCCTCGTCCTAATTATCACTTAGGCCGAGTCCAGTCTTCAACCCACAAGTAAGGTTAGCAACTGCCGAACTAAGTACAACTACTTAAAATTCAAAAGCAAGTAAAGAGTTTGTACATAAAGGCAAGCTGAAGCAAAAAAGGACTGGAGGCAAAAACAGATGCGACATATTATGAAATTAAGAGCAAGTTGATCCACAAGACTCAATAGACAACTGCCCGAGTTCCTATGCTTCAGCATTCACAGGATCTAACTGAGAGGCAGCCGCATGTTAACCAGCAGAAGTTTCAGCTCCAGCTGAGGACGAGGAAGGTTGAGCAAAGGCATTCTCATACTCTATCTTCTGAGCTGCTTCTTTCTCTTTCCTCACAGCTTCTTCCTCTTCTCGAGCCTCAGCCTCAGCCTAGTGAGTCAGAAAATCAATCTCAGCCTGGCTAGCAGTGGCCAGATGAACATCCTACCCATCAGAAGCCCAGACTTCCACCTGATCCCAGTCAATGTTAAAAGGAATCTAGGGCTCGGGTTATACCACTCAACTTCATCACAAATCACAATTAGCATGCAACAATCAAGGTAAATTAATGGGATAAATTAGGGGAAGTCATCTAAGGCACCCAACTACTCTCTCAAGCTAGAGGGATTACTTGAATCATGAATACACCCTACTCTCGTGGTTACAAAGCATAAAACAAGTGTTAAAGCATAATCACGATGACATAAACATTCCCTTGACCGGTAATTCCTATTCTCATGAGATTTCGGGTCAATCAAGCATAAGGGAGCTAACTCAAGTTCATCTCTCGATCCTTCGTTGAGGAAGCTTGGATAAACAGTTCTAGCAATGGCCATATACAAGAACTAAGAAATTAAACCACTTAAGCTCAACTAATTAACACCCAATAATTACCAAATTATTACATGCAACAAGTAATTAGTAACTACATTGAGTGTTTTACCCAAACCCTAGAAATTAGACTACTCACAATCCACGGAGATTAGAGCAATTAAAGATTTCAAGCAATTCATGAACAAGTTCAAACTAAGAAGTAAGCTAATTAACAATCCAAGCATGCAAGAATTAAGCAAGTAATTAACAACAAAATAGAGAATAATGGAAGAGAAGAGTAAGAAATAGTTACTATGAAGGTTCAAAGTGAGCAACAATGGTGGAACTTGTCTTCTACAATGGTTGAAATTGAATATTTCCAAGCTAATAATTAGAATCTAGCTAATGATTTGAGAATTTAATGTTCTAGGATTACAAAACTAAGAGAAAGCTCTAAAAACCTTGCTTGCCCGTACAAATGAGCTCAAGGGGGGTATTTATAAGACCCCCAAATAAAAAGGACGGAGAAAACGAGGAAGGAGCTCGACTGCAGGTCTGCACGGATGTGCCAGATTTGGCACGGACGTGCAAGGCTCAGCACGGTCGTTCCAGAAGGCTGCCAAGGTCTGCACGGACGTGCAGACTTGCACGGGCGTGCTATCCTCTTGCACGTCCGTGCAGAATGCCCTGCCTAGACAGCTTAACTTTGGGAGGCTTCTTCGTTTCTTGCCGGAAATGGACTTGTGACCAGTCGTTGGAAATCTCTTGAGACGAAATTTAATCTCCAATTTGAATCGCTTCAAAAGATTGAGTAGATCAAAAGTTATGGTTGGTTGAAGTTGACGCTTACGCAAACGACCTTTCAAGGTTCTCCAAAAGCTTTTCATTTCCCTTTAAGGCATTCCTCTTTCTTCCTCCATGGCTTTATCAACCAAGCTTTCCCTTATCATTGCTCACTCATGCTTGATCACAACCATAGTGCTAAAAATAGCTACATTACATAAAAAATTCAAACAACCCGTGAAGCATGGATGGTACAAAATTTGCATAAAAATAGGATAAAAAATGAACTTTGATGTCAATTAATAACAAAAACAAGGTTCAAAACTACCCTAAAATCATGCCAAATAACAAGTTATCAAATCCCCCCAAGCTAAGCTTTTTCTCGTCCTCGAGAAACACAATAATGTCAAACCAAAGAAGGGGAATAACTTGTTAGAATCAAAACAAGGAGGGGCAACAAGGAAAATGCACATACACACTAATCCGCGTAGCAACCAAAATCACTTTTAGCGCAAGTGAGAAGCAATTTAAACCTCTAAGTCGCCCTAGAGGATGAGTTTTTATCTCGTGAGGGTTTCCAATGAGCTTACCCACAACTCACACAAACCACAACAAAACTATCAAACTACACAAATTCCGATGTTATTATCACCCAAGTTAACTCATCGGGATATAAATCGCAAGCAAGACAAGTGAGCGACTTTCAAGAATTACCAATCATACAAATGTGCACATGAGTTGAGGGTAAAGAGGAGAACTAAGCAAGATTGCACTAGGATACTTCTTTAACCTTTTACTAGTTCATTAGAGCACACCTAGATATTCCAAAGTTTCAACAAGCCCTTTTTCGGTTATAAAATCTCAAAATGCTAGTCCACCTCCCAAAATGCACACCCAAGGCCTCTTAACTACACTCTAACTCGGGAATTTCATAAGAAATAATGATGTAAACAAGGTGTGGGAGGCATCCACTAGTTGACCTCTAAAGAAGAAAATTTTGATAATTTTCGAGAGAGTTTTGAAGATCAGTTTGCCTTCTCAGCGACTCCCCCTCAGCAACAACAAACCTCTGCCTGAATTCTTTAGCCATCATCCGCTAAGTTTCCTCCTGCTGCAGCTACATCTCCTAGATCCGAGACTCGAGGCCAAGAATATCCTCAGCCCCATACCTCTTCAACAACTTGGATCCTTCCTCTAAGACGGGGATTATATGATCCTTCAGATTCTTGAAGACAGTCTCTGAGGCATTCCTGGCTGCGGCAGCCTCTTCTTCAGCAGCTGTGGCACAGAGCCCAGCAAGATTAGCTCGGCATTCGGCCTCGTCCAACTTGAACTTCAGCTCCTCGTTCATTTCCACTGCCAAAGTGTGGTTTTGAATGACCTGAAGGAGTTAAAAGCCAATCAACCGAAGTGAAAGAGTTATACAAGGAAAAAAAAACTTAAGCGAAAATACTTAAGTATAAGGGACTATACTTACATCAACAACTTCTGGTTCTCAGCAAAAGGATCAGGCACCCTCACACTAGGCTCGGCTATCCCAATAGTGGCCCTAATTGACCAATTCTTGGCCTTCTCCAGCTTAGATAGGTCGCCGAAAAAGGCGATAGCGGAATCGCGATACGATCAGGGGCATTCCTGAGACCCTCAAGAACATGGAGAAGAGGAGCTGATCCGAACCCCATGTCGGCAGATTGAAAGGTTCGGAAGGAATTATCTACAGAGGTTGAAGGCACACCGGTGCCCTTCGCAACCTCAGCTCCGACATCCTCCCTCGGGTCCTCACCATCATCGAAGCCCTTCGGTTTCTCACTCAAAATCTCAACGTCAACCTCGGGTTGATGCAAGAGAAGAGCATCAGCCTCACGCTGAATGTCATCGGTAAAAAGTCCTTCCCGAGGTGGGGACGAGGGCAAGGTCTTCTCTTCAGACTCAATCTCCTAGACGTTGACCTACGGCTCAGGAAAAGGAGTTTTCTGCTGAACCTCTTCCTCAGCAGGGGCCTCAAGATAAGGATGGGTCTTTTCCTTAGCCTTCTTCGGCTTCTATATTTTGTCTTCCTCCTCTAGCCGAGACTTTTTAGCAAGAACTAGGGCAGCCTAAAATTGCCCTGGTCCAATGACAGCCCTCTTCTTCGGCCTGACCATTTCTTCGCCCAAAGATACTTCATGAACGGGATTAGCAGGCTCGTCCTTGTTCCCCTTTTCTTGTCAAACTGCAGAAGAAAGAACAGGGGGCAATGAGCCATATAAGTACCAACAAAAAAAAAACAACAACAACACAACAAAAACAACAGACGATTCAAGTTTGAAAGCTCACCGAAGTCTTGAGTAGACGCTCGTCTTCGTCTTCTTCCTCTTCAACTCTTGGAGCAATTGTTTCAATTTTCTCAGCAGCAGGAGCAGAGGAAATTCTAGCTGCAAAAGAACCGCGAACTGCAGCGGCTTGCTCTTCGCCAAATAAAAGGAAATAGGGGTCGCTCTTATTCCACCAAGATTTCTGCTGTTGATACTCAGCCGCGCTAACTATCTCGAACCTCTTTTCGTGCAAGCTGAGAGGTCGATCCTTCGAATCAGTGATCTTCGGGGTGTTGGTGATCGGATTCCTCTCCTGATTGATCCCGAGCACTTCATAATTGATGCCGGAATTCTCTTCATACAACACTGAAAAGACAAGAACAATAGTTAGCAACAACAAGTATCTTCTCTTGGAAAATGTAGTGGTATCAGGGTAGCCAAGTAGTGGGCACGTCCTTCATTCGGACTGTGGCCCCGCGCACTGTACGTGGTGTGGCCGACAAGTGCCATCTGCTTCAAATCCGCATCGGAAAACTTATCGGGGCCGATGCTAGGCATACTGGGGTCAGGCTTTCTCAAATACCTCGGCGCACCAAAGTGGTTTGGATGGTCTTCGTCTTAGGGCGCCCTCATCTAGATCCATTGACCCCTCCAATCTTTATCCGAGGTATCATTCGGCCTGATCGAAAGGTAGCCCTTCTAATCTTCAATCTGCCACCAACCGGGGCCATGAAATCTATTTGCTTGGGTGTTTGGGACCAGTTTGTGCATGCAACGGAAACAATGAATGCTCGGCGTGAATTTGTAAAATAGACACACCTAGAGATACGTCATCACCCTTCGGATTCTCACGGGATTAAGCTGACATAGCGAGATGTTATACTAGTTCAATACCAAGGTTATGAAGAAGTGAAGTGGGAACGGAAGCCCGTACTACATCTGGCGGGTATAAACCCCAATGTAGCCACGTGGAGGACGATGAATCTTATCATCGGTAGAGGGAATTTGGCACCAATACCCATTTTCCTCCATAATTCCGTAGCAAACCTCAAGTTGCTCGACGAAGTAGAACTCGACGTTGTTGTCAATCCACCATTTTTAAGGCAGAGACGACATAAGGCCGACATTTTCATTTTCATCAAGCCACTCCCTTTCCTCGGGGGTCAATGGCCTAGATGCCGAAGCCAAGCTTCGGCTAGAGGTACTAGCTTGTCCCAAGGCACGGGGCGGCAAAGTAGTTAAAGGGACGACCCTGATTGCAGAGTCGCTAGAAGCGGCGGCGACGCAAGCCCTAGCCTTAGGGTTTTGGTCGCTAAGGGGTGGCATCATCGCTAAGGGACGGTTCCGCCGCAAAGTCAATTGCGGAACCTCTTCCTCTTCTTCAATGCTCGGCTGAGCCTCCACCTTTTTCTTTCCACGGTCGCCAGCCATTTTTTACAGTGGTGGTGCGATAAAACGAAAAAGGGGGGGTACTAAAAAAATTAAGAAAACCGAAGAAAATTCTAGGAAAATTACCTTGATCAGACGCAGAATTTGCCGATCTGTAAGTTTGGAGCAACAAATTTCAGTTTTGAGCTTTAAATTGCTAAATACTAGTGAGAAAAGAAAAAAGGTTTAGCAACGGTGATTAGCGAGAGGGAATTCGAAATTAGCAAAAGGAAATGAGGAAAGAATGTGGGACGAGTGGCTTAAATACTTTCTAGAAATGGGTATCTTAGGAGTCGCGCCACTAACACCCCCACTAACTCCACTTCACCTTTCCGTCTTCTTCTCTGATTAACCGCCCACTAAACCATCCAAATTCTCAATTAACTCCAAACCGTCGTTATTGTCTCAATAACCACAATAAATTAAGTGTTAATTAATCATTTGCTTCCCTTCATTTTGCAAGTCAAAACCCAACTCGTCAAACTTCCGAATTGGGTCCAATTTACTCCAATTGGGCCGATACACAAATGATTTAACATCAAGCCCAAATGAGGTTTAACTCTCCACAAACATGCCAAGTCAGTCAAAGGCCCGGTCAACATCGAAAGCCCATTTAACCTTAAGGCCCAATTTATCCATTTGAGTAAGGTATAAAAGCCTTGACTTCTCTCTCTCTCAATTCATTCACTATAAGCCTCAAGCATTAACTCTCTTGCATAGCTTTCTCTCTCTAAACACTGTACTGACTTTGGCATTGAAGGGGCCTTCCTCGGCACAACCCCCGAGCCCAGTTTACGTGTGTTTATTATACAAGAAACCCTCGTCCCAGTCATCACTTGGGCCGAGTCCAGTCTTCAGCCCACAAGTAAGGTCCAGACGAAGGACCTATTATTTTCACCCGAAACAACATCTAACTAATAATGATTTAGTCACTTAAACTTTGGGATGTCAACGAGTTGAGTATAAATTAGCTTGTCCAAGCTAGGTTCTTTTCATTTCAATTCTTAAGATATATTTTTAGCTATATCTAGCCGCAATTTAAGCTTGGCTCATTAAATTTTTTATGTTATTCAAGATTGAATCGATCATGAGTTGCTTATTTAAATTTGAGATTGATTTTATTTAAGCCAAGCTAGATCAAATTAGAACTTTTGATAAACAAGTTTTGATTAAATTTTATGTTAGTTTTGATTAAAATTTTATGTTATTGATGTAAATTTCACGAGCTAAAGCCGAGCAATTAAATCACTTACGGAGCATTTGAGTTTGGCTCATCAAAATTTTATGTTACCAGTGGTTCGTAAATTAGATTTAGTGAGGAAGTGCAAAAAAATATCAAGTTCTAGAAATGTTATCTTTGATTTATTTAAAGTACTTATTCAGAAGAATCAACTAAACAAGACATCACTTAAAAATGGAGAGAGTAAAATACGAAGTAGCTTTGAATATAATTAAAATGAACACAACTTTTTATTTAAGATTAATTAATTTAGCCTTAATTGAGATTACAATTTTTTTTTCTTTTTTTTAATGTAGTAGGAAAAAAGAAAATAGTTTTTCAAACTTTTAAATAAGAACAAATATGTAAACAAACATTTTTACAGGTATAAATGTCCGTACACTTTTCATAAGAGCTCTAGCAAACTTTTTGAAAAGCAAGGATTCAAGATTGATTCATTATAACTGCTCATTTATATTTGAGATTGAGTTTAAGCCAAGCTAGATCAAATTAGAGCTTTTGATAAGCAAGATTTGATTCACGAGCTAGATTGAACTTGTTAAGTCGTCATAGACACAATAGTATGAAGTAGAGCTAAGCAAAACAATCCAAAAACCTGATCTATCGATCCGAATATTAGGTTACTCGAACTGTTAAAGAATTTGATCGTATCGGGTAATCGAACTGATAAGGTGTAAATGGTTTGGCTACCGGGTACTTAAATTACCAAAAGGCTAAATTGTCGAAAACTTTTTTTTTAAAAAAAAAAGTAAAAGAGGAAATTAAAAAAAAACCCTAATTATGTCGTTCATTCTATTTTCATTTCTCACTCACTAGTCACTATCATTACAATAAACATAGATAGTTAAATTTTTTCGATAAGTAAGGAAAGTACAACAAACATACGAGTAGATAGTTATGTGTTTTTGTTTTTTTGGACATATGCTTATTATAGTTATGTGATTAACTATATTGACAACTTTTATGTCTCATATTTCCATTGATATTTCAATATTTTTGCTGCCTTTTTTAAGATAGTACGGAGTATAAACGTTTTTGCACCCTTTCATATGTAAGAATAAATACAATCCGAGTTAACCATGATATAAGGAGTGATTAAAAAATCGGGGCGGGCCGGGGCTTAATATGATACGTCATGTCCAAATCCGCAAAAAACATAGTGGATTTGTCGGGTCAAAGTGGACTTTTCGAGCTTTTTCAAGCCGGATTCGGGCTTTTAACTAAAAATGCGTTTTAGGCTTGCCTAAACCCGCCCTATTTTCGGGCCGGGCTAGCAGGCTGAGCCGATATTGATCACCTCTACGTGATATTCTTATATTTCGCTTTATTTAATGATTTCAAATATCAATTACTTTAATAGATTTTTTTTAAAATATTAAGGAAAATTTGCCAATTACAGCCATTTAAAGTCCGTATTTTGCAAAGTGCAGACATTTAACAAAAATTGCAAATTGCAGCTCAAAAGTACTAATAAATTGTAAATTGCAACCCAATTCAATTATTTCATCGATTTGCGTGCCGAAAAATGTTCCGTTAAGGGTTTAAGGGCCATTTTAGCTCTTAAGGGTCCAAAATGAGCTCGGAATTGGCAAAATATTAATGTAAGGGCCTCATTTTCACGGCAAAAAATAGTTGCACACAAATCGATACATTTTCTATACGCAAAACGAGGTCTAACGTTATTTTTTTGCAAATTTCGAGCTCAATTCGAGATCTTAAAGGATAAAATGACCCCTAAAACCTTAACAGAATATTTTTCAGCACGCAAATCGATGAAAAAATTGAATTGGGTTGCAATTTTCAATTTATTAGTACTTTTGGGCTGCAATTTGTAATTTTTTTTTTTAAATGGCTACAATTTACAAAATACAAACTCTAAATGGCTGCAATTGACAAATTTTTCAAATATTAATGATCAAACTTTTGAATTGACAAGCGCAAAACTCCAAACGATGTATTTTTTTTTTAAAAAAAAAAAAAAAAAAAAAACTGAAGGTAGTATTATATATTTTAAAAAAAATTGAGGTTGAAAGAGGTATTCGTGACTTTATAAGCGAGCACAAACGAGTTGTTTGCGATCTTAAGTGAGTTGAACATATATTTGTTCGAGATTTGCTTATTTATTCATCAAGCCTAAAATTTGAAAGTATGTGCAATCTCACTTGTTTATCTAGCGAATGAGATTTGACAAAGCTTGTAAAAAAACTGATCATGAGCATATCAATTCATCGACATCCCCTCTTGCCAAGCAAGGTTGTGCCACTTGTTTTGTAATTTTAGATGAGGTTTTCAAGTTTCAAATTTGAATAACCAGTGAAAATTGATTCTAGACCTTATAGTGGAGAAAATCCATGTTGATCTCGGTGATAAACAATCTAAGTTTATCTTATGGCAAAATTGTAATTAAAATGCATTGATGTTCGTGCCCAGCCAATAATAATATTTATATTCAACAAAAGTTCTGACATATTGCAAGTAAGCCAAAAAATCAAGAAGACGGAGATAACAACTGTTATCTTAGGAACCGTCTTTTCCTTTTTCTTTTTTTGGCTGCTCTATCTGAATCTTGAACTTTGGCTATGTTCTTCCTTCTCTCTCCTCTACAAACCCACTAACCTAGTCTTGTTCTTCCTTAAGATTGACCCCACTGCTGCTACCAGCGAACCACCGCACAACCACTAGCAGTCTACCACACCGCCCTTCGTCTTCAACAGCGCGAACACGATAGCGGCGATTAACCACCTCCCTCTTTGTCATCCCTTCCCCTAAAGGGTTAATATGACCCCACTTTACATATTTTGCTACTAGGGTGTCTAATGTTTGGCCGGCTAGTATCGCCGCGAAGCGGCGATATATAGGTGGTTGAATTGTTGTGGCCATGGGAGGGGAGGAGAGGAAAAGAGCATCCTACCTCATTCACCTACGGACTGTGATATTTCTTTTGACATTAACACCTTTTACTTTCCATGCGAAAAGACTATTTTACCCCGAGATAAACAACCCTTATTTATCTCCGAGATCAACCTGGGCCATCTCCCATATAGTGAACCCAAGTCTACGCATAAAATATTGATGAACTGATCTAGACCTTGTTTTTTTGAGCTTCTGGGCAGAGCAGAGCAGAGTAAGGCAGAGCAGAAAAAAGCAGATTTCGGCTGAGCAGAGTAGAGCAAGCAAAGCAGAGCAGATTTCATTATTATTATTATTATTATTATTAAGATTAATATTATTGTTATTATTATTATTAAGATTAATATTATTGTTATTGTTATTATTATTATTATTATTATTATTATTATCATCATCATCATCATCAATTATTATTATTATTATTATTATTATTATTATTATTGTTATTATTATTATTATTATTATTATTGCATTATTATTATTGTTATTATTATTTATATTATTATTATTATTATTATTATTATTATTTTTAATAATATTATTATTATCATTATCATTACTATTATCATTACTATTATCATTATTATTATTATTATTATTATTATTATTATTATTATTATTATTATTATTATTATTATTATTATTATTATTATTATTATTATCATCTCAAAAACAGACAAAGTCATACAACCTACAATAAATTAGTGGGAAGCCGAGAAACAATTTGGGCCCCCACTCCTCTAGCTATAGCAAAGCCTACCCTAGTGAAGATATGAGCTGCAGCACGAACCCCAATGTCTTGTGTCGTCGAGAACCTCTGAACCCGCTTCAACAATGCAACAACCTCCTTCTCTAATTCCCCAAGTGAAGAAAAGGAGAAGGGAATGAAACCATATCCAATCAGCCGACAACTAGCTTCATATTTCACCCGTTTCCGACGAGCAGCATCAGCCACAACCCGTGCAGGAACAAAATCAGATAGCCCTGTCTGTGTCAAAGGAGAAGATCCTGTTAAGTCCACACATACATCGTGACCACGATCCCAGGAATAAAGTACCACATCATCAGGTCTGAGGGCCCTGTCATTCCCTCCAGATAACCCTATGTCAACCTCCTTTCTTGCTGAAATCCCAGATCTGTAAAAGATATCAACAAGGGTAGCCCGGACAACATTATGCCGATGTTTAATACCCACAATACCAGCACACGACATCGCGTGATCACCAAATATATCCCCAGTAAAAACCCGAGAATAAGTAGAGCACAGCGTCGAGACAGAGAACAATGGAACACCCAAGCGGTAGCACAACACACATTGGTAAGTCTTTGCGTTCATCATCTAACCCAACCCCAAAATAGGAACCGCCCCAAGCCAAGCAGAGGTGTGATCTCCCTGCTGCGATTTCCACAATGCTGATTGGCGGGGAGATAAAGAGAAGGTAGATTCTGCAAAGAATCGGTAACCTTTGTGAAATATATATCTGCCAATTTCTTCATGAGTTTAGGGGCAGCGACCTCACTAGGATTACTCAAAATGTCAGACTCCACCATTCTATTGAAAAAGCTCAACGCATCCTCAAAGGCTCGACCAAGGCCAATAACGCCAGTATGTCGTAGAAGCTTTGTCTGCAACCCAGCAGACTGCATCCGCGAAGTAAGAAAATCATAATGACGAACATCACCTGCGGAATAAACACCCAGTCCGCCATATGCAAAAGGCAAGGTGGCAAGCCGCCACTGCTAATCGCCAAACCCATGCCCTGAAGCAACAACGATATGCTCTAAGGAAGATCGAAGAGCCTCGTCGAATGTGCGCTGAGATAAGGAGAAACTAGATTCAACAGATGCAGAGACCTTCGTAAAATATATATCTGCCAATTTCTTCATGAGTTTGGGGGCAACGATCTCACTAGGGTTACGCATAATTTAAGGTCAGTCTCCACAGTCCAATTAAAAAGACTAAGAGCACCATCGAAGGCCGGTCCTGGACCTACAATACCAAAATTGCGAAGAAGCGAAGCTTGAAGACTGCAAACGTGACGCTAGGAAAGCATAGTGCCGAACATCACCCGCTGAATAGACACCCAATCCACCATAAGAAAAGCCATTGCCAATCACCAAAACCTGACCCCGAAGCAGTTACAATGCGCTCCAAAGAAGCTCGAAGGGCCACATCAAAGGAAGTCTGGGCCGCTTCAAAAAGACGAGGAGGACAAGTGCGCATAGAAAAGTAGAGTTTTGAAACCCCAGTACATGCACGAAGAAGTAACAACTCACATTGGGGATCATCAAGCTTAGCAATAGCATCCATTAGCACAGTGGTCTTTGACACTCTCTGCGAAACAAGCTCACCACAGAAAGAGGATTCCACACTAATAGGACCACCAAGCAACTTAACACTATGTACAGGACGAGCAATATCTGGAGGAAAGACACTGAGTAGACGGCTACGTGGGTCCTCCAAAGGCCAAAAAACTTCTGTTTTCTCAACGTTTACATGGAGGCCGAGACGAGGTCCTTCCACCAAAATCAACTCCATAACCTTTCTTTCCACCAAGGTGTCACCAATAATAGTGCCGTCATCCAGCTACCAAGCCTGCAAACATAAGTCGAAAGAATCTTTGATTTGGCACACCAACGGATGGAGCACCAAAGCAAAAAGAAAAGGGCTAAGAGGATCACTATGCTGCACTCCTTGACATGACCTTAAGGTATGCTCCCCATAAAACAGTCTGGATGGAGAAGAGTAACAGAATTCAACCCAACGCGAGAGAGCTGGACAACGGAGACAGACCTCACGCAGTAAAGCTGTACGATCAACCAAATTAAAGGCATTCTGGAAATCCACCAGCAACATAGAGAAGCCAACATCACCACCACGAGCCTCAACCAAACAATTAACAGCATGAAGAATAGCCTCACCACCCGCCGGCACACCAACACAAAACTGAAGACCTCTTAAATAGCTTCCCAGACGAGGACCAATTAAAGCAGCCCCAACCTTTGAAACCAGTCGCCTCCAAACGGTACCCACAGCAATAGGCCGAATACCACCACCAGGCTTAACAAGTGGCGTGAGAGAAGCACTAGCAATGTATTCTCCCAACACAGCAGGACATCTCTTAGCGAGAAAGAGATTAACCACCTGCATAATAGAGTCTACCAACTCATCTGAAATAGCAACTGCAGCACCACTCAAGCAATCCATAAGGTGTTGAGCATGCAAACCGTCTCTACTGCATGATGTACCACGCGGAAAACCCTTAATCTGATCCAAAACAATAGCAGGTGTAGCAATAAGGGGCTGATCCACGAGGATATCCGGTGAGATAGGAGCCGGAAAGGAAGGGTGCTTAGCTTGTAAATCAGCAAGAGTAGCATCATTGTAGGGGGCAAGACCAGAAGACAAAAGAACCCTAACCGCAGCAGTGTAATGTTGATAACTTGTTATTTGGCATGATTTTAGGGTACTTTTGAACCTTTTTTCATATTAATCGACGTCAAAGTTCATTTTTTATCCTATTTTTATGCAAATTTTGTACCATCCATGCTTCACCGGTTGTTTGTGTTTTTGATGTAATGTAGCTATTTTTAGCACTATGGACGTGATCAAGCATGAGTGAGCAAGGATAAGGGCAAGCTTGGTTGATAGAGCCATGGAGGAAGAAGGAGGAATGCCTTAAAGGGAAATGAAAAGCTTTTGGAGAACCTTGAAAGATCGTTTGCGTAAGCGTCAACTTCAACCAACCATAACTTTTGATCTTCTCAACCTTTTGAAGCGTTCCAATTGGAGATTAAAGTTCGTCTCAAGATCTTTCCAACGACTGGTCACAAGTCCATTTCCGACAAGAAACGTAGAAGTTAAAGCTTCCCAAAGTTAAGCTGTCTAGGCAGGGCATTCTGCACGGACGTGCAAGATGATAGCACGTCCGTGCCAAAAGTTGCACGTCCGTGCAGACCTTGGCAGAAGATTATGCCTCCATTTTGGCCCTCCTGCACGTCCGTGCTGAGCCTTGCACGTCCGTGCCAAATCTGGCACGTCCGTGCAGACCTGCAGTCGAACTCCTTCCTCGTTTTCTCTGTCCTTTTTATTTGGGGGTCATATAAATACCCCTTTAGAGCTCATTTGTACGGGGAAGCAAGATTTTCAGAGCTTTCTCTTAGTTTTGTAATCCTAGAACATTAAATTCTCAAATCATTAGCTAGATTCTAATTATTAGCTTGGAAATATTCAATTTCAACCATTGTAGAAGACAAGTTCCACCATTGTTGCTCACTTTGAACCTTCATAGTAACTATTTCTTACTCTTCTCTTCCATTATTCTCTATTTTGTTGTTAATTACTTTCTTAATTCTTGCATGCTTGGATTGTTAATTAGCTTAATCCTTAGTTTGAACTTGTTCATAAATTGCTTGAAATCTTTAATTGCTTTAATCTCCATGGATTGTGAGTAGTCCAATTTCTAGGGTTTGGGCAAAACCCTCAATGTAGTCACTAATTACTTGTTGCATGTGCTAATTTGGTTGTGGTGGGATGTTAATTAGTTGAGCTTAAGTGGTTTAATTGCTTAGTTCTTGTATATGGCCATTGCTAGAACTATTTATCCAAGCTTCCTCAACGAAGGATCGAGAGATGAACTTGAGTTAGCTCCCTTATGCTTGATTGACCCGAAATGCCATGAGAATAGGAATTTCCGGTCAAGGGAATGTTTATGTCATCGTGATTATGCTTTAACACTTGTTTTATGCTTTGTAACCACGAGAGTAGGTTGTATTCATGATTCAAGTAATCCCTCTAGCTTGAGAGAGTAGTTGGGTGCCTTAGATGACTTCCCTTAATTTATCCCATTAATTTACCTTGATTGTTGCATGCTAATTGTGATTTGTGATGAAGTTGAGTGGTATAACCCGAGCCCTAGATTCCTCTTAATATTGTTAAGCTCCTCTTAGCTTTAGTTGAATTGAATTAGAAGAAGTTACTCAAAACCAACCCGATTTAGACTTCATTTAGCTTATTTAATAGATAGTACTCGGTGGTTGATTCAACGCCTCTCTTGGGTTTGACCCTTTCTTACCCTTACTATTGTTAGTGAGACCAAGATAGGAATTTATATTTTGGTAGGCTCGACGACGGCCTATCAAATGTCCGTCACAAATCTTTCTCTTTTATTGCTTAATATTACGCTCAGACAGATCATGCTCATCATCAGCATCCAACAAAGGAGGAGACACATCAGCCAACGTATCCCGCACAAGATGCGTAGAACCACCAGGCTCACACCAAGAACGAATAGCTGCGGTGATACTCTCTTCCTGCCGCTACCGCCTGACACCCGAAGAACACTCACGACTACTCCTCGGAGAAAAGGTTTCAAGAACACAGAGAGGCAACACAAGCTACTGAACCCAACAAGAGACGTCATCGGGCTTGCAAATCACCTTATCAAGCGCTCCTTTGATAATCCAAGAAAAACCCACGCGAAACTTAGGAGGAATGGATTTCACTGTACGGAACCGCTTAGATAACAAACTATCCAGGAGAGCAACATCGAACGCCAAAAGAGGCTGACGAGGCACACTAGGAACAAGATCAGATACCTCCGAAGAAGGACCCTGCGGTTTAGGAAAACCATAAAGAACTAACCGAACAACACCATTCCCAGAATCAAGTGGGGCCATAATATCATTAGAACCAGGACCATGTCGACACTTCGTACGAAAAGTATGTGTCTTGAAACACTCCCCACAAAACTGAACGCCCATACGACGAAATGTTTACTCTGCCGCTAAGAAAATAGCCAAATCAGAAGTAAGAGAGTTTCGGGTCAAATCTAGGGCATCCCCACAACAATGACGGTCATGGAGATGAGTGAGCAAAGAAGATTTAGTGAGCCCATTACCTCCACCATCCTGACACCCATTTAGACCGACAAACGGACAATGAAATCGAACCATAGGAGGCATAACATCCACCACAACTTGCCACGAGAAGAACACAAAATAACACACCATAAACTGCACCAAAATAACACCCAAACTGCACAGTAAATCCACACCAAGAATGCACCAAAAACTGCACCTAATACACACCAAAACTGCAGTTGAAACGACACACCAAATTCACACCTAACGAACCAGAAACCACGAACCAGAAATCCACGACAAAGTTCGGCCAAAACTAGAAAATTAAACGGTTCAAAATTTTGAAAATACCCACCGCCTAAAATCACGTGAACTGTTACAAAGAACGAAGCGTGGAAAAAGAAGCCGCAAAACATATACCGCCGGAGAACCCCAACGCTGGCCTAAAACCTCTTTAAAATTCGCCTGAAAACTACACCAGAAATACCTCAAAACTGCACTTGAAACCGCCTGAAATTGTACGAGACCCCGCCTAAAAATTGTGCTGCCCCGCCTAACCATGAAACGACGCTGGAATATCCGCCTGAAGTAAACGTGGAACCGGCCTGAAAATCACCCAGAAACTTCCTATAATTTACCCTGAAACTACCTGAATTTCGACGCACGAGCAATTGAATAAGATTGAATCCCAGGCGCGAAACAGAGCCTTAACCTGAGGAACCCGAGAAACAAAGCCTTAACCTGACCCGAGACTGAACTCACCCTTGCACCGCTTGGACTAGCTGCTGCTGGAAATCAAAACCCCCGCCGAAACCGCGTGGAACATCGGAGAACAACCTCCCTGTCGGAAACTGACACAAGAAACCGATGACCCCCGCACCCCAAACCTAATCGCCTAAACGGGAGAAAATTTTATTATTATTATTATTATTATTATTATTTGATTTTTTTTAGATTTTTTTACTCTTTTTATAACATTAAAAAATGTGTTAAATAATATAAAATATTAATTATTATCATTAAATATTAGTTATTATCATCAATTAATATTATATATTAATTATTATTATTATTATTATTAAATATTAAATATTAATTATTATCTATAGATATTAATTATTTTTAAATATTAATAATAATTATTATTATGTTTATTAAATATTAATTATTAATTTTAAACAGAGCAAAACAGAACAAAACAGCTCAAAAGAACAAGAACCTACTATACACAGTATACCGCATTATTTCAATGTTCGTTTTCCCACTTTTCATTCTTCAATTTTTCCTGGCTTTGGAAAGGTAGCGTCCACCTCGATATGATAACCGAGTAAGAACTCTAGGTTCCTAGGGGCTTAGCATTAGTCAGTCATTCCTAGGGGAGCCTGGAGCACTTATTCTAATTGAGCAAAATAGATCTATAAGGCAGAAAGAACCTGACATAAATAATCATATGATTTTTTTTTTTCTATTTTTTTTTCCAGAAAAAAAAGCCTAAAAACGTACCAAAAATTCGATAGTGTTTAAACATGCATTCATTAATCAGTATTAACATGGAAAACTATACAAATAATACTCCTTTCATATTTTAACAAGTGTTACATTTATCAAATACAGCCGTATTTTAATAAGTGTCACACTTTTTTTTTTTTTTTTTGGCAAAAAGCTACATTTAATATTATATCTTTTTCTTTTTATGGTCTTCATCCAAACTCACAATTTTTCTCTCACACTCATTACTTATCAATAAACTAATATCCCTATTATTTTTCTTTTACAATTTTTTAATACTTCAACTACCTCACTTACCTCTTATTTTATTTAATTCAATTAAATTACCTAAAACTATATGTCAGTCACAGTGTAACATTTATTAAAACACGGAGGGAGTAACAATAGTGCACCACACAAGAGTTGGCTTAAGTGGTAAACAGCTTGATGTCGATTAAGGGAGGTCACAAGTCCGAGCCTCATTGAAACAAAATACTCTTGATGGGAGACTTACCCACCATAAGCCAGGTGTGCAACCAGAGTCGGATCCGAATATAGTCGGAGCTAAGCTGCGATGAGCTGGGTGGGGAAAACTCAAAATAAAAATAAAAATAACAACAATGCGTTGTTATATACCCGTACACTCGTAATAAGCTCAGTTATCTCAAATCATGTGCGCACACACTATAAAAAGTCCTAATGAAATGTTAAAATTTGTATGACTGTTGACTAATACTTCGTAATAAATATGAGTACGAAGTAACATACTTATGAATATACTAGTTGTAATGTAACCACGACCTACTAATTACGAAAATAGTTTCGCGCTTGAATGCCAAGCTTAGTGTATTGAATTATTGAGCCATTTAGTGCTTGCATCACTTATGTACAACATTACAATGATGAGCTCCATTTACTAGTTTTATCAAAAGGCTGGCCAAGCTCCATCTGTGGATTGAAATTAGAGGGGATGGAAGTGACTTGATGAGTGCTAAACCGTATATTGAGTGGATATATCATACTTGTCGTAATCACACAATTGTTGGGGTTTTTTGGGCACAAATTGTGTTCAACAATTCAATTATTTTCCCGGGAGAATAAATATGTACGTAGCAGGGTATTTTCAATCAAATTGGAGCTAGCAGTATTGGAGGACAGGGGTACATCACATGTGCAATATGAATATGTGATGGCTATGAGGCCTATGACATAAAATAGAGTTAACTAATTCATCAGCGTATTTTATTATTATTATGATTATGATTATTTTAACTAAGTAAGAAGAAAATCTATTACATTAATAACTTCGTACATTTTACTAAAGGCGAATTAGAGGGATACTTGGCAGCGTCATATTAAAAATTTTGCCTCCTTATACTTAACTTAAGAAAAAGTATTCTTGTCATAATGAGGAATTGTATCTAAATAATGACATTTGCTTTACATAAAATCAAAATTAAACTTTCTTAAATACTAAATTGTTCATTATAACTATAACATGTGGTTATATATACTTCATAGTTGAATAATTGGTGTGTCGAGCCCTTATATTATTATACCGTTTTTATAATTTGGTTTTCATTAAAATTATTTAACAATCGTGCATCTATTGCACGAGGTTTAACCTAGTTAATTATAAAACTCTTTTCACGAGAGATATTGTTACTCATAGTTAAATATTACGGAGTACTCACATAAAGTTATTAAGTGATGAATATATACAAAGTACATAGTAATAAGGTATGCATTTTATTAGTTTGTTTAAAATAAATTTAAGTAAGGAAAAGGTGCCCTATCGAATTGGAACCTCTTATGTCAATCTGTTGTAACCCTAGTGAAAATTGATATCACATCACAACTTCATATATTTGTCAGATATAATCTACCATTAATTTTTTGTTTAAATTATTGCAACTGTTCATTATTTGAAAGAGTATTCTAAGTTATTTTCAATATATACAGGTAAAAATAGTCATTTGAAATCTTATTTGATTTATTTGTGTATTGATTCATTTGGTTGGCTTTTGAATGATAATTATGAATGTTTATGATTATAAAAGTGTGTTGATTTATATTTAAAAATAAAAGATTGGTGACAATTTATATTTATGGAAGTTTATTTATGGAAAATTTATTTATTGTAGAAAGGAATGTTCCATTTTTGAGATTTGAAAGGAGGTTACTATAATTGGAATTATATGATTTTTCATGATCAATTGTTAATATACGCATTACTTGTTCAGTAATTCAATGGTGTTGACAAAAAACACTCCAACCTATAAAAGACGATCCAACCTAAAATGAACTGAATTTGAAAAAAAAAACAACTTAAAACAAATCAAACCCCAAAATAACTCGACCTAAAACTCTAAGAGCAAAGTCTTCGATTGCCCAATGCAATGGTGCTCGTCAATTTTTTATTTATTTATTTATTATTAATATCACTTTCTTCCACCTCATTTATGCCTAATTTCGTCCCGGCCCATGCCCACTATTGGTTTCCCTTTAATTTTGTGGTCACAAATTTGCATATGAAACAATAATTAGGGCCTTCTCCGGAAATTTAGAGGCCCTGTGCCAAGTACTATAATGAGACCCGTATAATTTTTGTAAGGGCACTATCTAATGTAAAAAACTAAAAATCACGTCATTGTATCATCGAGATAAGAATAAAGAGCTTTCTTTTTTATTCCATTTTTGTTTTCACAACCAAAATCATACCAAACATTTCTTGATTTTAAGAGGGCATAATTGATAAACTCACAAAAATAATTGAAAAATCACTGCAGCAATAAAATTAAAACATATTAAAATTAAAACAGATAAAAACGTGAAAATTTAGGAGAATGATAATTGTGAGAGTGTTAACTACGGTGTATTTACTTAAATTGGAAACCAAAACATGGAAAATTGGAGTAATCAGTCAAAGAGTTTTAATGAGTTTAATAAATGTTAACTTGCTCACGGAATGTGCAAGGAATGTGAGGAAGAAGATTTACCTTATTACTTGTATTTGGGTTTTAACATAATAAGTGAAAAAAGAAAAAAAAATTTGGGCCCAAAAATTTTAGAGCCCTGTTTTGTGGATTCGAATGGACCGCCTCAGAGCCGGGCCTGACAATAATAAATGTTAAAGATTAAAAAAAAAAATATTCCCTTAAAAAAACATAGACAAACCTCTTATTACGTGACAAGTGGTGCATAAAATTTACAAACACAGATTTTTTTAACATTTTTTTGTTCTTTTTTCTCTCTTAATGCCCACCTTAAATGGGTAACCAATGAGTGTGCTTGAACCCAAAACTAACCCAACTCAAAGTCGACTTGAACCCAAAAACTCTCTACCTTACATGATCAAACTCAAACCAGGCTGATCCAAATCCAACACAGCAATAAATAACCAGACCCGAGCAATTGATTTGACACTCATACACATAGATACAGCAAAAAACGACATACTTCCTCCGGTTTTAGTTATTTGCAACTATTGTACCTTGCACACATGCCAAGGCAAAACTTTTAGTTATAGGTTAGTAGTGGAAAAGTGGGTAGTGGGTAGTGGGGTATGTGATTAATGAATTAAAAAGGGAGGGAAAGAAAATCATATTTTTAAAGGAGAGAGAAAAAGTGAAAAAAGTGGTCCCAAAATTTTAATTTGGGTCTAAATTTTGGCCTGAATTTTTTTTGGCACCAATTTTTCCCCCCATTTTTTTCCCCTTCTTTTAATACTGCTGACAGCAATGTTGCAATGTAAAGAAAATCATATTTTTAAAGGAGAGAGAAAAAGTGAAAAAAGTGGTCCCAAAATTTTAATTTGGGTCTAAATTTTGGCCTGAATTTTTTTGGCACCAATTTTTCCCCCCATTTTTTCCCCCCTTCTTTTAATACTGCTGACAGCAATGTTGCAATGTAAACCAACGAAATTTTTTTCCCTCCAAATACAAATTCACAAAACACATCCAAATTTTCCCCCCCTTTTGAATTCATCAGTCAAGAAGGGGTATTTAAAGAACCAACATTACAATTCAGAACATTCAATGTTTACAAAAAATACACTTCCTAAGGACAATCAGTTTTCTTCCCAAAAGTCAGTACTAACTACTACTACGTCAGTTGCAGCTTGATCTTCTTCTTCTCTGGTTCAGCAACAGTAACCCAGTAAAAAAAAAGCTCTCACACCTCATTACCAGACCTGACAACTGGGGAACTCAGCATCATAAGTACACTGAAAAATGTCAGGTATTTTTGCACATGATGCATTTTTTGGCATTGATCAAATGTTAACCGATGAACAAAATATGGAACACAGTCAAGCAAACAACATGGAAGGGACTGCACACACTAACAGCCACAGCAATCAACATGAGGGTGGATTTCAGGAACCCACAGGAAGAAAACAATTGACTGTTCAGCAAAAAAGGGAGCTTGTAGATGGTTTTCTACTGAAGTTGGAGGGGGGGGTGGGGGGAGTTGCCCAAAGGGTACTTATCACAACAAGCAAGAAAATTCAATGTACACAGGTCAACCATCCAGAGACTATTTACAGACATCAAAACACAAATGGCAAAGGGGAATGTCATAGATGTCAGAAGCAAGAAACTGGGAAAAATTGAACCCAAACCCAGAGAGTACACTGATGAGTTCCTACAGTCAGCACCATTGTACAAGAGGATGACTGAGAAAAGCTATGGAGCTGCTCTCAACATCTCACATTTAGCCATCCATAAATTAAAGAAACAAGGGAGACTGAGAACACATACAAGCACAAATCACCGAGCATTGACATCCAACCACAAAATAGCAAGAATGAAATGGGTGTTAAATCATATACTGCCAGCCACATAGAATGGGGACCCCAAGTTTGTGGACATGCAACAAGTTGTCCACATAGATGAAAAATGGTTTAACTTGAACCCAGAAACAAGGAGGTTCTACCTTCTACCAAATGAGGCAAACCCATACATGTGCAAACAGTCCAAGAGGTTCAAAGTGAAAGGGATGTTCATGGAAGCCATAGTGAAACCAATTTTTGCCCCCAATGGAGCATTAGTACATGATGGAAAGTATGAAATTTTTCCATTTTTCTATGAAAGCATAGCCAAGAAAAAAAGCAAAAACAGGGAGGCTAGTGCTGTGGAAATCAAGGCAACACAGAATGTCAACAAAGAAGCCATAAGAGCAATGCTAATCAACAATGTCATTCCAGCAATCAAAGCTAAATGGCCTGCCATCTACCCAAGGACATATGGATTCAGTGGGATAATGCTAGACCTCATCAAATTCCAAGGGATGAGGAGTTTGAATCAGCATGTCACTCTGATGGATTCAACATTCAATTCATTTACCAGCCAGCTCAATCCCCGGACTTAAATGTGCTGGATCTAAGGCTGTTCAATGTAATACAATTAATACAATACCAATATTTTCCCAAGAACCTAATGGAACTCATTGAAAAAGTGAAAGAGGCTTATGAGTTGTTCAACCCAGTGTTGAACAAGTACAGTGTTTTATGGAAGAGATTCTGAAACACCAAGGAGGGAATAACTTTATCCCACCCGACAAAGGCAAAAAAGGCTTGAGAGGATTGGGATGCTACTGGAGCAACTAGAGGTGGAAAAGAATGTGGTTCAACAGGTTGTTGATTACCTCAACACTATTTTCATATCAACTGACCAAGGGATTGAAGAAGATGAAGGGATGCAAGTAGATGCTGACTGAACTCAAGTCAAAGAAATGAAGAAGGTTTACGTGAGACTGCCACACATAACCATTGAAAAGCTAAGAACCAGCATGTAACACAGTATATGCTGTTATTTTTATTTTTTTTTAATTATAGTATGTCAATCATTGGTTAGGTGACTTTTGTTAAAAGTTATGCAAACTATTATTGTAAGGCAGTCTTAACAACCTATATTTGGGAAATGTACAAGTTTTTGGTAAATTTTATCAGATCAATGATGGTTCTCTTATTTACAAGTGCTTACAATTAGGATGAGGTAACTGTGCAAAACAGACTCATAGCATCATTCCATCAGATGGGGTTTTTTTTTTCACATACATTGCATAACTGGTTCCCTCAACCACAACTCTTATATGGAGTTGTTGGAGCAATTCCAAGTTATGAATGTTAAGTGTCAAATGAGTCCCTTCATCACTTGGATTTTGCAGGCACACATAACACAGTGAAGGACTCTTAATTTACCTAGGGACAGATATCACATGGGGGGACTCATACAGGGACAGTCATGTAGGCAACATGTTGATCATCATTCACCATAGCATTATCCCCATTCCCAAATGGACATCAAAACATAACAGAAACCAGGGACAACCAGCATGTTCACTGAATGCAATTAAATCACCCACACAACCACAAATGAACACATATAAAACCAGAAACAGGAAAACCCAAAAAATAACAACATCATCAAACAACCATAGGAACAATTTCCCAGTCACAGCCAACCACCAACCAACATGAATAGCAAACACAGCATGAATAGGTCCACAAGCAACCAAATGAATTCCAAACAGGTCAGGATGCATAACAGGCAACCTATACAGCCAACAACAACATACTCAAGTCTGTGCACCAGCCTCAGGACAACAAACACAGCCTAAACAGCCAACCACCATCCCACTAATTGTTTTTTTTTTAAACATCCCAACCACCAAGCAAATCTTCCAGCTAACAAAATCCCACAGTTACTAGCAATCACTCTCAACACCCGAAACAGAGCAAAATTAGGGCAACCAGCATGAAATACCAACAACAGTAAACAATTACAATCAATAATTGTCAACAGATAAAACTAACACTATATACGGAAATAAGCATGAAAATCAGGCAACTCAACGCAACTTTTGGAAAAAATAGATCATCAAATCAAGAGAAAACTCAAAAACACGAGATAAAGGAGTCAATAAAATCTAGGTAAAGAATTGAGTTACGCTGCTAGATTAGTTGGAGGTAGTGGTGAAAGGGTTGTAAGACCCTTCACTTTCAACACCGTTAGCCACAGGGGACTCAGATCTGACGCGCTTTTTTCCAGAGATCTCTTGGGTAGACTTAGATCTGACCACTCCCACCACCTCCTCAACGGATCTGGCCTGTACAGGGGTTGCAACTGGGGTTTCATCATCATCGCTGTCCAGAATAATGATTTCAGGAGGCTTATTGACAGAACCCTCAACGTCTTTTCCCAGATCCGGCTTCGAAGCCTGACCACGCTCCTCATCGGAGTCGTAAGGAGCCAGCTTTGCACCCCCTCCAGTTCTACGTTTCATATCAAGGTAGGTTGCAGTACGCGTCCCTATCAAACGCATCTTCCACTTGTAGGTGGCAACAACGCCAAGATCTAACTTTTTTGTGTTAGGGGAACTCAGTTTTTAGGGGTTTTGGAAGAAATAGGTAGTAGAAAACCCAGTTATGCCAAATTTAGGGTTTCGAACTGGAGAGAGAGTGAGATAAAGGATGGGGATTCTGTGAGAAGAGAGAGAGTGCGACAACAAAAGACGAAAACAAAGCATAAATGTTGTAGGTAGGTGGAAGGAACCCAGATGAACAGTCGCCATTAATGGTGGTGGGTGGATTTTGCATTCAATAGGGTAGTTGAGAAGATGAACAGAGATGGAGATGGTAAATGGGATGGGATGGGAACCCTAAATTTTTTGTGGGAATGGTTATATTAATTGGGTGGGTATTAATTTTAAGTAAGTAGTGTTAATCCTTGGCTTAGAATATAATCAGTTTTTTTAAAGGGCATTTTCGTAATTTTACACTTAAAAAATTTACCAAAAAAGGAAAAAAATCAATTTGTTGCAAATAATAGGTAGCACCCCGATTAGGTAAATGTTGCAAATAACTAAAACCGGAGGAAGTATAAGATATACTTCCTTTGTTTTTTGTTTTTTTATAGTTGCAACAGTTTGACTTTAACACTATTCATGTGGGTTTCTTGTTAGATTCGTCTCGATTTGTACTATTTTAATATCAAATGTTTATAATTTTTACATATTGGTAATTAAAAATATTAACGATTAAAATCATGCATTGGCAAGCGTGAAAAGAAAAGTGTTGCAAAAAAAAAAAAAAAAAAAAAAAAAAAAAAAAAAAAAAAAAACTGTTTTGTTGACCTCTTATGTTAAATATGAATTACAGTGCCCGTTTACTATGAATACGATCAAATTATATTGTTGGCTCTTCAAAAGAGAGGGTTTAAGAAAACCTCTCCCAGAGTTAGTTTGTTAAATTCAACCATACCCTTAGCCATATGTTTCTATTTTTCTAAGTTGGAGAGCTGACTAACTAATGTACTTCCTACCTCAAAATTATAGCTTGATAGCAGCAATGTCACAACTTACAGAGTTTAATATGATGAGTTGCTGTTGACTTTTTGATCACTCGAGTGAGTAATGAACACAAAACAATTACAGTGGACAATAATTCACAAGCTACAAATCTATTTGGAAAAGTATACTCAAAATGTAAAGCACCAGATCTCATTAATTATTTCACATAGCAATTCAAATAACAACAAATTTACAAACACAAAAACGGGTCTGAATGTGTGATCTTGTTTCATAAACTTTATATAGACTGTATCATAATCTCAAAGTCCTAAGATGTTCTCCACTGCAATTCAATCTGAATGCGGCCATTTTTCGAGTCAATGAGATTGTAACTTTGATTGATTCTTCTATTACTCACCACATCCGCGAGATTAATGTCAACATATCCCAGATTTTCCTGTTTGCAAGTACAACAGGGGTATGAGAATTGCTGTAATTTGAAGGATTTGTTACAGCATAATGGATTTGGCCACATGAGCCAGCACGAAGCTGAAATAAATTACCATGTGCATACCTTTGGATGAAGTAAACCTATTCTGGATGAGACACTATGCACTTCCACATGCAGCTTATCATCATTAGGTGGTTCCTCCAACATAAACTCGAATTCCTCTTCCCATCTAGGATCTCTATTTTTCTTTATTGTCTGTCAAAGTAACAAAGATAATAATATGTTCATAATGGATGAGGAAAATAGCGACAAACAGCAAATTCCACACATAGTATACCACAAAGTATCTTCGCCCATCCAGGTGATCATTTACATCGCATTCTGTGTGGACACTGAATGACTTGTTATCTTCTCCATTGTATCATCTAATATAATTATAAGGCTGACCTTAAGCATGTTCAGTTAGATCACCTTTTGTTCAACCTCCACAATTACATTTTGCAGGAAAATACACGTCTATATAATTTTCTGAAGCATATTTGTGTAGCAAGGCAGATGCTCCAATGGGCGTATTTAAGTTTGAAGTAAACTTCTAGCGTTTGCCAAACATTGGTATTTGGCAAAGTGCTGAACACCTAATCACTTAATTTTAGGTGTAAGATATTGTTTCAAAAAGGCTAACAAAACTAGCTTTTGGGATATTGTTTTTCGAAAGCTACCAAGTTTGTTTATATTTCTACTTGAGCAGAAAATAGTGCTGAAAGCACCAACATTAGACAAGTACTTTGACAGCTAATAACTAATATCTAGCTTCCAATAGCTGATGAGCTACAGCCAAGTAACAACTTATTTTGCTAATTAAGCCCATACTACAATGTACAATTCCTTCTAATCGCTAAACAGATAAAAATCAACAAATTCTATAGCTCCGATAATTTTCGTTTTAGAACCTTACAGCTGCAACATTATAAAATCTCTATAGATCCAGTTATAAAGACATTATGACTACAGAAGATGACAGGTGAGCAATGATAGCTTTGCTAGAAATTTTTGAATCACAAGTCATAACCAACCTTGTCACTGATTTTTTGCTTTGGAATTGGCAAAGTTCAGATCAACTTAGGTAAGCTAATTATATGCTCTATTTTAGACCAAACCAGAGGTTCTCCTCTGGAATAAACCAGCTACATGGTATCCTGACAAGTTGGCATCCATTGATGTCCCTAATCCAACCAAGAAAGGCTTTATTCTTAGTTGGGCTCTTGGCTAACTGGCGCACCCACATGCCATAGTTTACCTTCTTTAAATTTGTGCATAACAAGGTTCAAGTAGCTTGAACATATAAGGGAAGTGAACAAGGCTCTAGTTCACTTCAACAAAATGTGAAAACTTTAAGAGAATTTATAACCTCTCTCCCCCCCCCCCCCCCGTCTCACTATAATTTCCTTTTTCACCCTATTTCTTTTTCCACACCAACTACCGACAGTATGAAGGTTCATTTCTCACATTAGTTACATATTTAGATGCTATATGATGAAGTGATAATGTAAAACAGCAATAGTGTAAATTATCAAGTTTAGCAGTAAGAATATGGAAATAAGGAAGCACTTAAAGCTTTTGCAGAGAGTTGTTTGGTGCCTTACCTTAGTCTTTCTTTCTTCGCCTTTCAATATTAGGCGAACATAAGGATTTGTGTGGTGCTTTCCTTCAACATCTTGAGCTTGATGGACAGTGACTACAAGTAAACCGCCAACAGCAGGTGTCCCTTCTGGAGCCTTCTCAACTGTTCCAGAATCCTCAGGATCATCAGGCATCTCATCCTCCTTAAATGGTTTGTATGTAACTTCTAGAACAAGCTGTCCACGTGACTTCTCATTTCGAACATCATCAGGATCTATGCTTTTCAGGAGCTCCAAAGTCAGGACTTTTGTTTCTTCTGGTGTAAGATCTTTCACTGGAACAACATTTATGCCCATCTTTTCATGGCTGCCGAACTAATTTACAAGAGGGAAGACCCTGATTATGTTAAGTAAATTTTTATTTGTAAAGTTTAATTAGCAACATTAGCATGCAGTTATATACCTTTTCCCAGTCATAGACGAAGACCTCTAAAGCTTGAGTCTGTGGATCTCTGATGGACATACTGAATTCTTCATTCCACTCAGGGTTCAGATTCTTGTACTTTACAGCAGTTTTCTTTGAAGGAAGCTTATCCTCTGTAAGTTTCAATTTGACATATGGGTCAGATGCTCCAAGAAGATCTTTCTTTTTTAGATTCATAGCTTTCACAACCTTGACATGTATAACTCCAACAGGTTTCTTCCTAGCCCTGTAAAGTTGGAGAAAGCACATTATATACTAAAGAAAGGTATGCAAACATGCAACCACTTAGATGTGAGAAAAATAGATATATACAGAGACAGAGAGAGACATATAGAAAGAGCTACAGAGAAGAGAAGACTTTTGAAAGAGACTAGTCACTTACTTTCCAGGATCCAATATAGGTATTTCAAGGGTCTTAGGCCATAAGTACATGTTGGCTACCTGTTCTTTAATTAATTCCTGCATGCAATACATAAGTGGTGAGAGATGAAATTTATTATTAAAAAAAAAAACACATACTAGAATAGAGCTCAAGGAGGGAAAAAAAAAAATGTTTCCATATTTAAAAGATATTAAGGGATCAAGAAAATGATCCTTCATCAAGAAATAGTGTAAGAAAAAGTGTATCATTGTGGCTAGATGTTGGGAATAAAGATTTAAGATATTTTTCTTACTTCAGTTTTAGGTGCAACTGAGCTTTTATTAGTGGATAGACCTTTGCCGTGCCTAAGTCAATCATTGTCATTTCTAGTTAAATAGGAATGAACCATTTTTTTATTTAATTATTTTTTAAAAAATTCTATATAATACAAATACATGTCTAAGAAAAAAAAAAGGACTTGAGTAATGATGCAAGAAATCACCCAATCAATACAAAAGGAACCAGGAAATCACTAATGTGTTTGTTTAGGAAGAAAGGCAATCCAGAAATCCATATTCTTAAGACGGCATATAGACTGGTAGATAAGTTAATTTCCAGTCAAATTGAAGATACAAACAATTTAGAGTTGCATTCCCTACGTAGAGAAGGATTTGATTGAAAACTATTTTACAACTTTGCAAGTTGGAAGTCAATATTGATAAAATGGAGTTCATTGGATGAAATTATTGGCCCAAGTTCATTGAACCAGCATTTTGCCTATACAAATGTACATGCCTTTTGTAAGAAATATGCCTTGAGTCGGTGACCGAGTAGGTACACGATCATGAAGTAAATTGTACACGATCGTGTAATCAGTGTTATTATGTACTTTTCAATATACACGGTCATGTAGTTCATGGTACATGGTCGTGTAGTTCCGCTACTACAAGACATGTCACACGGTCGTGTGGTTCAAGATACACAGTCGTGTGGTTTTGGTCCGTGTGGTTATTAATTGGGCTTTGGCCCAAATCAGTTTCTTTGGAGAGTTCTATATATATCCCTTAGGGTTACTCATAGCGGAATCAGTTGAGTGATTATTCAGAAATCTGATAGTCTTTTGTATATTTCTCATCTGTGAGATCTTGAGAGAGATAACATCAGAAATCTGAGAGACAATCAATCTATTTTCTGTTATTGGTCCCAAATCTGTTCTGAATCTGTAATCTGTTTTCCCCAAAATCAATAAAAGTATTACTCTCGCCTGTACATGGCGTAGCCAACGCATCGTCGTGAATCACGTAAATCTGTGTGTGTTTTTCTTGTCAATTTTACATTCAATATTTGTTCTTTCTTGCATCCGTTTTAACACTTTTGAAATTTAAAAAGAGAAAAAAGGATTACATCTCAAAGGGTTAAATCTCTTTCTTTTTGTTATAACAGATGCAAGAAAAACCAAATAATGAATGTAAAATTAGCAAGAAAAACACATAGATTTACGTGGTTCACTAACAACGTATTGGCACACGTAAGCGAGAGTAATAGTTTATTGATCATGAGGATAAAAGAATACATATTCAAAACAGATTTGAGACCATCACCAAAAAACAGATTGATTGTCACAACTCACAGATTAGAAATAAACACGATACTCCCAGATTTATGAATAACACTCAATGCTATGGCTAGGAATAACCCTAGACTCGAGTGGCCGAATTTGCCCTAGGCGTGCTACACAACTAATCAGTAGAAAAGGAGGAACTCTAACTCGAAACGACATGGGCGTGCTAGATTTGACACGGGCGTGTCAAGCAAGTGCTGCATGCTCTCCGTTGAGGCACGACCATGCCTCCCTAAGGCACTGGCTTGTCTTGCTGCATCTTCTCAGCTTTGCGACACAAGCTTCATAGCTCCCGATTGAAGGCACCGTTTCTTACACTTTTAGTAGTTGGAGGGTCTTTAGGGAAGAGATAAGGTTTTGAGCCAGGAAAATAAATTTAGAGAGTAGAAAAGGTCAAAATAAAAAATGATAAAGTACTAAAGGTCTAAAGTAACAAAAATCCTCACGTTTCTAAATGAGAAAATTGCAATATTGTAACCTTGGCCACCTATTCAGGTAAGGTTCCTCTGTGGACCAAGCTAAGATGTTTTTATGATGTAACTTTAATATTAGAGAAGAATAGGTCGGATTCGCGCTTGTTCGGGAAAAATTGCCCGGTGAGGTAGAGAGAAGAACTGAGAAGCCTAGAATTTTATTCTATCGGGATATATAGCTTTTGCTTATAAATACTCCTTATAAAGGCATCATTAATGCAATAAAAATCTTTTCATTAATAAAACAGTATTATTATTAGATATACTTTAGATTTAGGGTTTAGAGAGAAGTTAGGCATAGAAACTCAAGATCAAGACTCCCACTTCGTCTTATTCAAGTATTATATTTTGTTCACCTTACCTCCTTTTCTCTTCTTTTTATATCTTTTTATATCTTAATGATGATGATAGAGTAAAACAATAATCTAGGATTTGGTTCATCCTCGTGATTGATGCTTGATAAGTTATTTTTAGATTCTAAATTACTTGTTTTGTTCATGATTAATTTATTGTACTTGTGCCAATACTAGATTAGGGATATTTAATATTGCTATTATTCATTGCTTGAACAACAAGGATTTTGACTAAATCAAGCAAGGATATGACATTCTCCATGGAAATAGGTAGAACAAATTGTTAGGAAATTAGGGTGTTGGGCTTTATGCCTTTGATTTATTTGTAGGTATTTTACAAGGTGTTCTTTTCCAGGTTAACATATAATTGATTGGTTGGGATGTAAATTTGTCTTAAGTTAATTATGATAGTGGAGATACTACATGCTTTTATAATTTGATTTTCTTCTTTATTAACTTGATAATTCAACCATATATTCAATTGACTCATAAAGTTATAATTCATTGCTACCCAATAATTAAACCACCTTATGAGATCGACCCTAACTTATCCCTACTACATAGTTAGATTGTTATTTATTTTGTTAGCTATGCAAATGTCTATCAATGTCAATGGTATTTAGATTAGGTATTTTTCTAACCTTTGCTTCAGTTATTTTCTTTTGTTATTTAATAATTTGTTTTCACTTTTATTTGTTGCGTGCACACTAAATGAACATGTTCACGTAATCTAATCCCTATCAATCCCGAAATCATTGAACCTGCACGCAAACAAGGAAGGAAAAAGAGATAGAATAGGAATAAAAATTAATAGTGAGATGACCAAAACACTAGCTAATTCACTACGAGAATATGGTGTGCTGGTCCAACGACTAGCCCAGTGTCTAAGTATATAGCATCGTTAGGTTGGCTGTCAATGTTGCAAATTTCGAACGGGTTCATCTCCAATGATTCATTCGTAGGTTTCCCAAATGTCCTTCCCATAAGTCACATTGCTAATTTATTGGAGGAAAGTGAAGATCAACAATGTTGTGATGCTATAGGTCCCAAATGTCCACACGATTTTTAGAGAGGTTGATAAAAAGTTTGTCACATGGGTGAAATTGACAAGTGCTTTCATTGCCAACTTTATACGCTAAGAGAAGATTGCTAGACTCAAGAATGATATGCTACATTATAAGATGCTTGGCTGAAATTTCATTACTATGGAAGATGCGGACATTTTATAATAGTTTAACTCATGAATTTCATATATTTATAGATGTTGCATCTGGAGATTCAACTATGACGAAGAATCCAACTAAAGCTAAAGTGTTGGTTAAGAAGATAGTAGCTAATGATAACTACAATCTTTTACAACTAAAAAAGGAGGTAAACATGATATTAAGGCCTTAACTTTGTTTGCTAGTTTTGTGCAAGTGTACATAGGGAAGATTAATTTCAAATTAGATCTACTTCGGTAACTATATGTCAGATATGTGGAGTGCAAGGTAATGAATCATATTTATAAAGGATTATTAGGCAAGTTTATCCTAGTTTCATAGCTTGTTTTTGGTCTTTTTGGTAGTTTTACAAGGTTATGCTTGCATAAGTTATCATATATAACTTTACTACGCTTCGGTTGTATTTTTCTTAAAGTTTCAGGTAATTTCGTAATCATTTGGATAATTTCGAAGTGTTTTGGGTTGATTCGGATGATATTTGGATGAGTTGTTGCCGAAGATTTTATGATTGTGGATGTTGATTTTGCTTATTGTGTGCATGGAAAATGAATATAGCATCCACAAGGGTCACTATGTGCTTTTTCAAAATTGAATTTGAGTTGAAAATAAAGTAAGGCGACACTTTACCATAACTCAAGTTCTACGGACTAAGATGATTCAAGTTGGGCTGCAAAATTAGACTTGAAGATCTTTCCAACAATAGGTCGCACACCCCTATATGATCCCTATATTTCGCGTTACAGCCCTTCGAAGTCCACCTCCCAACCCAGCACTTAGCCATTGGTTGTCCTTGTCGTACATCCTTGCGTTGCTTTTTGCCTGGGTGCTGGCTAGCCATCGCCCGATGGGTTGAGCCCATCAAGCATCGTTGCAGCCATGATGCCTCGACCAACGCCCACCCATCCACCCACCCATCGCCTGATGGGTTGGCAGTGCGCATTAACGAAGAAATCTGTCATCGACTATGACTCTTTCAATCAACTAATTGGTAGACGAATTTTGTTATTTTAATTTTCCTATCAAGCTATAAAACTAGCGTAAACCTGCCTAAGAATCCTATGTAAGTAGGACTCATCAAATACCCCAAGGCTAAACTGTTACTTGTCCCCAAGCAACACAAAACTCAAAATGGAGAAATAAGATTTCTATTAGATGGGACTCTCGAGCAAACAATCAAACCAAAGTTAGCGATACTGAAATTTGGCTCGGATACATATAGAACCACATAGCATTTATAGTCCTGCAATCAACTTACCAAGCTAGGCCACAAACTATTTTCTTTCGAAGCTAGTCTTCATCGAGTCCTTGTAGACATGCTAAAGTCGAGCACGAGAGCTGTCCTAACCAACTTCGGGTCATAGCATACACTCAACCTATACCATGTCGACTCAGAATGCAACAAATACTCTTTAAAATTGACTTAAAACTTGGTCCACTCAATTTTAACTTATGCATTAAGGTCACAAGGTCTTTATAAAGCTTATAATGGGGCTAGGGGGAGAGGTAGGATGATACATATTGGTAATTGAGATAGACGAGCCAGCTAGGAGAGTAATAATGATCCACAATAACAACATAACCAAATGCATGCCAAAACAACCTCGTTAAGCATCTAACCTCCCCAAAATGCCAAATCAAAAATCACTAAATACCAAAGTAATTTAATTTCCTCTTCTTTTCTTCTATCTTTCGCCCTTTCTTCTCTTAATTTATTTTTTCAAATATAACCCTTGTCTTTTTTTTCCAAAACATTTTTTGTTCATCAATTATTTTTTTTCCAATTTCACAATAACTTTGAACTTCCACTAAGAATCACCTTTAATGTACCTCAAATCAAATATTCAGCCAAATAAAAGTCATAAATCACAAGATAAACTAATCCCCCAAGCTAGGCCAGTAACCAATTGATGCTAATGGCTTGTAATATGGCTAATTTAATGAAGGGTAAAGCTCAACATGGGTAACATAATTACAGAGCAAATGCACAAAAGCTTACTTCTAGATGCTCAAATTAAGAAAAAGAAAAGATCTTTATCATTTCAATCACGCACACATCACAACCAATTTATATAGTCTAAAGACAAAATCAAGATCAATGCACCAGGAGCCATCACACATACAAAAATATGGACTGTTATACACGTTACAGTCAATTAAACAAGTTTCAAAAATTCACATGGCTTGGGTCTACAAAATTTCAACTACCTATACTCAAAAAGAGCAAAACAGCTTACCACAAACCAATCAATCGCAGGCTACATTGCCACGTAGTTATCAACGTATAAAGCACAACGACCAAATTTCAAAATCATAACTAAGGTGAGAAGAAGCTTAAGAGAATCTTATCTAATTCATACACAGTTCGAAGTCAACAATGCAAATAAAGGCACATGAATGCATAGACTAATACAAATAAAAAGGAAAACAACTAAAGTAAGAAAACGATACATATTTATCGTTACAAGTAACTTCCATCCCTACAAACGATGTAACACCTATGAAAAGCAATAAAAGCTACACTATGAAAGCATTAAAAGATAAACTTCCCTCCTCTCGAGCTAGAATTGAAACACAGTGTCCTCATTATGGAAATTAATATACACGTAAGAATGAAAAGAAAGAAAAGCTCACTTAACAAGAGCCTCATCGACCGAAGAGGTGTCGGTTAGAGTCTCAGTAAGTAAGTGTAGCTAAAACTGGGCACCGTGCCGTGCCGTGTCGCCGTGGGCCGTGCCGGCCGTGCCATCATGCTGGCACGCCGACCATGCCGGCCATTTCCACAAGTCGGCCCACGGCACGGCACGACCCACGTGCCTAGCGTGCCGTGTCGTGCCGGCACCCTGTGCCGCCCATTTATTTTTATTTTATTATTGTTTTTAATATTTGCTTTATTATTTTGTTAAAAAAATATTAATTTTATCATAAAAGTATCGTGATTGGCGGGCCGTGCCGACGGACCGGTGTTCGTGCCGGCCGCCGTGCTCGTGACAAATTTCAATTTCCTTGTTCACGGCACGGCCCACGGGTCGTTCCACGTGTCGTGTCGTGTCACTGCCGTGCTCGTGCCGAGCCGGGCCATCTAGCGTGCCGTGCCGGGCAGCCCGCGTGCTAGCCCGGCCCATGCCCAGCTTTAGGTGTAGCGGTGTCGTCGGAAGCTACTAAGTGACGACCTTCGAATCGATGGTGTGGAATCGTCGCTCCAAACCTACAAAATGATCAATGACCTTCTAAGCCATGGTACTAATGCTATCCATGAAGTCCTTGAACTCCCCTATAGTGATTTGATTTACGCTAGACCTCTCAAAACTGACATTGTGGTGAAAATGGTGGCTGAAACTGTCCTAGAAAAAAGAGTGGGATTTCTTTGGAGGGTCATCGAACAAAGGTAAAGGAGCTAAAAATGAGACTTACTATGTAGAGGGAGAACCTTTCCATATAATCGCCTTAATATTGGGAGTAGGCTGAAACAATAAGGCATTTAGTTTATCTATTTGAGTCTCGTGAGTGGGCAATATGGCATAAAGAATCAGGTGAGAGTCCTTGTCCTCTCCTTTAACCTGGAATACTAACATATCCCTCTTGAGTATCATCAACCAACCATACCGTTCCATGCTTACATGATCAAGGAGAGTAAATTTGTTATTAATCCCCACATGCTTAGCAAAGACCATAAGAAAGCTTCCCATGGTGATAGGCCCTTTTGGCTTGTTTCTCTCCACAAGAAATGCAACAATTAGAATTTCCCGAAATAAAGTTGTCCCATCCTGTCCCGATTACCATGTAAGAACGAACCACCAAACCATCTTGAAATCGCTAGAAGCAATTTGCCTCATCTTCGTCTTTCGATAGAACACTTGTAGGATAAACATGTATTGTTGTCTTAGTTTAGTTATTTTCCTTTTTATTTGTTTTAGTCTATGCATTCATGTGCCTCTATTTGCATTGTTGACTTCGAACCGTGTATAAATTAGATAAGACTCCCTTGAGCTTCTTCTCACCTTAGTTATGATTTTGAAATTCGGTCGGTGTGCTTTATACGTTGATAACTATGTGGCGATGTAGCTTGCGATTGGTTGGTTTGTGGTAAGAAGTTTTGCTCCTTTTGAGTCTAGCTTTATGACAGTGAGTTTTGAAATTTTGTAGACACAAGCCATGTGAGTTTTTGAAAATTTACTAACTGATTGTAACGTTTATGACAGTCTATATTTCTGTATGTGTTATAGTTCCCGATGCAATATTGATCTTGATTTTGTCTTGAAACTCTATATAAATTGGTTCTGATGAGTACATGATTGTAATGATAAAGGTTTATATTTTCTTAATTTGAGCATCCTAAAGTAAGCTTTTGTGCATTTGCTCCATAATTATTACCCATGATGAGATTCACCCTTCATTGAATTAGCCATATTACAAGCTATTAGCCTCAATTGGTTACTATTCCTAGGCCTGGCCTTGGGGAGTGGTTTATCTTGTGACTTTTGACTTTTATTTGGCTAAATATTAGATTTGAGGTACAATAAAAGAGATTCTTAGTGGAAGTTCAAAGTTATTGTGAAATTGAAAAAATATGATGAACAAAAAATGTTTTGGAAATAAATAAAAAAGAAGACAAGGGATTATATTTGGAAAAAATAAACAGTACAAAGAAGAGGAAATTAAGTTACTTTGGTATTTGGTTATTATATACTCCCTCTGTCCCTATTTTTTTGCCCCATTTGACTGTGTGCGGTCTCCAAAACGCGTTTTAAAATGTAACTTTATTTCCATATATGTAAAAATTATAAAAACATGAAATTAATAAAATATACAATGAGACGAATCTAACAAGACCACTCATGACTATATTATCTTTTATAGATTAATGGTAAATTATGGTCAAAGTTTTCAAAGTTTGACCCAAAAAATGGCAATGGGGCAAAAATAAAGGGACGGAGGGAGTATTTGGCTTCTATGGCGTTTTGGGGGAGATTAAATGCTAAGCGAGGTTGCTTTGACATGAATTTGGTTGTGTTTTTATAGTGGATCATTATTACTCTCCTAGCTGGCTCATATGTCACATTTCCCAAAATGTATCATCCTACCTCTCTTCCTAAGCTTTATAAAGACCTAAGCTTTATAAAGACCTTTTTGATCTTCATGCATCATTTATGATTAAGTGGACCGAGTCTTTAGTCAAAGTTAAAGAGTGTTTGTTGCATTCTGAGTCAACATGGTATATCATTCGTTTTATACATTGTTGTCTATATTTTGCGCATATCAAACACATTACCTAAATTATTCAATCCTCGTCTATTTCTTAACAACTTTCATTAATTCAAGAAATATATTTTCTTCACCTTTTCTCTTCATTTACTCTTTCTTCTATGTTTTATTTTACTTCTATAATGATGATACAGTAGACAATCAATCTGGGATTAGGTTGACCCATAGCCATGTTTATGCTTGATTTAATCTTTTAAATTCTCAATTACTTGTAAGAATTGTATATGTGATTAGGAGAATTATAAGGAAAAAGATATAGCAAAAGATAAACTTAATAAATTATGGTAAGTAGTAGGATTTTGTTAATATCCTATCACTCTTTATTTAGCTTTGTCATTACTATAATGTGACACAATGTAACATTTGATTATATATAATAAAACAATAAAAATATTATTAAGCATTCTTCTATTCAAGATTATAATAGGTGCTGCGGCTCTACTTATTTCCCCTATAATATTCTATTTATTTCTCAATAAATCAATCCAATTGCCCATAGTACTTTTGTTGTCTCCAACATTACTTGTTTATTTGTTCATGCTTCAATGCTTGTGCTTCTTCCAATGATAGATTAGGGATAATTAGTATAGTCATTATTCCATTTTCTTAATCATAACGATAGTTGTGTTTTGACGGATTTTGATTCAATTAAGGACATGATATTCCCCACAGGACAAGGTAAAACAAATTGTTAGGGAAGTTAGGGTGCCGGTTACATGATTCCACGGGGCTTAATGTTTGTTATCAGTAGAGTGCTCATTCCACATTCTATAGCATAATGAGAAGAATAAAGGCAGATATAAAAGAAGACAAAGACATACCTGAACAAATCTATACAGGCCTGGAATCGCCATAGCATCTGCACCTAACAACTTCAATCCGAAGTCGACATGTGGCTGCAGATTTCCCAAATCCACAATTCATTTTGTGAGCCAACAAAATGTAAGGACAACATTCATAAATAACAAACAAATGTCGATTTGTGGTTCACAATTCAGCCAAGGGCAAGCTTCACCGGTTAAACAGTAGGAAATAGTTCTAGGAAGTGACTTCTTTAGAACAAACATTGTGATTTTATGAGGATCCAAAAATATGTATATATATCCTTAATGACTTAACAAGTAAGAGGACTATTAGCCTCCAGGTAAAAATGCTAAGGGTTGAGGTGCCAGGCACTTGAAATCACCTACCTTCTCCATAAGAGAAACATATATATTGGCAAAGCAAGGAAACGCTGGCACCAGAGGCTTCAATGTAATACGTGGATGGGCAAACACTTGCAAATCGACCACCTAAAGCATATGAGCTATATTAACTTTTCTGATGGAATGACAAGTTACATTAGTCCGCAGGTAGTTAAACAGCATAGTTTGAGGAAGGTAAGAGGGTGGGGGTGCCTTCTGGATTTATTAATACCTGCACAGTGGCTTTCAATCCAAATGCTTTGACTGTCACATGAATGTTAGGGTTCCCTGCCCATTTCAATGCTGGTTCCATAATCAACTCTTTCTCTTCAGTAGTGTATACCTTCATTCCTGATATGATTTCAAGAATCAGTCACTGATACATTTTGAGGCAATGTAAAAGAAGCTACATTTCCATCCCAGATTGATAAGCTCAACAAACATTGATTCAATTCTTTTTTTTTTTGGTGAAACAAACACTGATTCATGGCGCAATTCTATGCCTTGTAAGAGATTCCTTCCATTATATAGAAATATAGAATAATAATATATGCTATCATACCGCAATCAAGTGATCTACAAATGCTTGCATGATATGTAGCAATATATCGTACAAGGGCAATCCACAGAACAATATCTTCAGCAAGATATAACTCTTCTCTTCATAACTACAAGTTTTATAACACTCTCTTCATAACTACAAGTTTTATAACACTTCTCTTCATAACACTCTCTGTTCCATTGAAACTTTTTGTTCAACTTAAATATCTGTGAAACCTGATTCAATACCTGTAATTCCCAATTAACTGAACTGGAATTTTCACTTATTTACAGGAAACAATCTTAAGTGAAAAATAAGTAATTAAGGTACTATGTCATGTTCCACTGTACACGATGTACATACATTCAAGAGAGGACAAGTAATCCAACCTTGGAAAGTAGGAGGCAGGGTGCCTAAGCTAAGTGTTTCAAAGTCAACTGACTGAATTTTGTACTTTGGAATTTGCTCGGCAATAATGGGCTTTGATATATCCCTTGCAGTCTTGCAAATTGCCTACAGAAATTGTTAAATCGATGACATAAGATTCAACAGGTAATTGCACCTGAAAATGCTTCTAAAACAAATTGCATTGATGGTAAGCACCTTATCTAGATAGGGCCACATATGCTGTATGAACTTGTTAAGCCAATCCACCTTCACAAAAGCAAATAGAAATTAGCTTCACTCATGAGTAATGACCCTAAACTTTAGGCAATTTAGGATAATAAGGATCCGAGAATGGGCACATACACGATCAAAGTCCGGATTTTTCACCCAAAGTGGTATCTCAGGAAGCACTCTCAGCAAGTCCTTGGCATCAAGATCAGCCAACGAACGAACTTCGGGATCCTAAGAATCAATTAAGATCCAGATGAGTGTGTGTAGTTAATCCAAAGCCAAATGGATCATAAGTAATAAAGCATACACAAACATCATCAACAACAGTTCTACAAATTTTTGTCACATTGCTTGATGAAATTTTCCTGTAGTGAAATATTAGACTTTATACAAAAATTACTCAACCCCACCAATATATATTACATGTAAAACAAGATTAAATTAATCTTCGGAAATTGCCTTAAATTTATGCAAAGCTTATATTACTAATAAAAAAAATTAATTTACAGTATAAACATAAATAAATTAGCATTTCTAATCAGCAAAACATTAAAAAATTGCAGAACATTAAACAGAGAAAATTTAGAGGCAAACCTTGACATCAGTAGACTGGAAGAAGATGAAGAAGTAATACCCAATTACAAGCCCAACACAAGATCCAAATCCAAACCCAAAAACACTCATAATTGTGTTCAAAAACCCCATTTTTGTAATCACCTTCCAAAATACACACAAACCCAGAAATCTTCTCCCTTCAATTTGATCAAATCAAGCAAACCCACATAGTAAATAAAGTGGGAATACTAAAAATTGAACCAAAACCCTCAAATTTTACAGATTTCAATGCTCAAATTTTATAATATGAACAGAATCTCAAGAAAAAGGCACTTTACATAAACAATTAATGAAGATATTATACATCTGTACTCCCATATTAAGGCCCATTAACAAGTTACTAGTAATAAGTATAGCATCCACTTATATACCTCAAAAATGTGATAAATTATTGCAGATATTAAATCATTCCACGTACAGTTGATGAAATTGGATTTAGCAAAAGATTGGTCGATTCAAAAAAATTGGTGGGGACATTGATTGCGATGCTAAGTAATCCCAAAAATAATTAATTAATTGAGCCAATATAAATTGTGATTGTGATATTAGTGGATAGATTGATTTACAAATCAGAAAACTACAAGTTGGCGTAGTATGAGTGGGATTGACCCCACGTTTTTTTATTTCTTGGGATTTTTGCAACTTCCTGTCGGCATTATACTTTTGAATGAATGAATTCAAACATTGTACATTTGTACTAGTACGAGTAACTAAAAAAACGGATGGATTTTAACTGAAAGCATGTGCCATTAAAAAGGTCAGGATTTTTAACTTACTTTTTTTGTTGTAAATAAATAATAACGAAGTATTTTATTAATGAAAATTTGTTTGGGCCTTGGGCAGTTGGGCATAGCTTAGGTCTTAGTCCAATTAGAGAAATGACAAAAATATCTCTGTGATTGAATCTGAAACAACTTGTCATTACCTACACCCCCCTTTAGGCATCATTGCCTACACCCTCCACTAAATTACCATAATACCTACACCCCCTCCCCCACATGTAATATACAACTTGAACATTAAAAATTAGTTTTTCAAATTTTCTCTCTCCTCTTATAAATTAGTTTTTTTCATGATTTTACCAACATTTAAAATTTCTCTCTCCTGATAACTTTATCACTTTCTCTCTCCTCATAATTTTATCACTTTTTCTCTCCTAAACAACCAAAAGCTTCCAAATATTTCTTGAAAAATAAATCAAATTGTTCTTAGATCTCTACTTGTAAAAGAAGAAATCAAGAAATCGAAGATAATTTTTGCAAAAGAAGGACCAACAATCAAATTGTAAGTTGATGATATTGTTTATTTTTCAAAAAAATTCAAATCCTATCTTTTTATTTGCCTTATTCTTCAATGATATGAAATTTCAGTAGTAGTAGTTCATGATTTCTTATAATTTTACTTGGAAATAATGATTTCTTATGATTATAGTAGAATGATTTTTTATATACTCTATTTTAAGTTGATTTAACTTGTGGTGTGTATTATTAGGTTATAAAATTACTGGACAAAAAATAAAATAAAAACAGAGTTCAATTGCCCTAATATAATGAACATTTTGATTTATTTCGTAGGATTATAGAAATGTAAGTTTAGTTCATACTGGATTTTTTTTTAATTAATGTTCATTTATTTTGGTAAATGTTCATTTATACATTAGTATATGATCATTTACATTTTAATAAATAATCATTAGAATTCTTCACATATCTAATAAAAAATTTCAATTAGAGTTTGTGATTTCTCATAGTTTTAATAGAAGTGATTTTTATTATAATAATTGAATTATGTTATAAGAATTTTCCATAATTATATTATAATTTAATTAAAATTGTTATTCGGTGAATTTTGGCTAGTACATTTAATCTATCGTAAATGTTCATTTTAGATGATGGACTTTATGTTCATTTGTAGAAGGATTAATATTCAAATTATAATCGCGCAAAAAAAAAATTAAATAAATAAATAAAATCAAATTATAAATTTGTAATAACTAAAATTCAAGACAAATTATCAATTTGATTTATGAAATTGAACCATCAATTATTATTTAATATTTACTATTTTGTCACTATAAACTGTTATTTGAAGAATTTTGGCTAGTATATTTGAATCTATCATAAATGTTCCTTTTAGATGGAAAAAAAAAAATCATTTTAGAAGGAATTCATATTCACTTTATGATCATTTTCATATTAATATATGTTCATTTAAATTTGATACATGTTCATTTTCTTTGCATTATATGTTCGTTCTCGTATGGAAATATGTTCATTTGCAATCTAATACAATATTTATTTTTAAATCTAAGCATATTCATTAGTTTTACGGATTTTTCATGAAATACCACTGAGTTTTTCGAAAATTCACCATATACCACACAAAATTTTTTTAATACACCAAATACCACTGAGTTTTTGGTAAATGTCACAACATACCATTAATGACTAACGGACGTTAACACCGTTAGTCATTAAGGCTAATAATGCCACGTGGCAGGCTGGCAGCTTGTGATTGGCCCCCTTCTAAATTATTTAATTTTAGAATAATTATTTAATTAATTATCAAATAAAAACCAAAAAATAACAAAAAATAATAAAAAGTAACAAAAATTATTATTAAAAAAAAAAAAAAAACTGCTGCCAGCTTGCCACCATCCCACCACCAGCCAGCCCATTCCGGCCACCTCACCGCCAAACCCCTTGCCGCCGAGGCCAGAAACGACAGGCATGCCGGAGGCCGGCGGCCTTCCACCCCTTCCCTCCTCTTTTCGATTCTGGCCACCCCACCCAAAACCCCCTTCCCCTCCCCTTTTCGATTCCGGCCACCCACCCAAAACCCCCTTGCCCTCCCCTTTTCGATTCCGGCCACCCACCCAAAACCCCCTTGCCCTCCCCTTTTCGATTCCAGCCACTTCACCCAAAACCCCCTTCCCCATCCCTTTTCGACTATTTCAGGCCAACCCACCATCCCACGAAACCTAAACACCCACCGACGATCCCTTTTGCTCTCTCCCCTCTCATTGTCGCCTCTGCTCCTCCTCTCCCTCTCTCTCTCTCTCTCTATTTTTTTTTAGGAAATTATGGGTAAGGGCTTTTTACGGGTGAGTGTTGGGTTTTTAGGGCGGATTTTTCGTGTGGATTTCGAAGATTAAGGTCGGGTTTGGGGTGGGTATGGTGATGTTTTGGTGGTTAGGGTGGGGATTCGAGGTGGGTACGGTTGTTTTGAGGTGGGTGTCGGTGTGGGTCTGCGGGCTTGGGTGGTTTTGGGCGACGAAGGCTGATGTTGTAGGAGGGGGAACAAAAAGGGGGTAGGTGGAGGAGAGTACAATGGAGGTTGGCCGGCGTTCAGGGAAAGGAAGAGAAAGGGGTCAGGCGCTGGTGTTGGGAGGAATGAGGGGAGGAGAGAGGCTGGGCGTTGCCGGCCGGGGGTGGGGTTGCTTGGCGCCGATAGGGGGGCTGGTGGCTAGCTGGGTGGAAGAAGGGTTGGGTTTTTTATTTTACAAAAAAATATTTTAACTTTTTTTTTTTGTTATTTTTTGGTTTTTATTTTTTTTATTTGATAATTAATTAAATAATTATTTTTAAATTAAATAATTTAGAAGGGAACCAATCACAAGCTGCCACGTGGCATTATTAGCCTTAAACGGTATTAACGTCCGTTAGTCATAATGGTATGTTGTGACATTTACCAAAAACTCAATGCTATATGGTGAATTAAAAAATTTTGTGTGGTATATGGTGAATTTTGGAAAAACTCAGTGGTATTTCATGAAAAATCCGTTAGTTTTATACTTGTTCATTCTCATATTAAAAGATATTTATTTCAATTTTTAATACTTGTTTGTTATTAGATTAAAAAATGCTCAATCAAATTTTTATATTTGTTCATTCTCATATTGAAGATGTTCATTTGACTTTTGGTATATGTTCATTTTTATGTTGAAAGATGTTCATTTAGACATTAATATTTGTTCATTCTCATATTGAACTATGTTCATTTTCTGGCAATGTGTTCAAATTTGTTTTTGTAAATGATTTGTAGTGTATTTTGATTGTTACTAACCTTTTCCTTTAAAGCATTTTGATCTATTATTACACAGGACAATGAAATTAAAAAAAAAGGTTGAAGACAATTATGTATATATTGAGAAAAAGATATGTAAGAAGGAAACCGCACTAAAATTATAAGAGTAGAAGGGGTACAACCGTATGACAAGGATGATGTTTCTACATACTTTTTATTTATACCAAATGTATTAAATTAAAAAACAATAATCATTTTGTAAGACGCACACACACACATATATTTTTGAAGATAATTGATGTGTATTTTTTTATTGCACTTTTTTTTATTGCTTTTAAAATTAAGCTTGTGCACATTTAAATAGTTAAAAGAGAGAGGAATAACATTGAAAAAGAGAGAGAGAAAATGAAAAAAAAAACAAATGAAAAAAAAACTAGGTTATAAATCATATATATACATAACTTGAAAGGAAAGTAATAGGTTTCAAAAAAAAAAAAAAAAAAAAGGGAAGTAATAAGGAAAAAAAAAGGGATACATCAAAACGACATAGTACATGGGGGAGGGGAGTATGGAGCTCTACCTAAAGGGGGGTGTAGGTAAAAATTTACTTTAATTCACTATGTAACTAGTTTTTGGGCCTGGGCGATATCCTGGGTTATTACATGTATTACAATAATTGTGAATTATAATGATTCTGCACGACATTCATGATTCAATTATACTGTACTTTTATTGATTTTTTGTATATTATGTTGTCATATAATAATGTTTTTTTTTTAATTTTAAAGACAGATATTAAGACATAGTTCAATGGTTAAGTTTTTTATAATTAACCTTGCGATCAAAAGTTCAATTATTGTACAAATCATGTTCTTAAATTTTTAAATGTTTAATGACATGGAATGATAACCAACAAAGAAAGTGGAGAGTGTCACATGACATGTAGACTTGATTCAAAACGCCTTTTAATATATAGTATAGATACGGAGTATCCCGTATCATTGTTATTGATTTTCCCCTGATCAATTTAAGAGGTACAATTCTACAATCTTGCTATAAATATCAAACCTACAATAAACACAAGCCTTCTTCGCTTCTCTAGAGTCTTTTCAACATGCTCTGTACTATGTATTTTATTATTATGAAATAGGTAGTATTGTACTTGGTTTGTATAGAACAATAATCCAACAATAAAACATATTATGAGAAAACAATAAAAAAAGATAAATAACATACACAAGAATTGCATGGTTCAATTCAATATATGCCCACCGGTGAGAGATTCGAAACTTTTCAATTTTCAAGGAAGAAATGACAAGTGAAATACAAATAGTCTTTTTCATGTAGGTTAATCTAATTGATCACTTAGCAATTCATTTTTATAACACAAATTAAGGAATTCAAAATTATTCCTATATAATCTAGTAGCCGTCACAAAAAACTCGAAAATAGGAAACAAATCAGGACAAAAAAAATGAAAACTAAAGCAAAGAGAATTTCGGGAATACTTGTGGCATAAGTTGTATAGTTCTTTGTAAAATGATCATAACTCTCTTGTTTCTTATCATAAATAGGACTAAGACCAATCGTTGGAATATGTTAAAACAAGCTTATACCTCTAAGGCTCTAACATAAATCACCTCCTTAGCATTGTTTACAGATTGAAAGATATGTGCATTTGAAATCATGTCATTATTTTTTTTAGGTAAAATTCGCCGCAGCACCCTGAAATATGGCTTAGGTGCACTGAGCATCCTAAACTTTGCGTAGTAGCTAAAACACCACCAACTATGGTGTTAGGTGCGACGCGTGCCTTAAATGAAAAATTCTAGCCACTTATTTCCCCGGAGGTGGTGAATCTTCACTCTCCAAAACATTATAAAGAAATGGTGAATAGTTCCTATCCACCTGGCACGCGCGGGCTCACCTTTTCCGATGAAATAAGTGTTCGGAAATTTTCAATTAAGGCACGCGTCGCACCTTACACCATAGTTGGTGGTGTTTTGGCTACTACGCAAAGTTTAGAGTGCTCAGTGCACCTAAGCCATACTTCAAGGTGTTCGGCCAATTTTTTTTTTTTTTTTTTTTTTTTTTTTTTTTTTTTTTTTTTTTTTTTAAGACACAATTAGCATATATACAATAAATATTTAGCCCACCACAAATTTCTCCCTCTTCTCTCTCCTAAGCACCGTCATTGCTCTTCTTCTTGCTAGCTGCCACCACCCAACATTTTTTTTTCTTTTTTAAATCTGTCACCATGGTATTATTTGGAGTAAACTTGGGCACTATGCAAGCTGTGTAGACCCACGTGTCTTGTGCCTAAGCAAGTTGTTCCTGAAACAGGTCTAGAGAAAAGTTAGGTTGTGTCGAGCTTATATCGATAATTACAATACGAAGCTCATGCATGGCTCGGCCCATGTATTGTTCCACTGGGCCCACTTAGTAATTTGTATATACTAGGGGTTCCGATGTGTGTCTAGTCCTTTGGAAAGAGTAATTGCAATTGGTACTAATGTCCTATGCACTTATATTACACATATGTTGAATAAATGTATACATTTATTGACCCTTATAAATTTGTGTACGTGAAATTTTTATATCAAACTCACAATTTGTTTCCCCAAGTAATTTAATTGGACTTTAATCTTTTAATTGTATACGTATATATTTGATTTCGGTCGTGGTGGCGAACCAACTCTAAATTTTATGGCTCCGTTTGCGTTGTGTTACGTCCAGCCGTATATGTAGGCGTCGTTTGAAGCACGCCTACGTTAAGCATGTTGTGAATATGCTTGGCACTTATAGGAAGTGGAAATTGACATACGATTAGGGACACAATTAGGGACAAGGAAAGTAGGGAGCCGCCAACAAGTTTTTAAGGAACTTGTAAACCGTTCACGAATCATTATAACACAATAACGATTGGCCCGTGAAGGTTACACCCCATTCATAATCCATGAGATTACTAACTCCATATGGTTCGAAACCACGAAAGGAGGATCGATGATGATGGTACAAAGTGAGACATGGAGTCACATTCGCCCGTATTGGCCTCTACTCGATTCTTTTTGTGAAAAGTGATTCCTGCGATCTCAAAGGCATGCAAACAAAGATTCAATTTGCTCCAAACTAATATTAAGCTAAATTGGTTTAATGTTAATGCAACATATAATTCTTAAATATCGTGATCACTTCGATTAAACAACAAGATTAAAAGGAACTTAAACCGGTCGTCCAAATTATCTTATTAGGCGTGATATTCAATTACATATTCCCTTTAAACATGCAATACGGTGATCAATAAATATAATAGAATCAACATCAACATTGGAAGCAATTTAACCATAATAACGTTAGCCAAATCAAATAATGATAAACCTAATCATGATACTAGCAACAAGAATAATAAAAAGAGTAATTAAATGAATTAACTACTCACGTTCCGCGTTTCCTTGAATTGCTACATCATGAATAAACTGTTAGTAACTTCAATAAATAATAAATCAAATTAAATTAAATTAAATGAAAAGTAGAGTTGATTTGGTCCAAACCCTCAGTTAATTCTACCTTTCACGCCTTGGTGTAAGTATAGAACTTCGGGGAAGTATTATGAGAGAATAGGGGCTAGTTTTTAGGCTAAAGAGAGAAGAAAATGATTGTTGGTGCAGGGAGAAAGAGAATGATAGTTGGTGCCTCGAAACTGGAGAAATCAGCTTCGTATTTATAGAGAAAATGTAAGGAGTGAAGCACGGAACCCTAGAAGTGAAAAGGCGCTGCGGAGAAACCCTAGAAAAATGTCGCGTCACGGCATGTGTGCCGCGATACGATGCAAAATACCGTGACACGGCGCGAAATACCGTGACGCGGTGTGTCTGCCGTGACACCGTGCACATGTTTTCCTGAAAATAGTCCAAATTCATTTATTTCTTGATTAATAATCAAGTACGTGATATATTATGCGCCGTTTCAGCTATTCCGGATTAAATTCAGGCTTAGGGTTTTTATTATTTATTTATCGGGCTTAATTAATAAATAACACGAAATGAATTAAAAGGGTTTGGGCTAGGATATGAATTGGATTGAGTTTGAAAAAATGGTTTGACTGATTTGTTGACTTAGTATAGGTTTTAAGCACTCCCGAGATTAAATACTCGACCCGACCAATAATGGCAGTGAAAAGTTGTTCATTATCGAGTTTGGTTTTGGGTAGACTTTTTCAGGTGTCTACAGTACGAAATTGAGATAACCATTCAAATGGCTCAAATTCTCATCATCGTGAGTGATAACAAGCTTGTTTGGTCTAAGGTTGGTGCCAACAACTATTGCTTAAATTTTACGGTTTTTTAACCATATACCCTTGAGTTTTTTGTTTATTCACCATATACCCCTGAACTTTTCATTTTCATCATATACCCCTGAGTTTTCACAAAAATACACCACATACCCTTGATGACTAATGATTGGTAACTTCGTCGGTCATTAGGGTTAATTATGACCCAAAACCACCCGAAATACATTCCCATACCCCTAAACCACCCACATTCCCTTTTCCCACCCCCAAAACCGCCACAAATTTCCTCTTCTCATCCTCAAAATCAATCATATGGATATGGTTATAGAGATTTGGAGTGGTTTTGGGGGTTGGAGAAAGGAGATGAGTGTTTTCGGGGATGGAGGGAGAGATCTAAGGTGGTTTCAATGCATAATTACCAAATTCCACTCATCTGGTTGTCATTAAGGATATATGATGAATTTTTGTAACAACTCAGGGGTATATTGTGAATTTGAAAATTTTCAGGGATATATGGTAAATAACCAAAAAACTCAGAGGTATAAGGTGAAAAAACTGTAAACTTTATCAAGTCGGATTCGAACATTCTCGGCAGCCAGTATATAGTAGGCTTCATGGTAGTCTACGTATGATTTTGTTGATTCTAAGAATCGGCATATGGAGATTTATAAAGAACCACATAGTGGAAAGAATGTGGACGTTTTGTTTTTTTCCCTCATCTCCATAACTCAAGATTTCTCCAAGTCCAAGGATACCTTAGTTTAATTTGTTATTGTCTTCTTTGATGAAGTTATTGCTTCAAATTAGCAATTAGTAGACTGTTAGTTTTCTTATTCTAAGAGTTTATTTTATTGTTCAAGGTTGTTTTCTTAATTGAATCATGTGTTTAGTCGGTTAAAGAAAAGTGGGTCTAAGTTGTGGAACACTAAAGCCAATAAGTCCTTGTTTTTAACATTATGGGTGTAAATTTTGTTTTGATGTAGCCTATTTAATGGCCCCTTATTTAAACATATTAAATTGAACGAGAATGCAGTAGTTACTTCCATTGTTATTTTTTCAAATTTTGCACTCTTATTTCTGACATTCTTTTCTTTATTTTAACTTGTTATAGGACGTATATTCTTATTGACCTTAAAAGATGGAAAATGTTATATATATTCCTTAGGGATATAGGAGCTACAAGTGGAGGAAAAAGACAAATAAAAATACAACATTAATTACACTGATTTACACGTAATTTTATCTTATCATTCCTAAATTAATACCAAATTAGGAAAGATATTAAATCCTTAAACCCTAAAGGCCACCTAAAAGGAAAGCTTCATCTGTGGAAGCGTTGGTAAAAAAATAAAAATCTCATCTTCAAATATGGAGAGAAATGATAGGCCAAATCCGGAATATCTTGAAACAATGGCGCCACTAACTTGGAACTATGGGTTCAATTCAATTAATTAAGACTAATTTTTTATTATATAAATTTGTTTACTATTGATATTATTTAAAAAATATTTAAAATAAAATTTTGTTGTGCATTTAAAATTTTACAACTGAAGAATAATACTATAAATTTATTTCATAACTCATAATTTATCGATTACAAATCCAAAAATTCATTGATATATATGTATATTGCACTTATATTGCACATACTGTGTACAAATGTTGAACATATGTATACATTTATTAACCCTTATAAGTTTGTGTACGTGAAATTTGTAGATCGAACTCAAATTTTGTTTCCCAAGGTAATTTAATTGAACTTCGTCTTTTAATTGTATAGGTATAATAAGATTTTACAACAATTAAGTGGGGTAAATTGACCTCATTACTTTGAACGCGTACTCGTAGTGAAGTGAACTTGAGACATTGTATCGAGGCCTCGAGTCTTCATCCATGTCGTGCAATTAGCTGATTACAATAGGCATACGACATTACATCCAATTGTGACGTTGAGGACCCTAAGTGTTATGTGTTGATAACCATTATTGCAACTATCACGCATTATATGGTGATGATACAAAATTGGATAGTTGGTTTGCATATTATGTTCCCTTACGTTGGCAAAGGAAATAAAACTATACCCTTCGACTTGACGTTTGGTATAAGAACAAACAACACATGTTTGCCTTCTTCAACAGATTGTTTTCAAGGTATTGTTGGATTTTGCGAGGATGCTAAATCACTTCCCTCCTACTTTTTGTACAAAGATGAGGTTTTGCCTCCCTACCAACGAATCTATGCATGGATTGAGCTTTCCTTTTGGGTAATATTGTCACCATTTCCAGAGAGTACAAAGTCGTTCTAATAATATATAAGAACGGAAATGCCTACTACACCGAACTCACCAATGTATTTGTACGAGGAGTGATACATTGTCTAAAACCTATGTTATATTTGTTGGGCGGATTTAAATTTCAAAATAAGTGTCAATTAACCCACTTATTATTTTATTTTATTTTTTTTAAAAAAATCTTGTTACAAATATTAAAAGGTTGAATAAATAATGAATTATTTAATATGAGAAAAATAATATGAAAGTTGTATATTATACCGATACACATAATTATATGGGTATATAATGTATACATAATTTCACGTAATTTGTTAATATATACATAATTTTAATACAACTTATTTTACCTTAATTTAACCCATTTATAGAAGAAAAAATAATAATAATAATAAATTCACCACTATGGTGGTGAACCAATAATAGTACCTACGGGTTCGTTTGAGTCTGTGTTACGACAACCCTTATAAAATTGAGATAACGATTCAAATGACTTAGATTCTCATCACCATGAGTGATAACGAGCTTGTTTGGTACGAAATTAATGATAATAAATATTGTTTAATTTTTTTTTTGTCCTCGGCGGCAAGCATATAGCAGGCTACATGGTAGTCTATGATTTTGCTGATGATGATAATCGAAATATAGAGATTTCTACCGAACCACTTAGGGGCATGAAATGCGGATTGTTGTTTTGACTTGTTATGGGATTGACCCAATTATTATTATGGAAGTATGATGATTGACTTGTTATAGGCTCGGCCTAATTATCATTAGGGAAGTATGATGATTATATGTATTAAATAAATCTCTTGCGTGTTTTTTATATTGTGAATTAGAAGTTTTTATGCGATTGTCAAATACGGACTACTCTAAAATAATTTATTATTAAAAAAAACTATAACTATAGTTTAGAATTTAATTAAAAAAATGATTATTAATATTATAAACAACTTAAAATAATAAGAAAAAATTATTCTTAATTATCCTAACTTTAACCGATTTTATTAAAATAATTTCAACTTTTAATTATTATGGAAAAACCCAACTTATATAGGTGTCTTCTTATAATTATCCGAACTTTATTTTTGTTATGCATAATAGTCCCAAAAGGGATCAACAAAAGCAGCAAAATAACACTTCGAATTATTTTAGGAAGATAACTATATAAGTTCATTTCGCAATATTTCTGCTCTTCCAGAATCTTTGGCAACTCGACCAAGCCTTTCTCTTCTAGAAGAGCAGAAATATTGCGAAATGAACTTCCATAGATGTTCTGATACTCCCAAAATGGCAACCCATCACCTTCTCGAACCCCGTGCCCAGTTAAAACCACACAATGAGATTTAGCCTTCCGATCTCTGTTTTCAAATCCCGATGGACTTGACAAATACACAAAATCGCGCCTCTCTTGACGTCTTGTTTGATAGAAATGATCCCGCATGGCAAACCTAATTACGAAGGGCCCATTTTCTTCTAATTAGTGACCAATTTTCTATCAACATCAGCCTTATTAGACTCATCAAGACGACTAATAAAATTTGCTTTTGTAGCCTTCACAACTTCATTACTTCCACTCAAGATAATGCCTTGCTCATTAGTTTTCTCAAATATTTGTTGCATTATACGAAGAGATCGACCTTTTGATCCTTAGGAATAGTGTCTAGCTATAGAAACAACATGCTCTCTCGACCAACGCTTCCTTGTTTCAAGACACTTGTTCAATTTTGCACGATAGTACATAGCACGAGTATACGAATGATTAATGCAAGTTCCCTTTGCATTAAATTTTAGCATTATAATATAAATACAATAGATAACTTCTTCAAGAAACAGAGCAACATAGTGAATAATCAATCAAAATTCGTAGAAACAAATTGATTATTCAAAGAGCAAAAGATTTCAAAAATTGATAAAAAGTACTCCATAGAAAGGTTATCATACCTCCTCCCTGATTTAGGGCAGGTTCAAGGAGGCTACAAGAAAAGATGCACTTCCTTCCTCTCTTGGTTCTAGGGTCGAATAGCTCCATAATTGGCCCTCCACCCTCTTCCTTTTTGCTCTAGTTAGCGTACCTTTTATAAAATACACACTTTAATCAAAACAATCCATACAAACCAAAAACTTTTAGGGGTCTTTTTCTTAACTAAAAAAACGGGGGGGGGGGGGGGGGGTAGGGATTTAATCAATTAAAGCAACCATACAAACCTAAGATGTGAACTACCCACTGTGGGAGAAGGCATTAAGAATTCAAACTATATACAATAACCCACAAGCTTAAACCATAAAGTCTTGATAAAACAAAGAACCAAGATAGAACTAAGTACAGTCAACCATACAAACCAGAATATAACTTTTGAAAGTCATTTGATCAGTTTTGGAAAGAAAAGGGCAGTACATTGTCTGAAAATAAAGGATTAACAAAGATAAAAATCTAAAAGTACACAATCCAATTCAAGGGAACCACCAACAGAAAGTTGGGGAAAAACACAGTAAGAATATTTATTTGAATAACAAGCATAATCAATGTAATAAAAGTGGAGATACACGCAGTAATAAAGAGAGGACAGTAGATTTTTCAGCTTGGTAATTGTGCTATAGGCCTAAAGCTAGCGCCTTATTCCTTTTGTAGAAATGAGATTGTGTAAATTTCACCTTTATTTACAGAAATGTTAATCAATTAAATTCATAAGTTAAAAATTTTGGGGTGATTTAATCAGCTTTAGAAAGATAAGATTGTTGATTAAATGGTAATAAACATTACATGATAATCATAATATAAGAAAGAAGAGCTTAGAGTAAAATTCAAGAAGAAGACATAATTATCAAGGAAAAAAGCAAAGAAAATTTACCTGATAAATGACAAGTTGATTTTCAGCTTAGTAATTGCTCTAAAGGCCTAAAGCTAGCGCCTTTTTTTCCCTTTTGAAAATTGAGATAGTATAAATTTCACTTTTAGTTACAGAAATGTTAATCACTTAAATTTATAAGTAAGTTAAAATGTTGGGGTGATTAAATCATAAGATGAGAAAAAGAACTTGAGCAAAATTCAAGAAAAAGACATAATTACTAGGGACTTGTTATTCATCGCCCGCAAATCTCTACATAAAGCCCACATTTTATAATTTTTTGACAAATTTGCCCTTTTTATAATTTTAACCGAAGATAAATTTTTCGCACTAAAAAAATGTGGAGCAGCACCGGATCGCCGAGGATCACCGGAGAATCGCCGTCGTCATCGGAAAACGAGGTTCGTAACGCATCGTAAGGACGAAATGGTGGCTGGCGCCTAGCCAAAAGGCCATGCCGTGGTTGTGGCGCCTAGGCAGGACGCCGCCACCGTGGTAACGGCGCCTGGTGGAGAAGCCTCGACCATAGTAGTGGCGCGTGGCCAGGACGCCGGAGCCACGGCCAGGGCGCCTGGCCAGGACGCCGCCACCATGGCGGCGGCGTCCTGACCAGGCGCCCCGGCCGTGGCTCCGGCGTCCTGACCAGGCGCCCAGGCCGTGGCTCCGGCGTCCTGGCCAGGCGCCACTAGGGGAATATATTTTTTTTTTATTTTATTTTATTTTTTAATTTAATCCCCTTTTTTTTTTTTGTTTTTGTTTGTTTTTATTAATTTAATCTTAATGTAATTATATTTATACGTTATATGTTATTGTTACAGGATTATGGTGGAGACGGAAATGATTACAGTGGGATTTTTGTACATGATGGCCTGTTCGAAGATGCTCAACAAGCGATTGATTGGGCAAAACAGGTTGCAATTAGATCAGGCTTTTGTTTAGTAATAGCAACTCATAAATCTCAACGGGATGGTAGAATGGATCGCATTTTGAGATGCGACCGTTATCGCAAAAGAGAAGAACGAGATTTCAGTAAAGCGATTCGGTTTGACTCAAAGCGGAAAGGTTGTGGGTGTCAGTTCCGAGTTAAGGTTCGACAACATCAAAGGCGTGACGGTTGGGAAGTGAAGGGTTACGGCAAATGGGGATATCACAACCATGAGCTGATAGCATACAAAGTGGGGCATCGGCAGTTAAGCGGCCTAAGTCCAGCTGCGAAACTAGTTGTAAAAGAAATGAGTGATGCTCAAGTGAAGCCCGCTAAAATATTAGCGTCTGTGTTAGAGAAATTCCCCGAAGACCAGCCAAACCGAAGACACATCTACAACGTCAGACAGAAATTGAGGTTTGAACGGTCAGAGGGAAGGAACCCTATACAGCAGCTTCTGCACCAGGCACAAGCACGTGGTTACCTTTACTGGTTTGAATCTGACGAAGACACATCGGAGGTAACTCATTTGTTCCTTGTCCATCCTGATTGTGCTGATATGATTTCGTCTTGGCCATCTGTGATTTTGATCGATTCAACGTACAAGACAAACAAGTACAAGTTCCCACTGGTTGAGATGGTTGGGATGGCTCCAACGAACCAGAACTTTCTGATTGGTTATGCAGTCATGAAGGATGAGACGGCTGCGAGTTACCGTTGGGTGTTGGAAAAGTTGAGAAACTACATTGGCCCAAATGTACAGCCATCGGCCATCGTAAGTGATTGTGAGGGAGGTCTTTTTGCCCCTATAGCGGAGCTGTTTCCGGAGTCGAGCCATTTACTGTGCACATGGCACATCAACAACTGCGTGAAAGTCAAAGCCTACAATCTTTTCAACAAGAATTTAGTAACAGCAGAGACATTGGTAAATGGTAAGTGGCGGAAGATCATGCAAGCTACCACAGAGGCAGAGTACGATCGAGCCTTGGAAAACTTCAAGGATGCGTACAAGTGGTGCCCGCCAATCGTAGACTATGTGATGCACCAGTGGGTACCTCAGAGGGAAAAGTTTGTCAAATATTGGACGAACCAAGTTCTTCATTTTGGGAACACTACGACATGCAGAGTCGAGAGCGCTCATAGAGCTTTGAAGGACTGGATTGATTCTTCCACGGCTGCTCTGGATACACTGTTCGAGAGAATAAACAAGGCTATTGATACTCAGAGGAACGGCATCAAGAACTATCTCGAGGACTCCAGACGACGACATGGCATGTTGTATGGCCATTTCATATTTAAGATTCTCCACGGTCGTGTGTCACACCACTGTTTGGGGTTGATTCTGAGCGAGTATACCAGGATGAGGGAGTTGGGCGATGAAGTGGCTATTCGGTGCGGATGTGCTATATCAATGACTCATGGATTACCTTGTGCATGCACCATTCACCGCGTAATTACGCAAGACAGGGCGTCGTTACATGTCGATCAGGTTCATCCATTCTGGCGGACGCTCGTTATCGGAGAGCATGCTGTTCCGCATACGGTTCACCGTGAACAGGAGGAGTTGGAGCAGTTTCAGTTGATGTTTGACCAAGTGTCCTCCAGTCACCCTTCGATCATTCGTAGTGCTACACACATACTTCATGACATGTTCAATACATCGTGTTTGGATACCGAGGAACCGGAAGGGGTCAAGCGACCTAGGGGTCGACAACCACGGCGGAACAAGAGTGCGTTTGAGTACATTCGCGGTCGTGGCCGTGGCCGTGGCCGTGGTCGTACATCCTCATCAAGTGGCAGCCAATCATCGTCGTCGGTGAATATGCCCGGCACCGGTAAGACATTCGACTTCAATTTCTTTTGTTGACTGTTTGATTAGTTTACTGTTGACTTGTTTATTGTGTTTATTGATGTGTGTAACAGGGAGAATGGACATTGAACATTTTCCATATAAGGACAGGATCCCTAATATCATGATGCCATTCTTGGACGGGTGGAATGATGCCATTGCAGATGGTAACTGCGGATTTCGGGTTGTGGCGGATGTGTTTCAAATGGGTGAAGACAACTACGGTTTAGTGCGGCAGTTGATGTACAGTGAAATCGCATCAAACCGAGATGTGTATGGCCATGTGTACGGCGAGGACTTGGATAGGTCTCTGCAGCGTATCCGGTGGGGAGGGGGACCTTCCGGTCAAAATCATTGGTTCGATGCGCCACTTGATCTCTTTGCCGTTGCAAACATCTACAAGTGTGCAGTCATGCATTTCGGCCTTGGTTTACATAGTCGAGCCTATTATCCATGTACAACGGTTCTGCCCTGGTGTTCGCGCGAGACCGTCACCAGACCGGTAAGGGACGTTGCTATTGGATTTCTTGGGCCGTCATACAGACATTTTATCCGATTAGACATGTCACCCGATTTTCCGGTCCCACATATCATACCGAAGTGGTATGAAATTCGTAGAGCAAGCGTGGAGGGTTGGGATGCTTTGTACCATGCTCGCGTGCAACAGTGGAACAATTTAATTGCCATGTAGTTTTTGTTGATGTACACCTACCTTTTACTATGAGGCCTTGTATTGTCAATACTATGTCATTTCTATGTGTTCATTTTTAAAAGATAATGTTTCATTTTAAAAACTAACAACAATAATTTCACAATATTACAAACTAAAAAGATAATATTGAATTTTAAAAACTAAGAACAATAATTTCAAATATTACAAACTAAAAAGATAATGTCTAATTTCAAATATCAGTAATCCCTCTGTGACGCCCACTGCCACTGCTCAAGGGTCCGTTCCAGATCGTCAATAACAGCTCTGCCTGATGCACTCGTCATGCAGTCCCTTTCCTCAAAAAGTCGGTGTCCCAACTGCATAATCTTGCCCATCCACTACACAAAACAAAAAACACGAAACGACGTATTATACATATATATATTAAAATAAGAGAACAACAAATAAAAGATGAGACGTACCGCATAAGAGGCAGTGGCAGGTGGCACATCGTCATCATCTGCGTCCCGGGTTTGGCATTTCAAAATGCCTGTATCCAAAGCCCTCTCCTGGTCCTCCCAAATACGGGTAGCGATGTGTCCTAAAAAGCTAGGAATCACACTCCCGTCTATAGGTCCCCCGACCACCTCACCCCTCACCATCCAAGAATCATTAACGGCCCTCGACCGTTTTCTGCTACCCGCAGACACAGTGGACGCAGATGATGTGCCAGATCTACTAACAAACCTACCATCTCGACCCTTACGCACATCTACCCTATGCGTCTCATACGTATCATCAAGCCTCTGACTGAATGGACCGTAATCATCATATGGTCCACTCTGATCGTCGACATCCTCATCTGCATCATCCTCGTCCTCGACCTCCTCCTCCTCCTCCTCGACCTCCTCCTCCTCCTCCTCCTCCTCATCATCATCATCATCTTGATCGTCCGCAGAACAGTGCACCCGTTCTCTGCGGGCCGAGGCCGAAATACCACGGGATCTAACGTGTCTGGGCCCCGAGCTCTCCATTGAGTAGATCGTACTCCTCACGACGTCAATACTCTTCCCCGCACCAGGTCTAAATTGCGATGCCTAACTCCAAGTAAATAACGAAACATAATAACGAAAACAAATTAAAAAAAGTCGAAAATAAACACAAAAGCAAATAAACAAGTCACGGAAATAAAATTATAAACATAAAAAATATATATATATACAAGACAATATACATATAAACATAAGAAATATAAACATAAACATATACCAAAAACAAAAAATATAAACTACAAACAAAAAAAAAACAAACATAAACAAAAACAAAAACAAAAAATATTACCAAAAACAAAAAATATAAATACAAAAAAGGACGAAAATAAACACAAAAGCAAATAAACAAGTAACGGAAATAAAATTATAAACATAAAAAATAAAAATATAAACAACACAATATAAATAAAAACATAAAAAATATAAATATAAACATAAAAAAATATAAATATGAACAAAACAATATACCAAAAACAAAATATATAACCAAAAACAAAAAATATAAACAACAAACTAAAAAATGAAAAACATAAACAAAAACAAAAAATCAAAAATGCAAAGAAAAAACCAAAAACAAAAAACTAACAAAACTAAAAAATTTTAAAATTGCAAAAACTTAAAAAAAGAAGAACATCAAAATTTTAAAGAAAATTTATAAAAAAAAAGGGAACTTATAATTTTTTTACATACAAAAATATAATTCAAAAAAAAAAAAAAAATACATAGGAACATAAAATTAAAAATTAAAACCAGATACAATTTTTTTTTTTTAAAAAAAAATAGAACATAAAATTAAAACAAATAAAAAAACAAAATTTAAAAAAAAAAGATAAAAAAAAAGGGAACATACAATTTAAAAAAAAGAAAAACAAATTTTTTTAAAAAAAAAAAAAAAAAATACGAAAATAAAATTTAAAATTAAAAAAAAACAAAAAAAAAATTTTAAAAAAAAAAGAGAAGGAGGCGCCTAGGCAAGACGCCCGTACGGTGGTGGCGGCGCCTAGCCCAGACGCCACTTCCACGGCCGTGGCGCCTAGCCTATGCGTCGCCGCCGTGGTAGTGGCGTCTGGGCTAGGCGCCGCCACCACCGTATGGGCGTCTTGCCTAGGCGCTTCCTCCGTGGTGGTGGCGTCTCGCCTTGGCGCCCCACCGTCGCCGGAGGTTTTTTTTTTTTAAAAAAAAATTACAAAAATTTAAAAAATTACCTTCTGGCCGGCAAACCGCCTTCCGCCCACCGCCGGTGCCGCCACTTCCTTGCCGGGCCGCCTCGACATAGCTCTGGAAATAATTTAGAGAGAGAAAGTGGAAGTAGAGAGTAGAGAGAGAAATTGTGTTTTTTAGTTTGAGGGCAAAAGTGTCATTTCACTCTTATTTTGTGGGCTTTATGTAGGAATTTGCGGGCGATGTTTAACAGTTCACAATTATTAAGGGAAAAAGCAAAGAACATTATCACCTGAGGATGAGGTCTAGGGTTTTAGCTTGGTGCTTCTCTAATATGTGCCCGAAGTTGGGGGCATGCTATTGTTACTTGGGCTATTATGTAGTAGTGCAAACTTAGGCCTGAATTTTTGGTATGAAGTTTATGGTGCTTGTTTCAGTTTAGACAAAGTTCAATTCATTTTCACACTACATTTTAATTCAGTTCAATTAAGGTCCATTTCATACAAAAAACAAGACCCTAAACCCTCACTTAAATCACTATAGTTACCTCACTAAAATTTCAATACGTTTTATGTGGAGTTAAATTGGAAACACACTAGCCGACCACAACTATACAAGTACATACTTTTAAAATTAAGGTTGTTCTTTAGATCTAAAAACACTGAAGAGAACCGTATTGTAAAAATGAACTAAGTACGGCCGACAAAAAATTGAATTAAGCTGGAGTAAACAGAAAATAAGTTGAAAAGAACCGGGCCAAAGTGCCATTAGTTGACAACTAAACTATATACTTGGTACTGCATTTCCTATGAGGTAGTGATTTATAAGCCACGGCCACCGGAAAAGAAAATTTATCCTCCCCATACAATCCTTCACCAGTAGAATTAGCTAGCTCATGCAATACAACGATAACATTTATTTTACTTACGTAAATGATAACTTATAACTTCTTGATTGGTTTTCTACAATAGATGCCCTATTGAATACTAAATGCAATCAAATTATGCAATTAACATGTATATACTCCGCGTTTTACTATGTTTTTATGGTTGCCTACCATTTTCCTCACTTTTCCCCATTTACACATTTTCTCTCAATTTTATTCTTACTTTTTAACTTCACTCCCATTTTAATAATGCATTATTCCTAATTTCCCCCCTTAAATAGTAGCTCCACTAATCACAATAAAACAGAGGGAGTATAATATAATACCTACCATAACTTGAGAGCGTCTCTTGTTGTAGTATTAATAAAAGGATGCAAGACAATCAAATATGTTGTTTAATTGTGTGCCTTTTAAAAATTGTATCTTTATTATTGTTTGTAGCAAAAAATTGATAGAGAGGATAACAATTAGTATATGTGGAAAAACATAGATAACTAGAAAGTTAAGAAAACAATTATTTCCTCCGTTCTTTTTTAAGATGCTACACTATGATTAAAAAACAGAGAAAGTAAGAAAATAGTAGTGACACGTGGAAATACTACCATTACCATGGCCGTGGCGTGTCAAAATTCAAAAAATAACCACGATCGGCAGTGAAATTTCCCAATACCACTACCATATAGGGCTTTGGGCAGAAATTTGGTTAAAAAGATCACCTGTTGCTCATGTTGTCTTAGGTGACAGCAATGCGTCTTTGTAGTGGTGCAATCAAGGCTATAGACGTAGCACAGATGGGATGGGCATCATGATGGTGAGTTTGGTGACAGTGGTGCAATCAAAGTGTCATTGAATGCACATTGTGTGCAAACTTAATTCAAATCAGGAATCCATTTGAGTTCCTGTAGTCTTTCTCCTTAAGCTCTTCTCTCAAGGGACCCTTTCCTTAACTGGCTAAACGAATTAGCTTTTTTGAAATGTGAAAAAGAATTTGGCGTATTGTTGATACAGCATTCTGTAGCAACAAAATAGTATGGTCTTGCTGGTAAATATTGAGGTAGTCACTAATATTCTTCAATTTTTCGAGCTGATTCAGTCATTCAGGTAATGTTCAAGACACTCAATCAATCATTAAATATTCCATTGTTCTAATATCAGTCAATGTGACACGGTTAAAACTATCCTCAGCACTTAACCTGCTATAGCATAAATTTTCTTCTCAGTATTAAGTCTAAAAGTCCAATTCCTTGGTTATTCAAGCGGAAGCGGTATAGGTTTCTGTGCTTCTTCCTTTTGTGGGTATCAAACATCAGAGATTCTCTACAATGGTGTCCTTTTCTTCTCTCTTTTAAATCCCTGTTTTTCTTCTCGCCTCATGTTTCATATGTTAAATGAGGTTTCTGTTAAAAATAAGCTAATAGCTAATTTAGAAAAATCTTGTAATTTCTAGTTAAAGCTATTTTACAATATTCTAGAATAGGCTTAAGAAAATATCTAGGAAAAATCTAAGAAAAAATCTAGCCTAGAGGGAAGTCCTAGATAATGTTAAGTCACCTAGAAAGATCTAGAGTAAAGGTATAGTAATATGTCGGTGGAAAGAACCGACTTACACCTACTATAAATAAGAGTAGGAGTAGCCATGCAATGTAATTCACTTCATGCAATAATAATTTCATCCTTGCAACCCATCACGTACTACTTCCACTTCTATTTCCAACATTTGGTATCAAGAGCCACAATACCCATAGCCTTCCTATAATATCATACACATATTATCCCAAACACAACATAATATATAATGGCCAATAACAATGTGAGTTTTCCCATTCCAACTTTTGGGGGAGAAAGTTATGATTTTTGGAAAATTAAAATGAAGACGATGCTATGGTCATATGGACTATGGGGAGCTATGCCGATAAAGGTTATAATGAACCTGAAGATGAAAGCAGCCTAAGTGATGCTCAAAGGAAGAGACTTGAGGAGGAAATGATGAAGGATGCAAAGGCATTATATCTCATACAAAATGCGGTGAAAGATACCATTTTTCCAAGAATTATGAGGGCTAATACAGCAAAGGAGGCATGGGAGATTCTACAACAAGAGTTCCAGGGAGATAGCAAGGTGAGAAGTATTAAACTTCAATCTTTAAGAAGAGATTTTGAAAATTTAAGGATAAAAGATAATGACTTGGTTAAAGATTATTTTTCAAGAATTATTGAGATTGTTAATCAAATGAAATCATATGGAGAAGAAATTTCGGATGAAAAAATTGTGAAGAAAATTCTAGTATCATTAAATGACAAATTTGACAATATAGTTACAATAATTGAAGAAACAAAAGATTTATCCAACATAACTGTTGAACAACTTATGGGATCTCTGGAGTCCCATGAACAAAGAAAAATTCGTCAAAGTAATGATGAAGACATGATGGAGACCGCGCTTGCAGCAAAAATTTCCCTTAAACCAGGGGAAATCAAGAGAAATGGGTCCATGAAGAAGGTCGAGGGTGAAGATGAAGAAGATTCACCAAAATACAAAGGTATGGAGAATAAATTATTTTGTAAAATTTGTAAGAGAACTAACCATGATAGTGCAGATTGCTACTTCAAAGGAAAAACACAATGTTGGATATGCAAAAAGTTCGGTCATGTTGGAAAGAATTGCAGGTTCAAGAAAGCTGATGTGGAAATTGCCAATTTTGGCAAGGAAGATAATGAAGAAAGCTTGTTTTGAAGAAGAAAATAAGAGGTTGCTAATGACAAGTGCATTAGCAGAAATATTTGGTGACATGAGCACCAAAATTAAAAGGAAAAATAAAGGAGATATATTCGAAAGGAGAATTTGGGAGATCTCTGGTGACACGAGCATCAGATCAGTTAGAAAGATGGTAACACGAGTACCAAAATTAAACAACAAAATTAAGGTTGGTAACATGAGTACCAACACAATGACAAGAAGAAAAGTCAAGATTAGAAGTTGTCGGTGACAAGAAAAAAGAAACAATATCAGAGGACGTTGGTGACAAGAGCATCAACAAACAATCGAAAGAATATTTTGAGAAGACGACGTACAGTATGGTGTACAAGATTTTTCAGATTAAGGGGGAGTGTTAAAAATAAGCTAATAGCTAATCTAGAAAAATCTTGTAATTTCTAGTTAAAGCTATTTTACAATATTCTAGAATAGGCTTAAGAAAATATCTAGGAAAAATCTAAGAAAAAATCTAGCCTAGAGGGAAGTCCTAGATAATGTTAAGTCACCTAGAAAGATCTAGAGTAAAGGTATAGTAATATGTCGGTGGAAAGAACCGACTTACACCTACTATAAATAAGAGTAGGAGTAGCCATGCAATGTAATTCACTTCATGCAATAATAATTTCATCCTTGCAACCCATCACGTACTACTTCCACTTCTATTTCCAACAGTTTCTTCCTGTGATTGAAGTTTCATGTTTTCATTGATGCCTGTTCAACCATTATACGAAGTAGTCAGTTATGTGTTGCAGTCATCTAGCATGTTGGGACAACAATCCTGGAGTAAACTAACATGATTCAGGATGAGTATGATAACATAAGGTCACAGCCTTTATCTCATGCAATCATCACGAATATGAGAACTTGTGAAGACATCATTTGCCAAAGCACCTCAACTGGTTTAGGAAAATATAAAGTGTAAGTAATTCATATGCTTGAACAGCCAAATTTATCTCATTATTAAAACTATGGTATTGATTCAAGAATAGATATGATTAATTTACCCCTTGTAAAGAAGATTCGCAGTAACTTCGCCACTTCCCACAGCTCCTCATTGCCGAATAGGTTTACTATGTCCTCCATGTTTCTACAATGATAAAAACAAACGAGCCAAAGCTTATTGGTGACCTACAAAGACATGCTTGGACAACAAAGAAAGAAAATGCTATATTGTTCTGGGTCATCGTGAAAAGGCATTTTTCCACTTGTCAAGTAAGGGTACACCGGCTGGCCAAACATCAAACTTAGGACCTTGATGCAAAAGCAAGACCTGTAAAGATATAGAGAATTAAGTATCTAGTTCAATGATTTATGGTGTGTTTGGGTCCAATTTAGTCCAATTGGGCCTAGGCATTAAATGATCCAATTAAAAGCCCAAGGTCAAGGTCATCTCTCCAATTATGCTAAAGTCAAAGATCAGCCCTCAAGGCAAGCCAATTGGGCTAAGGCCCAACTTCTCCATGTATGAAGAGGTATAAAAGCCATCAATATTACATTTTTACATGGATTCTCATTAATTCAAGAAAAGCCTCAAGCAACTAATTCTCTTGCATAGTCTTCTCTTTCAACACATTGTACTGACTTTAGCATCGGAGGGGCCTTCCTCGGCAACACCCCCGAGGCTAGTTTACGTGTGTTTACTGTGCAGGAAACCTTCGGCCCAACATTACTTGGACCGAATCTAGTCTTCTCCGTTTCATCGGACCTTCGGCAAGGTCCCATTGTTTTCACTCGAAACAATTTGGCGCCGTCTGTGGGGAAGACTTTCAAAAATCTTTAAGCCAAATTTCTAACCAAGATCATTTTGCAATTATCTTAGTAGAAATGGCTAAGAACCGCAAGAGCAAAGGCCTCCGTCAAGGAGCGGGCGAAAAGCCTAAAACCCCTACACCATCACCCTCGCCGGACCGGAACTCTCCCAAGGGTGCCAGCTCGGGGGGAGGATCATACAAGGAGGATTCCCTTTCTCCCGTAATTCATGACTCTCATCATAGGCCGAGTCACTCTCGGTCTAGCAGGGGTGAGTCCGATCATAGGACACATTCACTGCCCCAAAGCCAACCATCGACTGTGCGCCCTCATTCCCATACTCAGCCGAGGACCCCTTTGACGGGGCCCAGCTCGGAGGAGGTGGCAAGAGCGCTGGCAGTGCTCATGGAGGCGATGAGGGCACAAAATATGCCACCACCTCGTGATCGAACTCCTCCGCATACCCGGCATCAGCGGAGGAAGCTAGACCATGATGGTGGGAAGCTTCCTTCCTTCCGGGAACTGGAAGAGTGGGAAGAGGATACCTGGAAAAATGAAAAAGAGAGGAAAAAGAACCCTCAACTTTTAAAAGGATCCTCATCCTCCCGACCAGAAACGCATAAGAGCAGCAGCTCAACTTCTCGGCCAGAATCTACTCACCGAGAACAACCTGAGACTGTTCGCCGAAGCGTCCTCGACCGACTCGGCGGCAAGGAACCGAGCGTGCGCAGTCGCCTCTCGTTCCCTGCAGCCGAGGCCCAGACTTCCCAGCCAGGGACGAAAACCACTCCTACCTCTCTAAGAGGGCGGAGCGCGGTCCCTTTGGCCAGGAACAAGGGCAAGGCCGTTATGCTACCCGCCAGTTCGCCATTCGAGCAATGGATACTGGAAGAGCACGTGCCCACAGTTAAAATACCGTCGCACATCACTTACGACGGGACCTCGGATCCGAAGGATCACGTGGCCTCGTATGAGACTCATATGCATCTTTGCCCCAGATCCGAAGCGACTTGGTGCAAATATTTCCCAACCACTCTCAAGGGGGTCGCGCAAGCGTGGATCTCCAAGGGAGTAAAGCAAGGCTCCATAACAGGGTGGGATGATCTGTCCTCCAAATTTAGGAGCAAGTTTTCCACGGCAAATCGCCGAGAGAAGACTACTGCAGAACTCATGAGTCTGCAACAGGGGGAAACCGAAAGCCTCCAAGACTATCTGACCCGTTTCAGTAACGAGTCATCCAGCGTCTCTCAACTGGACCAGGGGCTAGCCGTTTTTGCAATGCAGAATGGCCTTCAGCCCGGGAAGTTCCTAGACTTCATGGTCATGCATACCTCGCAGACCTTGGAGGAAGCTCTGAATGCCTCGGATAAGTTCATCCGAGCCGAAGAATGGAACAAAGCGAAAACCCAACCTCAATTCGAGGGAGGGAAACAAAGACAAATACCCTTGTCTGAGGGCCAAGGCCATAAGGCGAAGGGAAAGTCAAAGGCCTCGGAGCAATCTTCGGCCAGCGACCCAAAGAAGGAAAAATCTGCCTCATACACAGGCAAATACGAGTCCTACACTCCGCTCTCTCTTCCACGCGCCAAAATTTACAGCGTGACGAAGGAGGAGCAGAGTTACCGAAAGCCGAGACCACTCCCAGAGTGGTATCAGCGAAAAAATAAAAATCAGTGGTGCGAGTTCCACGAGTCTTCGGGGCACAACACTGAGGAGTGTATCCAACTGAAGGACCAGATAGAGGACATGGTCCGGAAGGGATACTTGAAAAAATACATCGCGGATCACCGCGAGAAAAAAGAGTCCGAGAAGTCAGCAAAGGACTCTCGGCAAGACCTCGACTTCCCCCGGAAGAACAGTAAAAAACCGGAGGGGAAATTCTCTCCGATCAATGTTATCTCGGGAGGAATATACTCTCGGAGGGAGCACAAGCGACACCTTAGGGCTTTGACTCACCAGGTGAACAACGCTGATATTCAATCTCCCCAATCGCCGGTGCCGAACATGATGTTCACAGCCGCCGACTGCCGGGGGATAACGTTCCCTCACGAGGATCCGTTGGTGATCATCGCCACGGTGGCCAACCACGACGTCAGTAAGGTCCTTGTTGACGGTGGCAGCGGAGCAAACATTCTGTTCCGAAAGGCCTACAATCAAATCAAGCTGAAGCCCAAGCACCTTACGCCGGTACCCTACCCGGTATCCGGGTTCAACGGGGCTTCAACTTATCCAGATGGGAAGGTGACACTTCCTATCACCATCGGCTGCGATGAGGCAGCCAGGAACGTCATGATTGAATTTTTAGTCATTGACGCTCCTTCAGTGTACAACGTGATTTTGGGGAGACCCATAATTCATGAGATCCAAGGGGTCGTCTCAACTTATCATCAGCTGATGATTTACGTCTCAGACGCCGGCTTCCCCGAAAGGATACAGGGCAACCAAAAAGATGCCCGAAGGTGCAACTACCTCAAGCCATCCAGTAGTCGCCCAGATGACGACAAGGATGAGGAGGAGAAAGAAAAAGAAAGAGAGCCAATTACAAAAAAGCCGAAAGGCCTAAGTGCTTCGGCCCAAGGATCTGTACCCAGAGGTAAAGGGCCCGAAAGGGAAAAGGCTAGCTCTTCAGCTGAACCGCAAGACTCAGAGAGCCAGCCGAAGAACAAAAAGACTGGGACACCTGCTGACATAGGCAGTAGGCCAGATTATGAAGAGTCCAGTCCATCAGCAATGGACATGGACCAACAGACTGAAACAGTTGAGTTGGCCGAAGGAGACGTTGAGAAATGTGTAACAATCGGGATGGACCTTGATCCGAACACCCGTTGTGAACTTATTCAGCTCCTTCGGGACAACAGAGATGTGTTTGCTTTCTCGGCAGCTGATATGCCCGGGATAAGTTCAGACCTCATCTCCCATAAGCTTAATGTTGACCCAACGTGTCGACCAGTTAAGCAAAAGAAGCGGAATTACTCCGCTAATAAGAACCGAGACATCGCAGCCGAGGTCAAAAAATTGCTGGAGGCAGGATTCATCGAACCTTGCCAATATCCAGAATGGCTGGCAAATGTGGTGATGGTTCAGAAGCCCAATGGTACCTGGAGGATGTGCGTTGACTTCACGGACCTAAATAAGGCTTGTCCGAAGGATTTCTATCCCTTGCCGAGGATCGATCAGCTAGTCGATTCGACAAGTGGCCATGCCTTGCTTAGTTTCATTGACGCATTCTCGGGGTATCATCAAATCTTCATGCACCCCGACGATCGAGCAAAGACAACATTCGTCACGAACGCTGGGGTGTACAATTACAAAATGATGCCCTTCGGATTGAAAAATGCGGGGGCAACCTATCAAAGGCTGGTGGATCAAGTTTTTTCCGATCAAAAGGGCCGAAACATGGAAGTCTATGTCGACGATTCGATCGTCAAAAGCAAAAAACCTGAGGACCATGTTAAGGACCTGGCTGAAACTTTCGCCACCTTTCGCCACCTTAAGAAAGCATCAAATGAAGCTGAATCCGAAGAAGTGTGTCTTCGGCGTGAAGTCAGGGAAATTCCTTGGGTTCATGGTCAGCAAAAGGGGGATTGATGCCAATCCCTCCAAAGTCAAAGCGGCGCTCGACCTTCCTGAGCCGAAAACGAAGCGGGATGTTCAGCGGCTCACCGGAAGAATGGCAGCCCTCTCGAGGTTCATTTCCAAAGCTTCGGATAAAGGGTTACCTTTCTTCAAAGCCCTGAAACTCCCGAAAACAAAAGAGCTCGTTTGGGAGGAAGAGCAAAAAGACGCCTTTAAACAGCTTCGGGAGCATCTGGCTCAACTCCCAACGCTGGCTAGCCCAGCTGAAGGAGAAACTTTGTACCTGTATGTGGCCGTTAGCCCAGCCACCATCAGCGCAGTACTGCTGAAGGAAGAAAGTAAAAGTCAGCAACCGATCTACTTCGTCAGTCATACACTGACGGATGCCGAGACTCGCTACCCTCTACTCGAGAAAGTCGCTTTCGCGGTAGTAGTAGTTGCTCGGAAGCTGAGGCCCTATTTTGATTGCCATCAGATAGTGGTCTTAACTGATTAGCCGTTGGAAAAAGTTCTCGGCAAGGTTGAAAAATCTGGTAGGCTAGCCAAGTGGGCTTTTGAGCTCACCGAATTCAGCATCAGCTACCGTCCGAGGGCTGCCATTAAGGCTCAAAATCTAGCGGATTTCTTGGCCGAATGCTCATACCAAGAAGCGCTAGACAATGAAAAGAAAGTCTGGACCGTGTTTACGGATGGATCTTCCACCGAAAACGGTTCGGGGGCAGGAGTAGTGATAACTTCTCCCGAAGGCAAATCCTTTGAGTATGCACTAAAATTTTCTTTTAAGGCCTCAAATAACGAAGCCGAATATGAGGCAGCAATCGCCGCCCTAGAATTGTGCATCTCCCTGGAAGCCGATCATGTCTGCCTGAAAACAGACTCTCAGTTAGTTGCATATCAGATCAGCGGCAGCTACGAGGCCAAAGAGCCCTCCATGATAGCTTATCTTGCCAAGATCAAGTCAGTCATTGCAGAGCTGAAAACTTTTGAGGTTCAGCTGATCCCAAGGGGTCAGAATACTCAAGCCGATGCACTTTCCAAACTTGCCAGTTCATCTCTTACCGAGCTGAACAGATCTATATATGTAGAAGTGCGTCGAGAGAGAAGTGTCGACGAAGCACCTGAAGTGTGCTGCGCTGACCCAGAGCCTAGTTGGATGGACCCCATCCTAGCTTTCAAGCTTCGGGGAGAAACTCCCGAAGATAAAGCTTTGGCCTCCAAGATGAAGAGAACCAGCTCAAGGTTCATTGTCTTCAGGGGGGAACTTCTGAAAAAGTCCTTCTCAGCCCCATTGCTGAAATGCGTGGGACCAACAGATGCAGATTATATCCTACGAGAGATTCACCTAGGCATCTGTGGGAACCACATTGGGGGAAGGACCTTAGCCCACAAGGCATTGAGGGCTGGATATTACTGGCCCACCATGATCGCAGATGCTAAGGAGCTGGTTCGGAAATGCGAAAAATGTCAAAAATACGCTCCAGTTATCCATCAGCCAGCAAGGGATCTTCAGCCGATCCTTAATCCACTCCCGTTTGCCCAATGGGGACTGGATATACTGGGACCATTTCCAGAGGCTGTGTACCAGAAAAAATGGCTGATAGTTGGTGTCGACTACTACAGTAAATGGATCGAGGCCGAAGCAGCCTCGAACATTACAGAGCAAACTGTTAGAAAATTTATCTGGCAGAATATCATTACTCGTTTTGGCATCCCGAGAGTATTTGTTTTCGATCATGGGAGGCAATTTGATAACTTACCGTTGAAGCGGTATACAGATCAGTTCGGCATCAAACTGGCATATTCAGCGGTATGCCACCCGCAAAGTAATGGACAAGCCGAAGCTGGAAATAAACAGATCCTAAATGCCCTCAAGAAGAGGGTGGAAGATCAAAAGTCCAAGTGGCTGGAGGAGCTCCCAGGAACCCTTTGGTCCCTTCGGACAACTGAAAAAGAGGCAACGGGCTATTCACCTTTTGAACTGGTGTATGGTGCCGAAGCCGTCCTTCTAGTGGAAATTGGCTCTGAGAGCCTACGAGTGCACCACTTCTCGGCTGAGAATGAGCAACTGATGAGGGAATCTCTCGATTTCCTCGATGAAGTAAGAGACTCAGCCCAAGACAGAATGGCCGCTTATAAGCAGAGAATCAGCAAATTTTATAACCGAAGGGTCCATGCAAGGCCTCTTAGAATTGGAGACCTTGTCCTTCGGAATGCTGCTGCAGTTCAGAAAGGCCGAATCCATGGGAAACTCTCAGCTGCATGGGAGGGACCTTATGAAATCTGTGATGAGCTTCAGTCAGGGACATACCGACTTCGGCAGTTGGATGGAACCGAGTTGAAAAATCACTGGAACGCTGATGTACTGAAAAAATATCATGTGTAAACCCTTCGGGGCAGAACAATCTTTGTAAGTACATTTTGAACTAATGAAAGGCCTTGGAGCCGCCATTTATATAAATGTTTACAAATTTTTATCCTTTCAAAGTTTTCTCGGTTCTATCTACTCTTTAAGGGTTTTTTATTCAGCCTCGTCTGAAACCTTCGCCTTCGGGTAACTGGGTTTCAGATTGCTGACAAAACTCGTCTTTTTAAAGAACACTGGTCTTTCAGCTGAAGTCAAACTTCAGTAAGACTTGTTCTCCAAAGACATGAGTCCATGGACAATTCTGGGATATTGCCTTAACTGAGCCTTGTATCCCAGAAAGCCATTATCCAAAACATTGCCTTCAGTTGGCCCTGTGTTTCGGAAATCCATTTTTCAAAGAACTCTAGTCTTTCAGCTGAAGTCAAGCTTCAGTAAGATTTGTTCTCCAAAGGCGTTATCAGAAGCATTGCCTTCAGTTGGCCCTGTGTTTCGAATGCCCATTTTGAAGAAATAAAGAAATTGTTTATTCAGCTGAAGCCATACTTCAATTTCTGGGGGGCAAGAAGCACTACCAGTGCAAGTTTATGTTCAGCAGAATTGAAGAAACAGTAAAGCATTCAAAAACAAAGCAGCTGAAGAAAAGAACATCAAATTAATAATTTATGCTCAGAAATTGAGCTACAAGTTCAAAAAAACTGTATCGGCAGCCGCCCACAAGCGGAAAATAACAGCTGCCGAAATACGTACAGAAGCAAAAAATTAAACTGTTTTGTACGACAAGGCAAGCTGAAGCAAAAAACAAGGCAAAAAATTCAGAAAGCGGCAAGTCTAAAGTTGAGCGCATGATGAACCGCAAGATTCTGAAGACGACTGCCCGAGTTCCTATGCTTCAGCCCGAGGATCAGACTGGTCAGCATTGTTGAGCCCTATGGTGGTCTCAGCCCCAGCAGCAGAAGAAGCAGGCTTTGCACTCTGCCGAACCTCCCTTTCCCTCTGTTCAGCCTCCAACTCCATTCTCTCAGCTTCTTCTTCGGCTTCCTCAGCCTTAAGAATTTCAGCTTCGACTGGAGTTACATACTTCATATGAGGGTCTTCGGGATTCTGGACCCATTCAGCACATTTGGACCTAGTCCAGCTTCGGATCAGCATGAAGGCAGACTCTTTGGCACACTCTGAACCCGTTTCTGAAACCCATTTCATATTCTTCCTAGGTATAGACACGGACTTTGAGTAGAGCCTCAGCATCAGCCAACTTCTTCTAGGTCTCCTCTAAGTCTTCCTTGGATTTCTTCAGCTCATCGGCGAGCTTGGAGGAGGAACCTTTCAGCTCATTCAGCTCCTGCTGAACTTGGGAAGCCTCTGTCTGAGCCTGGGCCACTTCTTCCTTTTTGGCCATCAGCTGATCCTCAGCCTCTTGGAGCTTAGCTCTCTGAGCTTCAGCAGCAGCAGCAGCCTCTGAGAGTTGGACATCCCTGGCTTGGAGCAGCTCTTCAGCAGCCATTCTGCTGGCTTCAAGAGCTTCTAGCCGTTGCTGCACTTTAGCTTGTGCAACAGCTCCTTCCTGGATTCGGCTCTCAATGGCAGCCTTGAATTTGGAGACGTCCACTCCCATGTGCTCTTGCAGGAATTTTTCCCCTTCCATCAGTGGGGGAAAAACTTCCTTCTCCATAGCGTCGCAGAAGGTTTTGAAGGCTTCAGCAGCCTTTTTCTCGTATTCCTCACCCTTCTGCTGCTTCTCTTCAGCTGCTGCTTGCTTCAGCTTAGCAAGCTTTAACTCCTCTTCGGCTACCTTCTTGTCGTGCTCGGCAGCGTCTACCCTATCTTGTAGGGTATCTATCAGCTCTACAGTGAGAGTCTGATTGTGCACGAACTGAAAACAGGAGCACAAGTTAAAATAAAAAAAATAAAATAAAAAGAGCTGAACTTTAGAGGAAATAAAGGCAAGGAAAATCACCTGCATCATCAGCAGTTGGTTAGACCTGGCTGGGTCAGGAACTGATCTGCTGGATTCGCCCATCCCAGCAGTGGCCTTCAGCGACCAGATTCTTGCCCTATCTACTTCGGACGTGCCAGCAAAATCGCCGAAGTAGGCTGCAACACCTTCTCGGTTCTGACCCCATATGAGGTCCCAGATGTGATCTGGGATTGGAATTCGGGGGGCCGAGAAACCCATTTCTCCAGATTGCAGAGTCTGGAAGGAAGGAAAGGATGACGACGGAGCTTCTTTAGCTTTGGATGGCTCAGCATCATCCTTCTCAGAAGAGTCAATTATTATGACCTCTTCTTCTTCAGGGGTGAGGACGAAAGCCTCAACCTCTCTTGCAATGTCTGCCGTGAAACCCTCAGCACTGGGCATCACGACATCCTTATTCTTGTGCTCAGCGGCACTCTCTTGAACTTCTTCTTGGACCCCTCCCTTAGATTCAGGAGTTTTCTGATCCACCTCCATCTCAGGAGGTGGCGGAGGGGTCTTTTGAGGTGATTGGGGTGGTGGCCGGGGAACCCTCGGCGATCCATTGCCTTCCTTGGGTTCCCTTATTTCAACGCCGATGGTCATCGGCCTCCGCTGAAAGTCATGCGGGCCGATGATGGCCATTCTTCGGCGCCTTTTCTGAAGCGGCTGCTCGTCCATGTCTGAGTCTGAAGACTCTTCTTGTATCTGGTCTTCGGGACGAACAAGGGCTTTCCCTTCTCTGTGTCTGTTACTCTCTTCAGACTGTAAAAGACAGGGGGGAGGAAGAATGTGAGTACAAAAAAAAAAAAGGTTAAGTTTGAAAGCTCACCGAGGTCTTCAGCAAAGCCTCGTCTTCTTCAGCTGCCCTAGCTGCAGCTTCTTCTTCAGCAGCCCTGGAGGACCCTTCTCCTCCTTCACAAGCTTCGATAACCCGTGCAACCTCTTCGGCCGTACGGGCAGCTTCAGCTTCTTCGTCCAGCAGCTGAAACCAGGGATCTCTCTTCTTCCACCAAGGCTTCTGCCTCTGATACAGAGCAACAACCTTAATTTGAAAGTGGGAAGAGTCTAGATGAACTTCCCTATGTCCCGGTTCAGTGATGGAGGGGGCCCGATCAGTTACAACTCGTTCTCGGTTGACGCCAAGACGAGCGTAGTTAATGCCGACGTTGGTCTCGTCCTGCTCTGAAAAAGAAAAGGGGAAAGGTCAGTTCAGTTAGGCAGGCACAGCATAGAAAAAGCGAAGTGAGGAGAAAAAGAGATAATTAAAAAGCCTCGGCCCCAGCCGAAGAAGCTTACCATCCTTAAACTTTCGGCTGAGGCCAACAGCTGCTAGCATGTTCTCTTGGAAAACATAATGCGTATCGGGGAGCCAAGTCTCCGGGATATGCTGCATTCGGCCGCTGCCCCCCCGGTTCGGCAGCTTGCCGAAGATGTTCTGTTGATTAAGGTTTGGATCTGAGCCGTTATCTGCGGGGGGACCTAGACTTCCCATGTCGGGATCAGACTCAGCAAGGTACCGGGGAGCGCTGAAGACGCAAGGGTGGCTCGGGTCCGTGGGTGCCCTAACCCAAATCCATTGACCTCTCCAGTCCTTGTCTGAAGAGTCGTTCGACCACATGGTTAGGTACTGGGGCCTAGACTCAATCCGGTACCACCCAGAACCATGACTTCCGTGCCCACTTTGAATATTTGGCACTAGCCGATGAAGCTTTTTGAAGCAGTGCAGGTTCGGCACATACTTAAAGAACTTGCAGACCCATAAGTATGTCATCACCTTTCGGATGCTGGTAGGAGTTAGCTGACATAGGGAGATATTGTAATGGATCAGCAAGTCTCGGACGAATACGTCCAAAGGGAACCTCAGCCCATACTGAAGTTGTCTTGTGTACACCCCCACATACCCCGGGGGTGGACGATGGATTCTATCGGATGCCACGGGCATTCGGCACCAATACCCATCAGCTTCAAGGATGCCGTAATGCAATTCAATTTGTTCGGCAAATCGATACTGATCGGCATTCTCCACCCACCATGAGTAGGGGCGGTTCTTTATCATCGCCGAAGCTACTTCGACATCCTCCCACTCTGAAAACCCGGGGAGGATATCCCAAAGGACAGCGGGAACTTCATCGTCCCGCCCAGAAGCGCTCGGCCCCTCCGTTCTCTGAGGAGGAGCCGAGGAAATTGGAGTCGCCCTAATCCCTTCAGCAGGGTCAGACTTTGGTCTTTGTCCATTCCAGGTCCCAATCCTGTTCCTAGGATCGGGAATTGGCCTTGCTCTTCTTGGAGCACGGGCTCTACCCCTAACTCCTCTTGCCATTGATGATTTCGAAGAAAAAAGTCGAAAAAAGAGGGGAGGAGTTCGAATTCGAAGAAAAATAAACTAAAATCAAAGGAATTTACCTTAATCTGAAGCGAATTTGCCGATTTACGAGTTCGTAGTGGCAAGTCTCAGTTTCTAAGCTTAATGCTCGGGGAATTTGCGAAGTTTTGATGCGGGTTCTTGGGTTCTCTCGAGAATTCTGGGTTTGTGTTGGTGAATAAGTGAGGAGAGATGACGCGCCTCTGATTATATCTCCTGAAATGGGAATACGGGGAGTCCGCGTTTCAATTTCTCTTAAATACCCCACTAAGTAACCGTTAAACACACGACCTTGCGATTAAACTGCCCATTATCCGTCCAACTTCCACAATCATCCGCCTTAACCGTTGTTATCTCATTAATTACGGTTTAAATTCAAATTTTTGGATGAATTAAATCATTCACTTCCCTCCTTTTCTGAATTAAATCAAACCCGACCCGTCATCCTTCCAAATCGGGTCTGGGGGGCAAGTTGTTTGGGTCCAATTTAGTCCAATTGGGCCTAGGCATTAAATGATCCAATTAAAAGCCCAAGGTCAAGGTTCATCTCTCCAATTGTGCTAAAGTCAAAGATCAGCCCTCAAGGCAAGCCAATTGGGCTAAGGCCCAACTTCTCCATGTATGAAGAGGTATAAAAGCCATCAATATTACATTTTTACATGGATTCTCATTAATTCAAGAAAAGCCTCAAGCAACTAATTCTCTTGCATAGTCTTCTCTTTCAACACATTGTACTGACTTTAGCATCGGAGGGGCCTTCCTCGGCAACACCCCCGATGCTAGTTTACGTGTGTTTACTGTGCAGGAAACCTTCGGCCCAACATTACTTGGACCGAATCTAGTCTTCTCCGTTTCATCGAACCTTCGGCAAGGTCCCATTGTTTTCACCCGAAACATGGTGTAATAGATGCATGTATTCTAACGATCCTCATAGCATAACAACATTGAGCCTAGCCTATAATTATATATGTTATGTATACCTGCTGATAGAATAAAAAATCATTACATGTAACTCATTTAACCGAAGGATGTATATTTAGTACGTATAATTAATTTGGCATTCCCTACCATACCTTTGCAAGCAACAATGTACTTCCTATTCAAGAACATATTGACAGAACAGGAACACTAAATTATTTCAGAAGGTACTCCTTGTCTACTCGCTAATGCACACAATGACATTACGGAAAGTCTTGGAGAGCTATATAATACAGAAGCGCGCACCAAAGATTGACAGTCCAACACTATACATTTAGTAGTCTTACCTCTGGAGCATGAAAGCCTTTTGTTCCAGTGCATGGGCCATCTTTAATTTGCTTGACATATACTATATATAAGGGTAGAGATCAACACATCACATATTATAGCAAGCAGAAGAATATTGCAAAATTTCAAAAATTTCATGCAGCAAACCTCTGTTATTCAGTGTCCCAATGCCAGGAATCGCAATGCCAGAAGAGTGAAGTGGAGTTTGAGAGGGATAGATGTGTTTTCTGTTTCAGATCACAGGTGAAGCAGCAACCCTTTCACGATTAGATACTGGAGCTTTTTAGCGCTCCAAGATTCAGGTTTCGCATTGCTTCCTGAGCCAGGATGATCAGTGCCTTGCGACCTTTACACGGGAGAGGTTAGCGATCCCTGCATCTTTCTATTGAAGGAGTTCGAGTACTGGTCATGTCCCTCGTAGAAGTTAAGCCAGACCCATCTGAACCTTGGCTTGTCAGAGAATTGCAACGACCTAAATCTTCATAGGTCTTTACTTTATCAACTGCCTTCTTGTAAAGCATCTTGCTCCCCAGAACACAATGGAAACCACAAATTGCTGCTTCCTTGAATGATGAGAATTTAGCAACCTGATTTTTCGTTCGTTTGTCAGAGGAAGTGGATTTAAAATGTACTGATGGAATCTGTTGAATAGCTATAGCATCTTTGTGCTGTAATTTCTCTGACATAATATAAAGATGTTTCATGAATAGAAAGTCTTATGTGTCCAATGTCATTACAATTTGCAAGTACCAAATTGAACAGTCGGGAATTATGTACTGCAAGCAGTCAAGCACTTGATGAGACACTTTTTTTTATTTTTTTTTATTGGGCAACAAATGAATCACTTGAATGGGTTACCTTTCAGACACATAAAGGACCAAATTCGAAGGGCAACAGGGTTGTACAAACTTTTTATGCAGATAAGTGTCATCTCTTCCTTTTTTAAAGAGAGCTCTTTCCCAAATTAAAGTCAAGAAGAACCGCAATTCCCAAATTGCAGCCAAAGTTTTAAGAATTCCCAAAGTACCGTCCACGTCACCGGTTCAGGGGGAAGAAATTTTAAATCCGGTCTACAGCAAAACCGCTACCTGAAGTAGCGGTTTTTACTAATAAACCGCTACTTCAGGTAGCGGTTTCTTTTTAATAAACCGCTACTTCAAGTAGCGGTTTTTGTTTAATAAACCGCTACTTCAAGTAGCGGTTTTCTAGCAGGTATAATTTCCTGATTTCACTTTCCTCTTTCATTTTCGTCTTCTCACCAAAATCCCATCCACGCCTTCCACCAAAATCACACCTCCTTCAACGGAAGCCGGCGCAGCCAAGAAATCCACCGACGCCGCCGGAGCATTCATCAGCAACGAAGGCCGCCGCTGTTGACCCCGAGGGTTCGACTTTAGTGGTCGGCTTCGCTAATTTCAGAAGAAACGTGCTGATCTTCTTGTTTGTGGTAAGTGCCCTAATTATTTTTTGTATTCAGTTATTGGGTTTGTTGTTGTTATTGAGTTTGTTGTTGTTATTGAGTTTCAGAATTGTATGTATGTGTTGTTGTTGTTGGTTTTGGTTGTGTTGTTGTTGTTAGTGTTCTTGTTTATTGTTGTTGTTATTGAGTTTCGGTTTTGGTTGTGTTGTTGTTGTTAGTGTTCTTGTTTATTGTTGTTGTTATTGAGTTTCAGAATTGTATGTATGTTTGTGGTTGGTTTTGGTTGTTGTTGTTATTGAGTTTCAGAATTGTATGTATTAAGACCTTCATAGCTCAGTTTAGGTTGCTATAATTGTGTAGTTTGCTTGCTTGATGTTAGGACATTGCCACACTGTTAATGAATTTTTGCAATCTAATATCTTTGATTAATAATGGTCTTTTCTAGAATGAAACATGGAGGTTCCGAACTACCCTCTATATTGCTATTGGGGTGGAGAAATTGTCCACAAAGATAGCGATATAACGTATAGGGGTGGGAATCAAAAATTTGTGTTTGTACATTCTGCGATGACATATTCACAAGTTCTGAACAAGCTATATGAAGAATTGAGTGTTGATCCTAGAGGTGTGGAGTTGAAGGTGGTTATGCGTTATCCTATGGCTGGGGCATATGTTGCAATTCCGTTAAATGACGACAACGCTGTTAGAGCTATGTGGATTGCTGTGACTCAGAGTTCTTCTGTTGCAATGCAATTGTTCATTGAACAAGTTCCAAAGGAGCCAGTTGTGCAAACTAACACTGGTTCCTTTCCGGGGATGGATTTTTTTGGTAGTGTGGATCAACCGTTTTCCACTGGTGTTCAAAGTGTGGGCATAGGGTCATTCACAAGAATGCTTGTTGATCCACATTATGTCAATGACCATCTCTCACAGTTTAGGTCTCCGGCCTCATCGCCTAATGTTGGAACCTCGACAAGCACACAACCACAAGGCATTCTTGATTCTCTTGACCCAAACAATGTTAATGTATTTGGCGATGCAGAGATGAATGACACTGATGAAGATGATGATGAAGAGGTAATTGAAGCTCGTGATAAGGCAATTAAAGGAAGCGCCCCCACTTCAGACTTCAATGAAGTGGCGCAAGTTGATCCTCGTTTGAATAACTCATGGATGTCTTGGTTAGGAAATGAGACATATAACAATGGGGGAGAATTTGAGGTTGGTCAGCAGTTTGACTCATTGCAACAACTGAAAGATGCTGTGAAATCTTACTCCATAGCTAGAAATCAAACAATTCGAGTTGTGGAGGCAGAGCCAGAGAAATATGTTGTTGAGTGCAAGAGGAAAGAACAATGTAGTTGTTCGTGGAGGCTTAGAGGAGTGAAAGATCCAACACTCTCTACGTTTAAAATTGTGAGGTACAACGGCCCTCATGCAAGTAACTGTGTTGGTGACATCGACTCGGGAGATCATAAGCTACTGACTTCCGAGTTCGTTTGCAATGCTCTTCTAGATGTCATTCGCGTTGATCCTTCATTGAAAATCAAGACAATGGTGCAACTTGTGAAAGAGAAATTTGATGGATTCCAAATAACCTACAAGAGAGCATGGCTAGCGAAACAAAAGGCAATAAAACTCATTTATGGGGATTGGGAGGGTTCATATGAACAGTTGCCTAAGTACATGCAAGCTCTCAAGGAATCAAATCCTAGAACTGTTGTTGAGTGGAGGTTGTTAGAGTGTACGGTTCCTGGAACACATGTTTTTCAACGAGTCTTTTGGGCATTCAAGCCATGTATTGATGAATTCCGTCACTGCAGACCCCTTATCACCATTGATGGCACTCATTTATATGGCAAATACAAAGGCACTCTACTCATTGCTATGGGAACGGATGCCAATTTTCAACTATTCCCCCTTGCTTTTGCGATTGTCGAAGGAGAGAACAATGATAGTTGGTCTTGGTTCATGGCTTGTATTCGTGCTCGAGTTACAGATAGGAAAGGGCTATGTGTGATATCTGACAGACATGCTGGTATTTTAGCAGCAATGGAAGAAGTTGGAAGTGGTTGGGAGGAGCCCAATGCCTACCACAAGTACTGTACACGACACTTGGCTTCTAATGTGAACTCAAAATTTAAAAGTGTCGTCATAAAGAACCTCTTTGGCAAAGCAGCTACTGCAAGGCAGAAGAAGAAGTTTGATTACTACATCAACAAAATTGGTGACTTGAATGTAGAGGCCCGTAGGTACTTGATGGAAGTTCCGTACAGTAAGTGGTCCATTCATCATGATGGTGGTTTCAGGTTTGGTGTGAAGACTACAAACATGTTGGAAGTTTTCAACGGAGTCTTAAAGGGGGCTCGATGTCTCCCGATAACCGCTTTAGTGCAAATGACCTTTTTCCGGGTTAACTCCTATTTTGCAACTAGAAGAAGTTGGAGTAAAAGAAGACTTGAAGAGGGCCATGAGTTATCGGAAAAGGCTAAGAAGACAATAGAAGCCAACATGGAGAAAGCCACGCACCATGAGGTTGTTGCTTTTGACTATGATGCCATCGGGTTGTATCAGGTTAGGACCGGTCGTGGAAGAAGAAAAGCTGGTAAAGGTGGTAACTCCCACACTGTGAATCTGTTGAGCAAGACATGTACTTGTGAGAAATTGAGAATATACAAGCTCCCATGCTCTCATGTACTAGCAGTTTGTCGTCATAGAAGCCTATCACATGCAGACTTTGTGGATTCTTTTTTCATGACCGCCGAATATAGGCGTTCATACGCGAAGTGTTTCGCACCAGTTCCTGATTCTTGCCACTGGTCAGCTTACAATGGTCCTACTACTATTGCCAACCCAGAATTGAAAAGAGGCCCAGGCCGACGGTCCACTAGAATTCGAAATGAAATGGATGAGCGTCCCAATCGTGTGAAGAAGGCATGCAGTGTTTGTCGGCGACCTGGGCATAACAAGAAGACATGTCCTACTCTTATTGGTGGATTTGGATCATCTGGGTAACATGATTAATTATATATTCTTGTTTAATATTTATGTTTTTTCTCGAACTAGTGCATCGCCAGTATCGCCAGTATCAGAGAAACCGACGGCGTAGCAACACTACGTCTGGGGTTGGAGTTGGCCTGGATGACATTCCAGAGGAGACAGCTGCATCATCTTCATCGTCACCTCATGGGAAGAAGCAACGCCCGAGCTAAGTGTATATTTTGGAACTAAACTAATTTTTTTGTAAATGCTTAGAATTGGATTTTGTTATATTTAATCAATTGAAAAATATTCGACTTTGCAATTTCGACTTCCTTAGATCTTCATAAACTTGTTATTTATGGTGGTTGTGTTGAAAATATGCTATATATCTCATGTTTTACAGGTACACAACTTGCAGGTTTTTTTTTTGAGTGATTATGCAAGTTTGAAAAAAAAAACCAGTCCAGGGTAAACCGCTACTTCAAGTAGCGGTTTTTCAAAGTAAACCGCTACTTGAAGTAGCGGTTTTCCAAAATAAACCGCTACATAAAATAGCGGTTTTTTGTAAACAAACCGCTACTTGAAGTAGCGGTTTTAAACTAAGAAACCGCTACTTGAAGTGGCGGTTTATTGCAAAGAAACCGCTACTTCAAGTAGCGGTTTACCCTGGACCGGAAAAAAAAAAACCGGTTTTTTAACCAGTGCTTACGTGGACGGTACTTTGGGAATTCTTAAAACTTTGGCTGCAATTTGGGAATTGCGGTTCTTCTTGACTTTAATTTGGGAAAGAGCTCTTTTAAAGATCTAAAAAGGGCAGATACTGAATGCAGTTTCATGAGCAGCTAATCAAGTAAGGATATCAACATCAATCACCTTCAAGTTTAACAACGCACAAAAGAGAGAGTAATTGTTGGGGATAATAGTAAACAAGGGAAATTACAAAGAAATATGGAAATGAAAACAGAGAAATTTATCCGAGTCGTGAACGGAACCACTTTCCCAAAAAGGTAATTTCGACCCTAATACTACAACCGGGTTTCACGAAAAATTCACTTAGGAGATAAAACGGAACAATTACAATTTGTTGTAGTCAAATTGTAATCACAATGATTCAAGTGGTTTGTATTTGTGATGATGAAAATATTGGGAACTTGCAATACGTTGTTAGAGAATGGAAACCAGAAAACTGACTTTTTCTATTGCTATTTTTTCTCTCGGATAGCTTTAATCTCCTATATATGTATATATATATTAGAGCAACCAAACTTCCAAAAGGCATGATGCATGAAACATCAACCGTCATACATTGAATGCAACCGTCATTCAATTTTTTTTTTAATTTTTTTTTTAAATTATAATTGTATACATAATACTCAAAAGCAAATAATATAACCGATCAAGAAATCAACAGTTACTTTAATTTCTTGCTTTTAGATTAAAACCTTTGACCCAATTTATACAATGTATAAATTGTATTACTTGCTCTAATACTTAATAAACCCAAAATGCTACACCATTACCTAAGCAAATTAAGAGTATTAACATGAAAATAGTCTTAATACTCTAAATAATTCTACAATCCTCCCCCACTTAGAGTATTATACAAGACTCATTGCAAATACATCATCATCACAAAACAACTTTATGCATAAATGAGAGTGTACTCAGACTTGAACTCCTACTTAGTGTAGTACACATTCCAAGAATCTGTATCCATTTGGTGTTGCTAAACAATTGAACCAAATTCGAAACTTATTGGAGACCTGAAGATACTACACACACAAAGTCTATTACTTGAATACATTTTATACTTGACACTTTAAGCCATGAGTCCATATCTATTCATAAGTACATCAAAGCTATGCCCAAATTAGCTTCTTGAAGCGGCTACGCCTCGTACTTACATAGGTAGACTTCCAAAGACCATGCTCCTGTGACAAAGCATTATATTAGGAAATTAATTAAGCGAAGCAACCTCTTATACATCACAGAGAATCCGGAACTTACCTAGGATGAAAAAACAAGTTCCCAATTATCAAATAAGGAAATTGATCTCGTTGAACTTGAGACCCAACGTCTTATTGGGCGTCAAGTTGAGATTCCCCCATTTGTAATTATTTAGGGCTCCAATCCTAAACCGATTGCTATCCTTTTATTTACATCTCTAGCGAACGCCTTAGTAAAGCAATCGGCGAGATTAACATTTTTTCGAACATAATCAATAGTAATGACACTATCCTTGATAAGTCCTTGTATGAAGCTATGACGAACTCCAATGTGCCTTGACTTACCATTGTAAACTTGGCTATATGCCTTAGCCAAAGTTGCATTGTTATCACAATGTATCACTATTGGTGATATCGGTTTTGGCAACAAGGGTATCTCATGCATTAAATCCTTCAACCATTCAACTTCTTTACCAGCTGAATGCAATGCAATGAACTCCGATGTCATTGTGGAGTCCGCAATGCAAGTTTGTTTCTTGGAAGCCCATGAAATGACACCTCCTACATATAGGATTACCCATCCACTTGTGGATGAATGATCTTTATTAGAGATCCAACTTGCATCCGAGTATCCTTCTACAACCGAAGGAAACCCGCTATAACACAAACCATTATTTATGGTTTTCATCAAGTACTTCAACAGACGGCGAATTGCTTTCCAATGTTGCACACTAGGATTACTAGTATATCTACTCAGTTGACCTACCGCAAATGCAATATCCGGTCTTGTACTTGTCATGGCATACATCAAACATCCTATAACTCTAGCATACTCCAATTGTGAAATTGCATTACCTACATTAGGCAATAATTTAATGCTGGGATCCATAGGAGTTGAATAAAGAGATGTTGAATGGTCCTCAACATTAAACTTTTTGAGCACCTTCTCAATATAATGAGATTGTGTCAAAATCAACTTGCCTTGTTCCCTTTTTATTCTTATTCCCAAGATGACATCCGCTTCTCCCATATCTTTCATGGAAAATTTTGAGCTAAGGAAAGTCTTTGTCAACTCAATTTGTGACAAACTAGTTCCAAAGATCAACATGTCATCTACATATAGACAAATTATGACACCTTCACCATTGTCATCAAATTTTCTATATATACACTTGTCTGAATTGTTCAATTTAAATCCATTATACAACACAACCTCATCAAATTTTTGATGCCATTGCTTGGGTGCTTGCTTAAGCCCATACAAAGATTTAATCAACTTGCAAACTTTATGCTCTTGGCCTTCCACAACAAACCCTTCCGATTGTCGCATGTAAACCTCTTCTTCCAAATCTCCATTCAAGAATGCGGTCTTGACATCCATTTGATGGATCACAAGATTTTTAATTGCCGCAAGAGCCATTAAAAACCTTATAGTTGAGATTCTTGCAACCGGTACATATGTATCAAAATAATCGATACCCGGCTTTTGTGTATAGCCTTGTGCAACCAACCGTGCCTTGAACTTATCTATAGTTCCATCAACCTTTAATTTCTTTTTGAAGATCCATTTGCACCCAATAGGTTTACATTTAGGAGGTAAAGTAGCTAATACCCAAGTGTTGTTTCCCATGATGGAGTCCATCTCATCATTAATTGCCTCCTTCCAAAATGGAGCATCATGAGACCTCATAGCCTCACTATATGTCATAGGATCATCTTCTACATTAAAAATGTATGGAAACTTAGTTGAAATCGATTGCCTTGATCCTTCAACTAAATACACATGAAAATCCGGGCCAAAGAATTTTTCTTTCCTTGCCCTTTTACTCCTCCTAGGTTGTGATGATGTAGATGACTCATCTAAGTGAGCTTGGTCATCTACTTCTTGATCAAAATTAATTTGATCAAAATTTTGAGCTTCCGTACTTGGAGTGACATATTTTTGTCTAGGAATTGATGAATATCTATTTTCATCAAACAATGCATCCCTAGACTCAATGGTGGTATGAACCGACTAATAATCATTTTGTTCTATCACATAGAACCTATAGGATTTGCTATGTTCCGCATATCCTATAAAAATGCATTCCACTCCTCTTTCGCCTAACTTTTTACGTTTAGGTTCCGGCACTTTTAATATTGCTCTACAACCCCAAACTTTGAGATAACTCAAGTTTGGTTCCCTTTTGTGCCATAGCTCATATGGGGTTACCTCATTCCCTTTCATAGGAACTTGATTTAAAATGTAACAAGCCGTTAAAACGGATTCCCCCCAAAATCCATCACTTAAACCCGAATAGGACAACATGGAATTAACCATTTCTTGCAATGTCCTATTCTTCCTTTCCACTACACAATTTTGTTGTGGTGCATATGTCGCGGTTGTTTCATGTATTAATCCTATTGATTGGAAATAACTTGGATTATATTACTCTCCACCTTTATCAGTTTTTAGCCTTTTTATTTTACCGTTAGTTTGCAATACTACTTTATTCTTGTAGATTTTAAACTTGTCAAGGGCTTCATCTTTAGAGAATAATAAATAAACATAACAAAACCTTGAATAGTCATCAATAAATGTTACTACATATTTCTTATTCCCTAAAGAAGGAGTGCTATGAAAATCACATAAGTCACTATGCACTAAATCAAGCAATGCATTGTTCTTTTCAACAACATTAGGAAAAGGGTTCCTTGTGATTTTTGTCAACATGCATGTTCTACACTTCTCTACACTTGGATCAAAAGCTGGAATTAAAGCATGCTTAGACATAAATTGCAATTTTTTATAATTAATGATTAGGGGATTTTGCTCCCACCAATCGGAATGCGCCACGTGGGCCAATCAGGTCCTGCCAAGTGTCCCCCAGTTGGACCTCTCAGGGCTTGCCACATGGCACACGCTTATTCGTCCACCCTGGACCTATTATGTCATGACACGTGGCATACTCCATGCCTAATGGAGAAGTCGGCCACCTAGGCCCAACTTTCGAGGGAAGCCCAATCAGCCCAAGGTTAACCTAAACCTAGGATTGGCACGTTTCCCGAGGTTATAAATACCTCCCTTAATCCTCATTAAGGGGGATGACATAGATTACACACATTAAACACTCTCACCTAGAGAGACCCAATCACTTTAATTTCCGCATTAATTACTCCTTAATAAAGTACTAACTTGACCGTCGGAGGCGGATCTCCAATCATCCGGAGCATCCGTTTGTTTTGCAGGTACAGGCGTCCGGTTCCAGTCTCGGAATTGTAACTCTCCCGCAGGACATCAGAAAACCCCGAAACATTTTGGCGCCGTCAGTGGGGAGAGTACTTCTGAGATGGCATCCACGTTTGTACCGGCTCCTGAAGAGAGACGTCCCCTGGACGACCCTCTAGTTCAGTCGGACCACGATACAGAGAATGAATTTGAAGTTGAAGCTCACACAGCTTCAGACGGGACCCTAAAGGCCCGACGTACCCGTCATACCGAAATGAGGGAACGGGAACATCTTCAAACTGGAAGTGAGCCAGCAGGCGCACCGCCTGTTCGGCAGCAGCCGACTGATGGGTCTGCTCCCATCACAAGGAACGAACTCATGACCTTCATGAGGGACTTCAAGGGAGAAATTCAAGAGTTGATCAACAAGAAGCCGCCTGCTCTGGACAAGGAGCAGTCGGCTAAGAAACCCTCCACTTCACGGAAGAGGAAGCCAGTTCAAGGGCGAGAGGCGACCCCTCATCCTAAATCTAGGAAGTGGGAGCTGCCTGCCCTTGATTTCACAAAATACCGTTTTCCTACTCCAGGAAAGAGGAAACCTGTTCGTCATATTCAGGCGGACGGGTCAAGGAAAACATACACAGATGCTCGGCTACTGCTAAAGCAGAAGAAGAGTGACCGATTGTCAGAGTCGGCCTCTACTTCAAACTTCCAAGACAGTCTGCGCAATACCTCGATGAGGCATACTCAGTCGTATCATGAGAGTCAGTCAGGTGGCACCTCCCGTCAGTCCGGCTTTCATAGCGACCAGGCGGTACCAAACTTACCGTTTGTACCGCAACAACAGTATTTTTTGCAGCCACCTCCGTTTTGTGGGCATGCAGCAAAAAATGTCCAACTTATGGACTGGCAGCTACGGTTGCTTAGACTTGGCGAACAGCCGCCGGCCTTCTCCAAGGAAATTACTGAAGCCGCTCAGCCGGCCAAAGTGAAAAATGTATTAGTAGGCGCCTATGACAGCACTACTAACCCAGAAGACCATCTGATGGCATTCACCAACCTGATGTACCTTTAAGGGTTGGATGATCCCACTTGGTGCAAGTGTTTCCCAGAGACTCTCAAAGGAATCGCACAACAATGGTTCGGCAACCTGCCGACTGGTTGTGTAAATAACTTCAGGACGCTTGCTTACTTATTCACCTCCAACTTCGCCATGAACATTCCTGCAAAGAAGACGACCCTTGATTTAGGAACGATTCAGCAGGGCGAGAAGGAGGGGCTTCGTTCTTACATCAGGCGGTTTAACCTGATGAGAATACAGATTCAAGGGTTACCGGATGAAGTAGCCTATACTGACTTTTTCAGAGGTCTCAAAGACGGGTCGACCTTCAAATTTGATTTGGTCCGAAAGAGGGTGGCGACTCTTCAAGAGGCCTTGATTGAAGCGGAAGCCTATATACAGGCGACTGATCTTTGTAGTACGGTAAAACAGTCAGACGGGAAAAGGTCCGACAAAAGAGAAGGACGACATAAACAGTCGTCAAACAAAGATGAGAAGAGAAAAGAGTTCTGGGCGGCTGATTCCTCTAAACAGCCGGCCCAGAAGAAGAAAAAAGAATTCAAACCATACTCCCCAAAGTATGCGTTTAACAAGGATAACCAATTTATCCTAAAGGAAATCAAGGGACGGATCTCAATTGAGAAGCCGGTCCCCATGAAGGGTTCTGCAAACAACCGGAACCAAGAAAAATTCTGTGATTATCATGAAGATATTGGTCATCACACCAATGAATGCATCAGTCTCCTGCGGTATCTGGACCGCCTGGCTGAGCAAGGTGATCTTGACACTTATGTCAAGAAATCTACGGGGAACACTTCCTCGAAAAAGCAGTCGGCCAAAAAGAATCAACAGGCCGACAGCTCCGATACAGATGATGTAGTCGTCTACACCATTGCAGGCGGCTTCTCAGGAGGCGGCCCCACTATTAGGGGCAACAAAGACAATATCAGACGGTTAGATGTAAATTCCGTTCACCAAGAACGACCCTCCAAATATTCATTTCCTGAGATTGTCATCACTGAAGAAGATCTAGGAGGGGTATGAGGGCCGCATGACGACCCTATCGTTATTGAATGTAAAGTGGCCAACCAGAGAGTTGGCCGAATCCTCATAGATACCGGAAGCTCCTCAGATCTCATCAGTAGCAAATGTCTGTCGAAACTAAAATATCAGACTGATTGCATACATCCGGCATCCCACCCTTTAGTAGGGTTTGGAGGAGGAGTCGTCCACCCAGTGGGACGAGTGGATTTACCCATCCGCCTGGGGGAAAAAGGGGAAGGACGACACATGGTAGTCCGGTTCCTGGTAGTAGAAGAACTCTCGGCCTACAACATGATTCTGGGACGACCAACCCTGAATAATTCCGAGGCTGTTATAATCCCATCTCTTATGTTGCTCAAGTTTGAGAGGGATAATGGAACAGTCGGGTCCCTAAGGGGAGATCAGAGGATGGCCCGAGAGTGCTATCTCTCGGATGTCAAGCCCACTGTTATGGCCGCTGGGTCGATTGGTGGAAAAATAGACCTTGATAATGTCAAGGAGAGTGCGCCTGTTCAAGAAGCAGGCGGCAAGAAGAGAAAGACATCCCTGACGGGGGCCGCAAGAAAAGACAGAAAATAGCAATCATTGGCAGAGAAGCGGTCGGATGAATTCCGCCCTCAGCCGGCTGGTGAGCATACGGACCTGATCTTAGATGACTCGCGTCCTGACAGAACAGTCAAAGTTGGGACGACTGCTCTAAGGGTCCTAGGTGACGACTTTCACAAACTATTGAAAGAATACAAGGACATCTTTGCATTCGAAGTCCATGAAATTCCAGGCATCAGTCCTGATCTGGCGGTACATAAACTGGCCGTGGATCCGAAAAAGAAGCCGGTAAGGCAGAAGAAGCGGAACCATGGCGAAGAAAGAAGTCAGGCGGCAACCGCCGAAGTTAAAAAATTACTTGATGCAGGGTTCATACGGCAATGTTACTTCCCAGACTGGGTTGCAAATGTGGTGCTTGTTAAAAAGCCGAATGGCACCTGGCGAATGTGTGTAGACTACACACACTTAAACAAGGCGTGCCCCAAAGACAGTTACCCTCTGCCTAAAATTGATAACCTGGTCGACTCAACAGCCGGCCATGCTTTGATGAGCTTTATGGACGCCTACTCTAGTTTCCATCAAATTCCTTTATGGAAGAAAGATCAGGAGAAGACGGCCTTCGTCACTGATCAAGGGTTATACTGTTACACGGTCATGCCGTTTGGTCTTAAGAATGCCCCGGCCACTTTCCAGCGAATGATAAACACTGTGTTCTTTGATCAGATTGGGAGAAATGTCGAGGCATATATTGATGATATGATTGTCAAGTCTAAACTTCAGAAAGATCATCTGTCGGACCTCCGAGAAACTTTCGCCACACTCAGGCGGCACCATGTCATGCTCAATCCCAAGAAATGTGTCTTTGGAGTTGAGTCTGGGAAATTTCTCGGATTCCTTATCAATCAGAGAGGAATAGAGGCGAACCCTGAGAAGGTGCAGGCGGTCATCGACATGCAGTCGCCTCGTACCATCCGAGAGGTTCAGAAGTTAACAGGTTGTCTGGCGGCCTTGGGAAGATTTCTAAGCCGATCAGGCGACAAATGCCTATACTTTTTCCAGGCAATTAAGAAGAAGGCAAGGTTTGAATGGGGGCCGGATGCTGAGGCGGCCTTCCAGAAATTGAAAGTTCACTTGCATTCCTTGCCGAGGCTGGTCAGCCCTTTACCCAAAGAAGTACTTTACATGTACCTGGCCGTCTCTGATCATGCGTTAAGCGCTGTTCTTCTTGCTGAAAGAGACGGGTGTCAGCTCCCGGTCTACTTTGTCAGTCATGTACTGAAAAGTGCCGAGTTGAGGTATCCCTTAGTGGAGAAATTTGGTCTTGCACTCTTCATGGCTGTTAAAAAATTGAAGCCTTACTTTTTGGCACATGCAGTCGTCGTGTATACAGATCAACCTATCAAGCGGCCACTGACCACCATGGAGTCGTCAGGCCGAATGATCATATGGGCCATAGAAATACAGAGCCTCGAAGTTACTTTCGAGCCTAGAAAAGCAGTGAAGGGGCAAGCCTTTGCTGACTTTATTGTTGAGATGACTCGTCCCCCTGATTCTCGAGATCCAGACCAAGTCTGGAAGGTATACGTGGATGGAAGCTCTACATCAAATGGTTGCGGAGCAGGCGTCATATGTCAGTCGCCAGAGGGCGACAGGTACGAGTATGCTTTACGCTTCAGTTTTCAGGCCTCAAACAATGAGGCAGAATATGAAGCTTTACTAGTTGGAATCCGCATGTGCAAGGCGGCAGGGGCACAAAAGATAGACGCTTGTTCCGATTCACAATTGATAGTGAGTCAGTATAATGGCGAATGCGAAGCAACCCATCCGGCCATGATCAAGTATTTACAGGCGGTACGACAGGCGGTCGGATCCCTTGAAGATTTTCGTCTGACTCAAGAGCCGAGATCAGAAAACAACCAGGCGGATGCACTTTCAAAATTAGCATCATCCGCTTCTTGTGATACTCCTCGAACTGTTTTTTGGGAAGTAATGGAGATGAGAAGCATCGAGGAAGACCCTATTGGAATCCTAGACAGAAGCTCAACCTGGATGGATCCAATCAGGGCATATCTGACAAACGGTACCCTGCCGGATGATCATCAACAGGCGGCAGCACTGAAAAAACGAGCAACCAGTTTTGAAATGATAAAGGGAGAACTTCACAAAAGGGGGTACCTTCAACCCTTCTTGAAGTGTGTTACTCTAGAAAAGGGGCGAGAGATACTAGACGATCTTCACTCTGGTTACTGTGCTTCCCATATAGGCGGTAGGACGCTTGCTCAACGGGCAAGGCGGCAGGGCTACTTTTGGCCTACTTTAGAAGCAGATGCAATGGAGATGGTGAAAAAATGTGACAAGTGCCAAAGGTTTGGCAAGCTAATTCACCGTCCGGCTACTGACCTCACTACCATTCATAGCCCACTACCGTTTGCTAAGTATGGCATGGATATTCTGGGTCCATATACGCCTGCTACAGGAGGAAGGAGGTACATACTTGTTGCAATCGACTATTTCACTAAATGGGTAGAGGCGGAGGCTGTAAAGGGAATCAAGACGAAGGATGTAATTTCATTCATTTGGAAAAATGTCATCACTCGGTTCGGGGTTCCCATGTCTATGGTTTTTGATAATGGTCCCCAATTTGAGACGCCTGTTCTCAAAAGCTGGTTGGGTGACCAAGGAATTGCACACTATTTTGCATCTGTCGGCCGTCCACAAGCAAACGGCCAGGTAGAAGCCTTTAATAAAATCATCTCAGACGGTCTCAAGAAAAAGATTGAATGAGCAGGCAACCTATGGGCGGATGAATTACCACATGTTCTCTGGGCCATTAGGACGACTGAAAAAGGGGCGACTGGAGAAACTCCATTCCTCCTAACTTATGGTGCGGAAGCTGTTCTTCCAATAGAACAATACGAGCCGACTCTTCGAGTAATGCTATATGACGAAGAGGCAAACTGGGAAGCCATGCGCCTGGCATTAGACTCACTCCCTGAAAGGAGGGGCAATGCTGTCTTGCGCCATGAAATTTACCGCCTGAGAATGACTAGAGCATACAACAAAAAAGTACACAGGCGTCCACTCAAAGTGGGGGACTTTGTACTTAGAAAAATGGAAGCAGTTGGTTGGGCTAATGAGTCTGGAAAACTAACTCCCAACTGGGAAGGACCCTACCGAATCTGTGAAGAGGTCAGGGACGGTACCTACCGTCTGGAAACACCAGACGGCCAACCGTTGCCTCGAACTTGGAATGTAGATAATCTTAAGAAATATTTCTTTTGAATGATGTAAATAGTCAAGGGATACTTAATAAAAGTTTGTTGTTTCATTCAATTTTGTACTAAGAGGGGCACGCCTACTAAAAAACAGTTGGCTACTCTCCATATTTAGTTTTCATTTTTACCTAAGAGGGGCATGCCTACTGACAAACAGTCGGCTACTCTCCATGTTTAATTTTTATTCTTACTTAAGAGGGGCACGCCACTTGTTCCACTCAACCGGCTACTCTCCCATAATACAGTTCACCAAGAACTATCAAAGGCTCATGGCTAAAATGATCAGACCAGGCGTCAAGCCAACTGATCAAAATATAAAAATTCAATTCGACCTGTCCCAACGTTATAGCAGGCGTCCGACGGCATCCATCCGGATGAAATTCGTCGCAGAGAGCAGCTCCCTTTTGGGTGGAACATTGTTCTATAAAATCATTACACGGCACCTATACGACTGTCTAAAAAAGACAACCACGTAGCTGTTTCCCGGACAAGGATACCTCTCACTTAACTGACTAATCAGGTCAAACAAGTGTTCGCAGTAACCATCCGTGTCAACCAACCGACTGGACTACTTGGGATAAGAACAGTCGTAACTTATGAGTTGATAGCCAACAAACATTGGCGAATAAAGGGGAGCAACCGGTACCCACCGCTTGAAACCTCTACTACTCAGTCACTTGGCGACTAGGTAACAATCATGTTTACTTGGTCACTCCTTAAAAATTTAGTATGAAACTAAAAAGGTGTTCATACAGCACCTGTTCACGCTAGATTAAATGTGGCGGGGAACAGTCGGCCTAGATTGCCTAAAGTCTCTAGCCTAAAAACATGACAGGTAGGAAACCACTTTCCTACTTGGTTAATTTTACAAATGACAGGACCGCCTGCCTAAAGGGGATCCAGTCTTTAAAATGGGTCGAATACCGATTGGATAAATGGCCGACTGATCGCCTAGCCTGGAAACAGACAACCAGTCGTCCAGGGGCATAGGCGGCGTGACTAACTATCCGTACCTGTCTGCAACTATCGGCCATGTAAAACAGTCGGTATAGTGTGCAATTGGATATCAGAATATTCAATACTTAAACAAATTTGAAGCAAAACAAAAATATTCATTAAAAGGAAGCCGGTCATTAAAGACCGACCAAATATTCAGAGCCCCGGCCCCCTGGCCGGGTAAATACAAACAAACGGCACGCAGGCCGTGGAAAGAAGACATAAAGCTTAAGAAGGGGGCAAATCTTCAATATTAGCAGCTGCTGCCTGGTCAGCACTCTTTTTGCTGGACTCGGCTTCAGCTGCATCCTTCTTCGATGCATTACCCCGAAGCGGCACAAGCGCCACTACCGGATGCTCCTCCTCCTCCAACGCCTCGTCCTCAGCAGCCGCCAGGATCTCTTGATTATATCTATCAGAACACTGGCGGTACGTTTTTTCCCAGGAGGCAAAGTCGGCATTGGGGAAGAGGCGACCCCAAGTCATGCGCTGGATTTGAGCAGAGTCTTCCATCATCTCCCGGACCAGCTCTTTCTTTTCTTGCTCGGCCTTTTCCGAGAGCTCCTGAGTAAGACATTTCTCCTGGGTCACCAGGCGTTTCTTAACAGCCGCCAAGGATTTCTCTAAGGTGTCGTATGAGGACATCTTTTGGCGAAGAGGTCTCAGCTCGGCCTTGAGATTGTTGATGGTCGCCTCCAGCTCGCTATTCCTCTTCTGGGCCGCCTCTAACTGAGCCCGGATAGCGGCGGTAGCCTGCGCCTGATAATAAAGAATATCAATTGTCAGAACCTCATTTTGGGCAATTTGAAACATTGCCTTATCACAGTCAGAGGCGGCCATAGCTTTTGCAGCCTTTACCTCTTTGTTCTTCCTGTCAAGCGGCTTACGGAGGCCGTTTACTCGGAGCAGGGCCTAAGTAAAAAGGGGAACAGGCGTCAGTTTCCAAAAAAAAAAAAAAAGAGGCGTCCTGGAATTCAAATACTCAAAAATATGTTAAGTATACCTCAGCAAGGACTCCTGCAATCCCGTCTAGATCAAGGGTGCCGACACCCCTGACCGCCTCCCTTTCAGCTGGAGGAACGACCTTGATCATAGACTTGTCCACCTCGACCAAGTCAGGCTCCTGAGGGCCGACTGCATTAAGCATAGACAAACGGATTAGACCTAGTAAAGAAGGGAGCAAGTCTAAAATTTACAAGGACAACTTCATACTTCTAGGCGGCCCAATTGGAGTTTTGGAAGGAGTGGCCGGCTGTTTCTCAGCCGCCGCATGTTTCCTGGCAGAACCAGGAGAGCTCGCAACAGTCGTCCTCCGGGCCTTGGAGCCCGACTGTTGGGAAGAAGAAGCTCTTGGAGCGCCCGACTAAAAAAGAAGAAAAGAGTCAGTATATGCATAAACACAACTCCAAAAAGAGGGTGAAAGGTTCGAAGCCCACCAAGGGTGCCCCCTTGTTGGGGGAGTTGGTTGAAGACTGTTGCATGATGGAGGCCCGCAACATGGCCGCCGCAGTATTGGAGGCGGTAATTTTGCTCATGGCGTCCGCTGCAAAAACAAATAGCAAAGTTAATAAAAGTCATAACAAGAAATGCATGGAACAACAGAGTATTCGACAGGCCGGCTACCTCTTGAGCACCGACTACTGAGGCCACAGGCGGCCAAAAAGTACTCGTCGTAGAGCCATTTGAAGCTCGGGACGCAGTGCAGGGGTACTTGCTCTCGTACCCCTGAAGTAGAGTTCACCTTCGACTCTACTTTGAAGAGTCCTTTATCTAGGATCTCTTTCTTAGCCTTGGGGGGAACAGGCGGCATGCTGCGGCCGCCTGCAAGAAGGGGCGGATTCCTGTTCCACCTGTTGAAGCGCTTGTTCAGCTCTGTGTCTGAACTCTCAATGATAAGGAAGGTGCTCCGCCAGTCCTTCCATTTGTTTGCTTTACCTCTCGTCATGAGGTAGCCCCTGTGGCTCGTCAATTGATACCAGCCGGTACCGCCTGCCTTAGGGGTCCGGCTGAGGTAGTTCATGTGGGCGAAAGCCTCGAAGTTCGGCTCCACCCCGTGCAGTTCGCACCCGGCCACATAGCCGAGTACGTTGACCCAGGAGTTCGGGGCTAACTGCCATAACCCCAACTCATACCCATCCAAGATCCGCTGAACAGCCGGATGTAGTGGGAAGGCGTAGCCCAGCCTTGATGGCCGCCTCGTAGCAGCCAAAGCAGGCGCCATCATAACTAGTACCAGCCGGCCAGACGACTGTGTCTTCTGGATCCGGCACGAACACTAAAAAGCCGGGGCCCATTGTGTGGTTTGCGATAAAGCTCCCCACTTTTTCTTGCATGGCCGTGATCCGGCCCCGAGGTACTGTGCAGTAGTAGGGGGTATTTTGCTCTCGGTGAGAGGCGGATGGCTCCGCCCAATTGTTCCCCTTCTCAACTGCGTGAGAAAGCCTCGCCTCTTGTAGGCGACTGTTTTTCTCTTCTGTGTCCAGAGAAGCATGGCCAGAAGAGCTAGACTCGGATTCGTCCTCTGACGAGTCCGAAGAGGACGACTCCTCCCCTCTCCCAGAGGGGCCCGCCTCCTCTCCTTTAAAAGGAGCAGGAGAGAATGTAGAATTGTCAACTGTAAAATGGGAAGGGGTCACTTTGACTCCTCCCTCAGAACTGCCGGCTTTCAAGCCGCTTTGTTTCACTTCCACATCTGGCGCTTGGTCAGATGTTTCACTAATCGGCACCCGGTGGGAGGAGCCGTCTGAGTTCGAGATCCTAGCCGTCTTTTTTGTTCTGGCCATCATGTTCTGCATAGACACATATACGGTCGGACTTTGTATAAAGGGCAAAGATGGGTCCAGAAAAGGGCAGGCGGCACTCCTAGTCCTAGATTCAGCCGTCCCCGGTGAACGGCTGATCGCTAACCTAGGTCGTGTCGTGTGCTTCCGTGGTGCCATTTCAAAAAAGAATAAAGTAAAGAGAAAATTTAGAGTAAGAGAACCGACGGTTACCTGAACGAGTGACGATTGATGAAGTTCTGAAAATCCTTTGCAGTCGGCTTGTCAGAGCAGGCGGTAGGCAAAAAGGGTCCAAAATGTCAGAGCAGGCGGTAGGCAAAAAGGGTCCAAAATGTCAGAGCAAGTTCAGGGGTCCGAATGTTCTCTCACAAAGTTCTCAAGTGTGAAAATGATCGAAGGCAACACTCCCTTATATAGGCGAAGTGAGAAGGCGAAGGGTCACTTCCGGAATTCAAAATTTGGGCGGGAGAATCTCTCGGCCTTTCGCTAGTGACACCTGTAGCAGGCCGTCGCCTGTTACAGGGCGACACCTGTCACAGGTAACACGTGACCAGTCACGTGCCACCTGTGAGGGGCAAATGATTAGGGGATTTTGCTCCCACCAATCGAAATGCGCCACGTGGGCCAATCAGGTCCTGACAAGTGTCCCCCCAGTTGGACCTCTCAGGGCTTGCCACGTGGCACACGCTTATTCGTCCACCCTGGACCTATTATGTCATGACACGTGGAATACTCCATGCCTAATGGAGAAGTCGGCCACCTAGGCCCAACTTCCGAGGGAAGCCCAATCAGCCCAAGGTTAACCTAAACCTAGGATTGGCACGTTTCCCGAGGTTATAAATACCTCCCTTAATCCTCATTAAGGGGGATGACGTAGGTTACACACATTAAACACTCTCACCTAGAGAGACCCAATCACTTTAATTTCCGTATTAATTACTCCTTAATCAAGTACTAACTTGACCGTCGGAGGCGGATCTCCAATCATCCGGAGCATCCGTTTGTTTTGCAGGTACAGGCGTCCGGTTCCAGTCTCGGAATTGTAACTCTCCCGCAGGACATCAGAAAACCCCGAAACAATTAACATGTCCAAGTCTCAAATGCCATAGAGAAGAGTAATCATTAACAACATACACATTATCTTTCAAAGTATTACAAATACTAAGTTTAAACATTCCATCACACAAGTAGCCAAGTCCTACAAACAAACCACTTTTAGATAATACAAACTTGTCTGATTCAAACACTAATTTGAAACCTAAACGATTCAGGATAGCACCGGAGACAAGATTTCTCCTAAGCTCGGGAGCATACAACACATCCCTTAAAATAAGAGATTTTCCCGAACTAAATATTAGCTCAATTTGTCCCTTGCCTAGCACCTTAGCGGTAGAGTCATTGCCCATGTAGAGTATCTCTCCACCATCAACCTCCGTAAAGGTCTTGAACAATGATTTGTCCTTGCAAACATGCCTCGATGATCCTGAATCGATGTACCACGAACAATCAACCTGCACACAATTGATTTCAGAAATCATACACACATAATCCATAAAAGAATTAAGTGAAACTTGTGTACAAGAATTACCTTGTTTCTCATGGGATTGGCTTGGCTCGCCTTTCCCATCTTGAGCTTGCTTCTTGCTCACTTTTTTCTTCCATATGGTACAATCTTTCTTACAACACCAACAAGGTCGTGATTTTTGACCATCACTATCCGCTTTGGGCTTCTTGCCCTTGTTTGTGTTTGAATTACTTCCCCTCTTCTTATTATTAGTCTTACCATCACCCACTATATTTATAGTAGATGAATTAGGATTACCATCCTTTTGACCATCTTGGATTCGAATTCCCTCTTCAATCCGAATGTGGGCTCCTAAATCCTCAAGACTAATAGATTCCTTCTTATGTTTTAGGTCATTCCTAAAAGTCTTCCAAGAGTTCGGTAGTTTGTTAATGATAGAAGAGACAATAAAAGTCTTATCTAAATTAATGTTGTGTTGTCTAAAGCTACCCAAAATACTTTGAATTTCATGGTATTGTTCCATAATTGATCTATCATCAACAATTCTAAAACTATTAAACTTGCTAACAAGAAACTTTTTACTTGAAGCATCTTCGGCCATATACTTGGCCTCTAGATTATCCCAAAGTATTTTAGCAGATTCACTAAATTGATAAATATCAAACAAGACATTGGACATACCGTTAAGTATATGACCACGGCATATGTAATCATCATTTTCCCATTTGTTCCTCTTACGAGCGGCATCCAACGTCTCATTTTCCTCCTCCACCGGCTTCGGAGTTGAAAGAACATAAGCCACACCAAGGGAAGTCAACAAGAAATGCATCTTCTTTTGGCATCTCCTAAAGTCCACACCTTCAAATTTCTCCAATTTCTGAAAATTGGTCATCATTTCCTTCACCGAAGACATCTTTGTAAAGAAAAATTACACTTTTGGATTGTTGGGGATAATAGTAAACAAGGGAAATTACAAAGAAATATGGAAATGAAAACAGAGAAATTTATCCGAGTCGTGAACGGAATCACTTTCCCAAAAGTGTAATTTCGACCCTAATACTACAACCGGGTTTCACGAAAAATTCACTTAGAAGATGAAACGGAACAATTACAATTTGTTGTAGTCAAATTGTAATCACAATGATTCAAGTGGTTTGTATTTGTGATGATGAAAATATTGGGAACTTGCAATACGTTGTTAGAGAATGGAAACCAGAAAACTAAATTATAATTGTATACATAATACTCAAAAGCAAATAATATAACCGATCAAGAAATCAACGGTCACTTTAATTTCTTGCTTTTAGATTAAAACCTTTGACCCAATTTATACAATGTATAAATTGTATTACTTGCTCTAATACTTAATAAACCCAAAATGCTACACCATTACCTAAGCAAATTAAGAGTATTAACATGAAAATAGTCTTAATACTCTAAATAATTCTACAGGAAATGAGGCATGCATATAAAGAAACGCTGGGGAAATTTTTTGGAGTTTTTGGTTTGGATCAGCTCACCAATATTCCCATCCATCTGATTCAAATCCTGTAATTAGAGGAGGAATTGGTAAACAAATGCTAGTTTTACAAAAGCTCCTGGTAAATAAAAAATGTGCAGATCACACTGAAAAGCTTTAACATATACTAAATACTCACCTTAGCGAGATTGAAGTCAATCAGATACACATTTACGGATTTTGATGAGAATAAAATTTTTTGATGAGAAACACACCCTGCAACTCCTAAATAAAAAAAAAAAAAAAAAAAAATTAAAGAAACACACCCTGCAAACATATATCTGTACTTATACATAAGAATTTGCAAAGTAATACATCTAAGCAGCAACATTATCCCGTACCCGCTTATGGAGTCCAAAGAGTGCTTTGAACATGCAGTAACCATACCATTGAAGCTGAGATATGCCAATGTCCTAATCATATTATGCATGGGTCAAAATCATAATTTTTAAGATACAACACAATTGAAAATAAAACTCCAAAAGGATCAACTTACTTCAGGCCTGTCATGCTCAACATGCTGTAGAATAAAGAAGTCAGAATTTTCACTCTTGAGAGAACATTCCAGATTTATCACATAATTCTTCCCCCTGAGAAACCAAATTTCCAAAATCTTACTCGGACCACATGAATTAAATCTCATAACAGTGAACTTTAAAGTCAAGACCACACTTACCCAAATCGTTGAAGCATCTTAAGCTCATTCTTGACATGATGTTTTCCGAGCATTTGTGTGAGGACCTATATTTCCACAAACAAAATTCCATCAGTCAGCATAGTCGTTGCACTTAAGAGACATATCAATGGTAACCTTATAGAAGCAAAAGCAGTGTGTGAAATCTGAGTAGCTACATGAATTATAAACTATGTCATCTGTTATTCCTGAACGTCAGATTTTACTCATGTGTTTCGTCGTTCAATTTCTCCAGAACCAAACCCTATGCAGAATAACTAGTGTAAATAGTGACTTATAAAAACATAGATTATGTCCAATACTAGCAAAGCAACCACATAAATTATTCCCGTTACCCTGCCAAAAGGCTCAAAACAGCAAATATCTGTAATTTAGGAGAGTCTGTTGACTTTATAGGCTGAGCATTAATAGACAGCTAATTTTCCTGCTACTCTAGGAAAACCTCATCCTCTCTTTTTGCTATGAAACCTGAAACAGATTGAATATTGTACTCTGATGCCTTTTAACGTTGATATATGAATTGCAGTTAATTCTGGAGTATTTTTGCAAGATATAATTAAGCTAATGTAGAAATTTTATAGAAGAATGATATAAGGGCAGGCATAACAAAATGGTTCGGTACTATGGGAGGCCTAACTCCTATTCTTATAAACTTATAAATAGTTCAAGTGATGGGTCAAACTCTCCTTGGGTTCCAAGCACCAGTAAGATAAAGAATGGAATTCTTCTTAGCGTACAGTCACACAAAGAAAAGAAAGGCAGAAAAGAGTTAAAAGACTTTAATTAGGAGACTAATCACATGAGACATACCAAATACAGTGGAACAGTAGAAATAATATATACAGAGTAAATAGATTTCAAAGTAAAGCTTAATAACTTGAATGGGATAGAACAAAAAAAACATTACAGTCAAGCTGCACAGAAAGAGGCCTACCTAGGAAGGCTTGTGAACATTGTCACATCTTTCTTGGATTGACGCATTGTTCTTAACAATGTGGTTGGCGCTTTCTGATGCTTTTGAACATTCCGTTCTTTATGGATAATAATTGCGTTATCCTGTATTAGCTTGGAAGGAGTTTGCTGCTTTTTTGTTGAACATTTTTCAGATCCAAAGATTTTTTCCTTGACTTCTGAGCACTAAATGTGGATCTCCATAAACCAAAAGCTGGCATGTTGGTTTGATATTTGTTAGCTCCTCCTTCAAAGTATTTGTCCTATCCCCTGAAATTTTTCTATTTGCCTCACATAATTTGTCCACAGAAGTAAAAATTCTTGCTGCATGAGCCAAAGAAGACACTCTCAACCCTTTCTTCAGGACTAGCATTATCTACCAATGGATATTCACTCATTACTCCAATTTTGTTTCTTGCATCTGAATGGTTACTTAAGTTGTTAAAGACATTTATAACAGCTGTAGAATACACTGATAACTTTTCACCAGGTTGATTATGTTCTACAAGCGGAGGCCCTTCAATAGGTCATTCCACCCACCAAACTTGAGGACTCTTTATTTTCCTTTTATCAGGGGTTTACATTCTGCCATTGTTTGTGAAAGAAGAGTGTTAGATATCCCCCATGATAAGTTGGACAATCTAAATATTCTTCCACAATGAAATTAACCAAATTATTGACCACATTTGATTTTTCATTGTTTTACCCCTTTCCTGATCTTCATCCATCTTTAATTGATGATCCAACAGCCCAACAAATGAGGCCACAACCATGTCACCAATGTTTACGAGATTAACTGCTTTGAAAGATTTGTCGTATCTAAGATGATTTGAGACTCTGTCAGGATAAGAAATGTTTAGATCGATTTCCTACATGAAATTACAAAGAGCAGCATAAAAATTTGCAGAAAAGAGATTAGAACAAAGAGATAAACAATGATTGTAACTAATTATCTTCGGTGAACACGTCAAATGCCTTTATAACATGACTAGGCATAAAAAGATTGGATGTAGTAGTGTTAGCCTGGAGTGTTTTGTAACTGATGAGCTTTGAGAGGGTCCTTCCTACACTCCATATAATGAATAAGAGTGACTAAACAGAAAACGAGAGGAAAAGAACAATGGTGACAGAGATATGCAATGTCACTAAATCTATAGGACTACTGGATGAAGGTTCAAGTCCGTGGTTAGGTCATAGAAAGCACCACCCACCAACCCACCCAACCCCCCCCCCCCCCCGCGTCTTAACTTCTTACTCCGTACTATGTCCTTCATACCACCTAGGGAAGCTCTCCGGCCTCTTGATTGTCGGTCACTATAGATACTCATTGTCTATAAATTTTCAATGACCAGTCTCAAATTCTAATTGAAAATTTTGGACCAGGTTCGGATTGGTTCTTCTTTCAGACAACGCTCTGATTTAGCAATCACCATGGTTAAAGAATAGCTGGTTAAAAAGATAAATCCTAGACTAATGATACGATTAACTCCAATGATCCAGTTGTTCAGTCAATTGCGACCTGTAATAACCTAGTGTTCTAACATCAGAACAAAGCTCTTGGAGATCAGTTAGCAGCTTAGCCATTTCAGTAAATAATCTTTATACTTCGTATACTGTATTAATTTACTTTTTTTTAGTTTTTCTACTTACTTTTGAAAGATTTTGATTTACTTTTGAGGTGTTTTAAATAACTTTAGAGTGTTTTGTAATTACTTTTTAAGATAACTTATGTAGGAATCGAACCTAGTGCTCTACCACTTGAGCTAATAGGTTTGCCTTTTTTTTTATACAAAGCAAACAAAAGGTCAGATTATTAAAAAATAATCGAAAGTTGGGATTTTTTTTGGCGGATGAGGCAAAAGTCGGAATATTCCCAGTAATTTTTCCTATTTAGAATGAAGTTGGTTATGATCAATTTGTTTAAGATCTATCTTATAAATTATAAGGTTCCATTTTTAAAATAGTCATGTCACTCATGTGAGATATCGTTGGACATATCTCAACTAGTATATCACCTGTGTGGTGCATGGTTTACTATTAATCTTCATTTTAATTTCGCGTCAAACCTTAAATTAATTGAATATAAGAATAACATTGAAATTCTTCAAATTAATACATTAATCATAAATTCTTTTCAATGTTAATCATAAAAAATTCAAGATACGAACCTCTCAAAAGGATAAAATTAAATGATGTATAGTCGAAGTACTTATTAAAACAATCTTTTACTCTTATTTTTAGAGGATCTAAATTAAATACTCCTTCCGTATTTTATTACTTGCTCCACTTTCCTTTTGCATTCGTATTTTATTACTTGCTTCATTTCCTTTTTTGGAAATTTTTAACAATATTTTTACTATTTTCCTCTCCGCTAGAGGTCACCTCATATCATATTTTAATATTTTGCATATTCTTTCTCCTCTCCTCTCCACTTACAATCACTTTTACTTTTAAGATTTTTTATTCTCCAATCAACTTCATATCCATCATATTTTATTACTCTCTATTATTCCTCCTAAAACTCCGTGCATGGAGAAAATGGAGCAAGTAATAAAATACGAAACATCAACAACTTAAACTTACAGACTTACAGTGCTATTTTGGTGTGATCAACAACACCGTGCGGCAAGCTGATACACACCAAAACTGGTCGGGTAACCCCTGACCGACCGAATAACCCCTGACTAAAGTATCCCTAAGTGACCAAGTAACCCCTGACCGACCGAGTAACCCCTGACTAAGTTACCCCTAAGTGACCGAGTAACCCCTGATCGACCGAATAACCCCTGACCAAGTAACCTCGACGACACCTGTGGGCAGCCACATATAAAAATTTGTGTTAAAGTTCACATCTTTATTTTACATCTTGTCAAAAAAAAAAAACAAAAAAATTCTTTATTTTACATTATGAGGGTTCTTCATCATATTCTTCATATTAGAAAAAGAATTAATTTACAATAGAAAAGTACAAATAATTTCATTCTATTTCCCATACAGGCGAATACAAAATCCAGTACAATAATTTTTGTCCTCATTCACCAAGGTATCCATACCCAGTTAATATTCGATCACCCGCCCATCACGTATTATACCTGTACAATCCTTGCCCTTCACTTTATTTCCAAGGTATTTACATCCACTTAGGATCTGTCCTGTTCACCTTATTTTCACTTATTTTTGGTGCAATAAATTCAAATTAGGAAAAATAGTTCTGATAAGGCCGGGTTACCCAACACAAATTACAACTAAAGTATGTTTTAATAAGGTGTAATAAGTTCAGATAAGATTTATAAATTAAGTTCAGATTAGTGAAAATCAGGTGAATACAACACACCCTTAAAATACATGCCTCATCATCTCCTTAGTCCTTATTGGATCAAACATGTATCTTAATCATAACTTTTAAATTGAATTTAATATATTTTTTAAAACCTTTCAATTTTGTATACCAAAAAAAATAATATCACGTTAACACAAAATGATAGTTATTAGTAGCCATTAAAAAAACGGCTTAGTTAGTTAAAGTTCCTTTCTATTTCCAGGAGATCATAAGGTCGATTCCCATCACATATTCTTGTGGCTCTCTAAACAACAAAAAAATTATTTAATAATAAAAGTATAATAAAAAATACTACTTTTAATGCAATTTTCTCTATTTATTTATTTTTGACAGAATATTATCATTAATAAATAGTCATACAACATCTACAATAATAATAAAGATTTGTAAACCACATAACTTTTACAATCAAAATTATAAATATTTTGCATATCGGGCATAGCTCACACTCCACCGCTTCAAACTTGACGCGAGCAGTGATTTTCGATATCTGCGCTGGTTTTGATCGTAGAGTTGATGACGAACCCTAAACCCATATGAATCCAAATCACCTTCTCAATTATTATTAAAACCCTAAAAATGAAATTCTCATCCATAGATGAGAATCAAAATCCCAGAAAATTGGAAAAAATAATCTAAAATAATTGGGACAGACTCTCACAAACGGAGAGAACAAAGAAAGAAAAACAAACCAAATAAAAAATAAGCGAAATAATTAAAAAAAAAAGGTCGGAAATAATCTAATTTCCGAAGAAAATTAGACTATTTTCGGCCTGAACAACCAAAAAAATTCAAACCCTATAGAAGAGAGGAAAGAGAAGAGAGAAAAGAGAGAAGAGGGAGGCGCATTTGACAACTAACATTTACATTTACATTAAAAAAAATAAAAAAATTGATCGGTTAGTTAAAACGCTATGTACTTTTATTTTAGTATTTTAGTCAACTTTACAAACTATCAGTTATGAATTGTTAAAAACTAAGCGTAAAGAAATTAAAATTTTAGTCAACAATATGAGATCATTTTCTCATTATACCTTATATAAAAAGAAAACAATATTATATATAGATCAGATCCAATAAAATGATCATATAAATTCTTTTAAACAGTAATGCAATTAATTATTTTCATAACTTTAAAGATTCCTTTTATCATATAATTTTGTTAAAAATATGATTCATTAAACAAAGATTATATAGTATTCTGTAAAATTAAGTACTTTACTAAAATATGAATTTTTTTTTGACAATTTTTCACTTTATGATTTTTTTGTTAAAAATATTATATTTATTTGACAAAGATTTTATACATTTTTATAGTAAACAAAGTAGTACTATGTAGTACCCATGTGATGTCCCAGATGTTAACTCGGTACATTTATGTTAAAAATTATCGGTATTATAAAAATTTAATAGCCAAACTTAGTAATTTAAATTACAAGTATTTATTCAATTGAATGATACAAATATAAAGAATAATGTTGTTTACAAAAATCTTACTCCGTATTATATTACAAACATCGCCTTTAGAAAGTATGAGAGAGAATGTATGTACCAACGATTTCTTCACATGCGTCGAAATTTTAGAACCCTACAAATAAAAATTATTCAACTGAATTAAACTTATTTAATATAATATTAAAATAAAATGTCCACTTTTATTCAAAAAAATAAATAAATTAAAATGTCCACTTTGGGATAATTTATAATAATAATAATAATAATAATAATAATAATAATAATAATAATAAAAAGAAATCATTAACCTTTTCGTCCATGAGGACTGTATCAATGGTATTTATTTCGGATGGATTGTTGAACTTCGAGATTTCCATAAATGAATTATTCACACCTTAACCTTCCAGTTATCCTTCATGGGTTTTATTTCTTCAATGAGATTAATATTGAAATCCATCTCATATTGGAATATATGTAAAGAAAAAAGAAAAGTTTAACGCGAGGGATCGCGTCGCACCTTCATCACTAACCTCCCCAAAATCACCCTGTAAGCTGATCTCACCGAGTACTCCCTCTTTTTTTCTAAATCCTAACACAATGTGTCCTTTGGAAGCTGGAAGCTCAATGGAATGCTCAAGATACGCTCTTTCTCAAAAGAAAAAAACATAGAATTAAAAATATCAACATTCCATGTCGTTGTAGGTAGGTGGATTAAGTCACACACCCGCATATTCGCTCTCGCCTCAACTCTTGGTGAAATAACGTAACACACCTATTGGTAGGTACCTATGATGGTACCACCAATCTAGAAGATCACCTTATGGCATACACCAACCTCATGTATCTATAAGGGTTGGATGATGCCGCATGGTGCCGATGCTTCCTGGCCACATTGAAGGGAGTCGCCCAACAATGGTTCGACAACCTACCAGCCAAATGCATCAATAATTTCAAGACGCTTGCATATTTGTTTGCGTCCAACTTCTCAATGAACATCCCTGCTAAGAAAACAAGTCTTGACTTGGGTGCAATTTAGCAGGAAGAGAAAGAAGGCCTTCGATAATACATCAGGCGGTTCAATCTAATGAGAATTCAGATTCAAGGACTGTCTGATGAAGTGGCCTATACAGACTTTTTCAAAGGTCTAAAGGACGAGTCGACCTTTAAGTTCGACCTTGTCAGAAAGAGGGTTGCTACCCTCCAAGAAGCATTGATGGAGGCGGACGCATATATACAAGCGACCAAACTTTGCAACGTCAGTAAACAGTCGGACTCCAAGAAGTCTAACAAAAAAGAGAGTTGGTCAGCACAACCGGCTAAGAAGGAAAACAAGAAAAGAAAAGAAGTCTGGGTGGCTGATACCTCTAAACAGCCGTCCCAGAAGAAAAAGAAAGAATCTAAAACATACACCCCCAAGTATGAGTTTAACAAGGATTGTCACTCCATCCTCATGGAGATCAAAGACCGGGTGACCATTGAGAAGCCGGCTGCTACGAAAGGTTCCGCCAAAAATTGGAACAAAAATAAGTACTATCATCTTCATGAGGATGTTGGCCATGACACCAACGACTGCTATAGTCTCAAGCGACTGTTGGACCGCCTGGATGACAAAGGAGTGCTCAAATCTTACATTCTAAGGTCTAAGGTTACTCTGCAAACTAAACCAGGGTAGTCGTCTTAGAAAAAGTCACAACCTGCTAATTGTTCTGATACAGACAAAGAATAGATCTATACAATTGCTGGAGGCGGCCCTACCATTTGGGGAACCAAGGATTACATCAGGCGGCTAGATGTCAGCTCAGTTGATGAGGGGCAAGCGTTTAAGGACACTTTCCCTAAAGTTTTCATCTTTAAGGGAGGTAGGGGCAATGTTAGGAGGCCGTATGATGACCCCATTGTCATGGAATGAAAAGTGGCCAACCAAAAGGTGGGTCGAATCCTCATAGACACTGGTAGTTCCTGTTACTGTGTATGAAACTCCGGATTTTGAGGCCCATCTCTGGATTCTGTCTTTCAATGAAAGATTTGAATATATCAATCTCATCGATCGGGTAGAATGTGGGTCTCCAAAACCCAATGTCGTAGGTTCAAATCCTACAGAGCGTAGCCTTAACCAATGATGGATCGAGCCAGGCCTGTTGTATATTTAGAGTGTTGATTGTTGCGCTCTCACGCCCATGAAGAGCGCCCGCCCAAGGTAGGCGCGGCCGCGTAGAGAGCTCACCTAAACCGCGCACCCCTCTGGAAATTGACAAATTGGAAGGGTGTGGTTGGCGCGCTTGCGCGTCCTGGTGGAGCGCCCGCGCTGTTGGTCGCGCATAAACCGCGCCCCTCACTTCCTTCTTATGAAATCTCGCAGATGGGCGCGCCTCCCTGTTTTGCAGTTTTTCCTGACGGTTGAGTCTTTTATTAAAAGACAAGTTTTGTGAAAGAAAAATACAGAAGTTTATTCTTGATCTCTCCAAAAAGAATTCTCCACATTTTCTCTCAAATTTCTTGCAAACTTTTGTGAGAAAAACTCTTTCAATTAATCCAATTTTGGTGAATTTGTCATCTTGATTTCGATTCTAGTACTAAGAACGAAATTTGCTGTCAATTGTATCTCAAAGAGGATTTCCGGTTTAACCCAAGTATCGTGTGGGGGGAATAAACCTCTTTAGGAAAGTGTTTACACGCCTTTGACAGTGCATCAAGGTACTAGTCTTACGGGACATCGGTTTTCTAATGTTCATGCTTGGAATTAACGGCTTGGAGGAAAGGCAAGTTTGATCATCTTCATACTAGTGTAATCTTTGTAATTTTCAGTAATTTCTTAGATATATTTAATACTTGATTGTGATACATTGAATTGTATTTGACATTTACAATTATATTGTAATAATATTTTAGGATTTGTTCCCACACATTGTTTTAAGTGTTTTCTTGATTGAAATCACTGTAACTTAACAATCTAAAGAGGTTTAATCTTAGAATTTATCAAGTATGTCTAGTGTGAAGGAATTATTAACAAATATTGTCAAACTCAAGAAGTTCGATGGTGTTGAATTTAGAAGGTGGAAGAAGAAAATGTATTTTCTTCTTACATCTCTAAATGTTGCCTATGTGATAAGTACTCCAAGGCCGGATGAACATGAGAATGAGACCTCGGAGAACGCTCGGGAAAGATTGAAGTGGGACAATGACGATTTCATATGTCGTGGTCACATTTTGAATGGGATGGAGGATGATCTTTTTGATGACTATGAAAATGTAGAATCGGCTAAGGAGCTTTGGGAGTCCTTGGAAAGCAAGTACATGGCGGAAGATGCATCAAGTAAGAAATTTTTAGTTAGGAATTTTAATAATTTTAAATTTGTTGATGGTCGGTCCATAATGGACCAATTTCAGGAATTGCAACGTATTTATGGTAGCTTGGAACAACATGGAATAGCCATGAATGAGTTGTTTGTTGTTTCTAGCATTATTGACAAATTACCCCCTAGTTGGAAAAATGTTAAACATGATTTAAAGCATAAGAAAGAGGACATGACATTGTCCGATTTGGTCACCCATCTTTAAATTGAAGAAGGGATTCGTGCCATGGAAGGAGCTAAGGATGGAAATCCTAGCACATCTACCGTTAATATGGTAGATGAAGGAAGAGCTAGTGCATCTACTAGTGGTAAAAGGAAGAATAATAATTCTTCCAAAGGAAAGTCTAAAAAGCAAGCAAACAATAATAAATTTGCTTGTTGGGAATGCGGTAAGGTTGGACACCGCAAGAAGGACTCGTATTCTTTCAAGAAAAGAATGGAGAAAGCCAAGGAGGGTCGTGCTAATGAAAGCAAGGATTCACCCACCAAAGGTAATCCAATTCATGAGGTTGAATTTAATTCCGGTTTGGATTTAAATGCAACGGATCCGAACATTTTTATGGTGGAGGATGATGACTCATGGTGGATTGATTCGGGGGCTTCAAGGCACATGTGCAAGAGTAAACATTGGTTCAAAACCTTCAAAAGGTTGTTGATGGAGAAGACCTCTACATGGGGAACAATTCTACTATCAAGTTTCTTGGAAGAGGACAAGTTGAGCTTGTGTTTAGTTTGGGGATTGCAATTATTCTTAGGAATGTTTTGTATGCTCCGGAAATTAGTAGGAATCTTGTATCCGGGACTACTCTGAATAGTCTTGGCTATAAGCTTGTATTTGAAGCTAATAGATGCATTATTACTAGGGGTGTAACGTTTATAGGTCGTTGTTATTTAGATAATGGTTTGTTTAAACTCTCATTGAGAGAGATTTGTGTTATGGATGATATGTGCTTGAATGTTGTTAACAATGTTAATCAAGTTGATTTGAATCTGTTTGATTTATGGCATTCAAGGTTAGGACATGTGAATTATAATAAAGTGCTTTTTATGTCCAAACAAGAATTGATACCTTCTTGTGATATTTCTTCTAATAAATGTTCTACTTGCATGTTGAATAAGATCACTAGAACTCCTTTTAAGAGAGTTGAGAGAAGTTCTAATATTTTAGAACTAATCCATAGTGACTTGTGTGATTTTCATAGTACTCCTTCTTTGGGGAACAAAAGATACATGATTACATTTATAGATGATTATTCTAGGTTTTGTTATGTGTATCTTTTGCATTCCAAAGATGAAGCTTTAACAAAGTTTGATATTTATAAAAGGGAAGTAGAACTGCAAGTAGAATCATTAATTAAGAGAATTAGAACTGATAAGGGAGGGGAATACTATGATCCAGCTTATTTCCAATCTTTGGGTATAATTCATGAGACTACAGCGGGTTATGCACCACAATCAAATGGTGTAGCTGAAAGGAAAAACAGAACTCTTGAAGAAATGGTTAATTCCATGTTATCTTACTCTGGTTTGAGTGAAGGGTTCTAGGGTGAAGTAATGTTGACAGCTTGTCACATTCTTAATCAGGTTCCCACTAAGGAAAAACAATCTACTCCTTATGAACTTTAGTACAAAAGAAAGCCAAACTTGAAGTATCTCAAGATTTAAGGTTGTAGGGCAATTGTAAGAGTGTCTGGCAACAAGAAAAGGAAGCTCGGTGAAAGGGGTCTGGATTGCATATTTATAGGTTATGCTGAGCATAGAAAAACCTTTAGGTTCTATGTAATAGAACAAAATGACTATATATCGATTCATTCGGTTATTGAGTCAAGAGATGCAAATTTTGATGAAAATCGATTTTCATCAATGAGTAGACCGAAAGATCTATAGATCGGTGCCAATAATAAGGAGATAGTAGAGTTGAATGATCAACTTGAAACTCATGAAAGTACATTCGATAATGAGAATGTTGAAACTCCTCAAGTGAGGAGAAGTACTAGAGAAAGGAAAATTAGGAATCCTCTAGATGACTTCATAATATATTTAGTTGAAGGGTCTAGGGATGTCCTTAGTTCCACTACTCCATATTGTTTTAATGTGGCCCCAAAGACTTATAGCGAGGCTATATCTTCCCAAGATAGTGCATTTTGGAAGGAAGTTATAAATGATGAGATGGATTCCATTATGGGAAATAATACTTGGGTCATAGAGGATTTACCTCCCGGTTGCAAACCTCTTGGTTGCAGGTAGATTTTCACTAGCAAGTAGACGATGAAGATGTGGAGAAAATGATAAAAGATTCAGCTCTGGCTAGGTATGCTTCACTGGTTAATTAGCATAAAAAGAAATTAGCTATTGTAAGTTACTGCAACTTTATAAAGGATCTCACATCTCGATTTCAAAGACATGAGCTGTTTAACCCTCTAAAAAATGCTCTCTGATTCACCATTTCTCATTCTAAATTGCTTGCAGGCAAATCAGAAGCTCAAGAAGGCCGAAAAGGCTTTGGAAAAGGTGCAAGGATATCTAGAACCGGAAGAGCTCCCTACAGATTTAGAAACGATAACTGATGAGGAGAGATTAATATTCCGTAAAATTGGCTTAAGCATGAAACCTTTCTTGCTTGTGGGTAAGCATGTGAACTTAGCTCTTAGGTATATATATGCATCCTAAAGAACTACTTACAAAAGCTGCTTCTTTTACAGGGAGGTGAGATGTTTTTGATGGTACCATAGAGAACATACATCTGCACTGGAAATTCAGGGAGTTGGTGAAGGTAATTGTGAGGGGCAAAATTTTTGGACAAGTTAAACATCTTGCAATATCGTTGGAGGCAGAGAGTGGTGGTGTGCTTGTATCAATATATAAAACTACTAGAGGCTATGCAATCATTCTATATCGAGGAAAGAACTATCAGCAACCTCTTCGGTTGAGGCCTAGGAATCTACTGATAAGAAGGCAAGCATTAGCTCGGTCAATCGAACTGCAAAGACGTGAGGTGACTCTGGTGATCGATTATTTTTATCATTTTGACATAATGAAAACATTCCTCTTACATTTGTCATACACAGGGACTAAAGCATCATATATCGAGTTTACAGGAACAAATGGAGTTGCTGAAGTCTGAAATAGTATGTATTCTCATTTATACGTTGTATATACAATTATACATATATTTTGTTGCATCTTTGAAAGAGAGTATTAAGGTTGACCCACTTTTGTATAAAATTTTGCAGGAAGATATGAAAAATGGAAAAGAGATTGATGATATGGCGTTTTATAAAAAAATTGGATGATTCTTCTATTCCTTCAGATGATGAGATGGAACAGGTAAGACTAAGAGGGATTTTGTATGCTTGTACAACATTATAGGATAGTTTTGTCACCTATAGTGTGTTTTGGTAAAGGGGGATTTGGAGGGAAGGGAAAGAGAAGTAGATTGAATGATGCAAATTAAATGGACATAAAATGGGGAAGAGTAGAATATTTTCCTTTGCGTTCAATAAATTAAATCCATTTAAAACCTCGAAAAATTTGGAAGGATATAAATGCCCAACTCTCTCTGCCCTCCCTTCAATTCTCTATCCTGTCCTTCCCTTCCTTCAATGGTTGCTAAGAACACTAAACAAACATACCATTAGTGTGGGAGGTAATAGGCATTTAAGCACATTTTTGGGTTGGTAAAGACTAAGAGTTGAGTGCTGACTTTCGGAATGGATGGGATTTTTCCCAAGGGATCCTTAATGTCACTGAGTTCTTGCTGATTAATTATTCAATTTTCTTAATTGTAGGATGAAGATGAAGAGGCCTACTTGCAAACATATGACAGTGGAGATGAAAATGGTGCTTTCATAGATGCCGAGTCGTCTCAAGATGACTTAGATGCATAGAAGTTACCAGAGTAATTATAGGTATCCAGATGTATGAAACATACCAATGTACTCTGTATATAATTTATCTAAGATATATACAAAAATTGACTGAAAGCAGTTCCATTCCTTTGGTATGAAAATCATAATTCATTCATTTATCAGCAACCGTGTGCGTCACAACATCGGGGAATGGGGACGAGTTTTAAAAAAGACTTTCCACGAATAGTTGTTTAAGGGAGGTGATACACATAGAGTTAGTCTATGTGTAGCCCCACATAGACATCCAATGGTATGGCGACACGTTAGCGTTGTAAAAAAAGAAAGAAATAGAGTTGAGCGGGAGAGTTAAGTGGTAAAAAGCTTGTGAGATTCCTGCCTAAGAAGAGAGGAGCGGTAAAGGAGTTGTGGATGAAATTATGGTGTCATTTTGTTAAAAAATATTACTTCTTCGAGCAAGGTATTGTTCTGTAGTTTTAGAAACAATTTCTATGGCAATGGCAAACAAAGTTCAAGAAATTTGTTGAATTGAAACTAAAGTAAGAAGGTTGAAACTTTTTTGGGCAACATTATTGGAGATAAGCTTAAAGCAATTGATCAGGTTTAAATTGTATAATTGAATTTTTTTCTCTTTATTTAACATAGCTATAGCGAGTAAATTAGGAATATGTTATATTTGATGAAAAGGTTTTTACAAAGAAATATAATTGATTTGAAGTTGTAACTATTTCGGGGTTTTTTGATGTGTCCTGCGGGAGAGTTATAATTCCTAGTATGTGCCACTGACGCCTGTACCTGCAAAACCACGAAGACTCCGGTTGGTGGGAGCTCCGCCTCCGACGATCTAGTCAGTAACGTACAGGAGACAATAAGTGCGGAAATAGTAAATACTCCTCGCTAATACAGGAGGATTCTGCAATTAATATTGCTCGGGATTGGTGTTTGTATTTATGAATGCCCCATAAATGAGGTCTGACCCACTATTTATAGTGGGGGGGGGGGGGCAAGTACCCCATCTAGGGTTCAAAGGACACGTGTCAACAGGGGATTGGCACCCTGTTGACCTATGGCTGGCTGCCACATGTCGCAGGGCCATTGGGCCACCTGTCTAGGGTAATTTTTACCCTAAACATTTTCCCCTCTCAGGTGCTGATGTGGCGGTGCCACGCGGCACCTGAGACACACACACTCTCTCTTCTTCTTCTTCTTTTTTTTTTTTTTTTTTTTTTTTTGAATTCGAATTTTAGAAGTTCAAAAGGCAGAAGGTGAAAAGGCACGAGAGTTCACCTTCTGAGGATTGCCTATAAATAGCAAAACTCCTCTCTCATGTTCACATTTACAACCTTGAACAATTTTCAAAGATTTTGAGAGCAGGCGGTATTGAGAGCAGACTTCCCCTGAATTCTACTGAGTGCACATCCGGTATTTTCCGTCTGCGGGTATTGTGAACAACATCGCAAATTTGCAGCTGCTACTTCAGAGAACACATCCGGCTACGAGGACGTCTGAGTCTTTGCAAGCCATTTGAAGTGTTTCCAGCCTGGTCAAGCGGATTTCTCCTCTTCTCAATTAACTTAGGTACCGCCTCTGTTCTCTCTAGCTCTTCCATGTATTTACGTTTGTGCTTCTTTCTTTCTTTTTTCTTTATTAGTTCTATCAGTAGATGGACCCTTTATACCCACACCCGGAATGTAGTTTTGAGACCAACCGGTCCCTCAGCACGGCTGAGTCTTGGGCTGGGGATGCCGCCTCTGGGTTTTGGAATCTTTCTTGTTCATCTCCCATTCCAACCGTCTCCGTGTCTGTGCAGGACACAATGGCCAGAACAAAGAAGATGGCTATGGATCCCAATTATAGAGGTGAAAGCTCAGAAGAGTTGCCGCCTGAGGAGAGGATCCCGAATGAGATAACAAGGGGATCTCCTAGAGGCACCCCAAGTACCCCTAGCGATGGAATTCTAGGGTCCGATAGTGGAGGCGGTGAGGAAGCCGCCTCTGTTTCTGGAGCTGAGGACTAAGAACCCTTAGCAAGAAATGAGAACCCTACTTCAAGTTCCGGCTCTGAGTCCGGCTTTGATGAGGGTGACAGCAAAAGCAGCTATCTCACGACGTCTGTGGATAGCGAGGAGGAGGAGAGGCCTTTATGGAACACCAAAGGTGATCCTATCATGATCTCCGTCTCTGCAAAAGACAGGGCTAGCATGCAGAGGAACCTAGCCGACTTTGTACTCAAGCGGCCCTTAGGAGAAGGGTATAAATTAGTTGTCTCGCCTGAGATGCGGACCATTGCCTGGGAGGACAACTAGCGCAATGCAGACGAATTTTTTGGCTGCTATGAGACGGCTTTTCTAGCGGGGCTCCGCTTCCCCCTTCACAACACAATAAAGGCCATACTCAGGGGTTATGGCCTAGGTGTCTGGCAACTTATCCCCAATTCTTGGGTAAATATTTTGGGGTATATTGCCGCCTGCGAAATGCAGAGCCTGAACCTCGGCTGGGAGGCCTTCGCTCACATGCACTATCTGAGCCGGAGTCCAGGCGGTTGGAGGGCCTGGTACACATTAACGACATATCCCAAGTACCTTATGACGCTTGACAAGTCGTCTAAGTGGTCCGATTGGAAAAACCGCTTCTACTTGGTCAAAGCCCCGATCAATGAAGAAAATCATGAGCTCCGGAGATACAACCGGAAGCCTGAGCTGCTCGGGCAAAAATTCAAAATGCCCACGATACCGGATGGGGACTATGAAGCGATCATAGAGTCCGAATTTTTTGTACTCACCACTTCCACCATCTCAACCGGAGAAGTTATCAGCGTACCCAAGAATCGGGTGCCCAAACATGAGTTCTTAAGGGACGAGGCGTTCTTGTCCGCCTGTGGGCTAAGCACCATGTTCGAAGATAAATGTAGGTTAAAAGCCTCAGCCGACAAGTTTTTGCCAGATGTGTAATTTTGCCTTGCTCATGTTTTTAGAACTTTTCTAACCAGGCGTCTCTTGTCATTTTGCAGCTGAGGCCAAAGGTATGTTGCCAACATACAAGACGCTTGCCAAGAGGGCCTCAGATATCCGCTAGGAGAACGCGGAGAAGAAAGCTGCCCAGGCGGCTAAAAAAGTAAGTTCGCCTAACCTTATTGTGTATTGCTTGTTTTCTCTTTTATTTCAAGCCATTTTAGGTCTATCCGTCTGACCTCTTTTTGCCTCGTTTCATGATGGGAGCAAGGTTCCTTGCTCTCTTTCCAAACAACACCGGCCAAAGCCGGATGGTGAGGAGCCTGCTCCTAAAATTCAAAAGACCTCACACGCCGACCGACTGACTGTCGGCGGCAAATCAGTGAAGAACACTGGGATGGGGCTCGACCTTTCCCATAGGAGGCCGGATGCCCCTCCCTCCCTGCATACGACAGGCTGTACATCCGCCGGAAAAGGCCCACGCGGCCCTCAAGAGACCCAAGGTATGAATGACCCCTTCAATCTCACTCTAATTGGCCTGCCCATGCGGGTCAAGTCTTACTCCCAACTCCAGCCGGAGGACTCGTCATCCAGCCGACACTCTATTGGAGGGGCGTTTGCTCCTTTCTCACCGTCTGTTTCTGGTGCAGATCAATCTCATTGCTGGCCGGACGTGATACAATACGCCCGGGCCATGCTGAAAGCCGTCCCTAGGGACGAGAAGGAAGCGATCCCTGGGATCAACGCCTTCAATGCTGACCGTGTGATGGTCAGCCTGGATGAGGTATTCTTCTACATCCGCCTCTTTTTTACACTGATCTCATACTCATCCGATAGTTTCTAACACCGATTGTGTCTTCCTAGTCTTTGCTGCGCGTAGAGGGGCTGAAGAAGGCCTATGTACGCAAGCAAGAGGAGGTAAGAAGAGCCAAACGGGATGCCAATGCGCCCATAATGTAGCTCAATATTCAATGATTCTGCATGACTTAGAAACTAAATCTATAATCATGCAATAGGCGGACCAGGTCAAGACCCTTCAAAAGGCCCTCAATGAGTCCAAGATTAAGATGGACAATCTTCAGGCGTCGCTCGATAATGCCGAGAAGGAGCTGAATGAGAACAAGGAATCCCTCCAGCGCATGGATAAGGCGGAGAAGGACAACAAACGCCTAAAGAAGGAGAATGACCGTCTGAAGAAGGAGGCTGCCACTTCTCAGAAAAATTTGAGGCAACCCTTCAGGCGGAACAGAGTCGACTCATTGAGGAGAATGAGCAAGACTGCGTGAACCGCATAAGGAAGGCGTGAGCTCGCCTATCGATACGCATATCTTACCTTTCTGGCGCAAAAGGAGGGTCAGCCGGGACTTGAGCCCTATGAGGAGTGGGCAAGGAAGGACATCGAGAAAATGCAGGCTGAGGCGGCTGAAGAAGAGGAGGAGACTGAGGAAAATGCTGAAGTTCCCATCTCCGTGGCCACTACCACTCAGACTCAGCCGGAGCAAACTCAGACGCCTGCTACCCAAAATCCGACTGACAACGTCACAGTTCAAATAGAGTAGCAATTACCTCCCGGCCTGCATGCCGTGTATTTCTTTGTAATTTCACCGGATGGGGATCGGTTAATAGTATAACAATTTTAATTTTTGAGTATTAGTTAAAATATATTTTGCCGACTGTGTCGGCTTTCCCTTGATATGATTCTCAGTATTTATTTTTCCACTTTTCGCGAATTTTTGCAAGTATAATGACGCCTGACTTCCCATATATACCTGGTGGGGCTGCTGATTTTGCCCTTGGATGGCTGGCTGTTAACTTCAAGAGGTTAACAGGAAGGCGTCCATACACGCACCCGGTTAGAAAGGCAAGCGGAGCTTAATTGCTTTATGCGAGCTGATCGTATTACTAAACCGGCTGAGGTGTGCTCGTAAAGCACCCTATTTTGCCATGTTTGTATGCAGCCGGTTATTTGGCCGACTGTAGGTCAATAATTCATTCGATACCAAGGTTTGGACCTTGCTAAGTTTAGTGGCATAACCGTTTGAGGTGCCTTTGTATAAAAGCTGGTTTTGGCATGACCAAGATTTCGCAGGTTGTATGTTATGTTTGGTAGCACGTACGATTGAGTTTTCCTACTGGGGTACCGACTGTATTATTTGGAATAAAGCCCGGGGGGTACCGCTTTGCGGAGATGACCGGTTATATTGTTTTGCAGTGAAGACCGGTCATACCTTGGTTGCAAAGGATCATTCAAACAGTTGGTTGGAGCCGTTTGGTTTATGATCACTAGAACAATGTACCACCCGGAAGGGAGATGTTCTGTTCGACGAATTCACCTCAAACGGGCGTCGCTGGGTGCCTGCTCTTTTGGAACAGACGGTTTTTATTGCTGCTGCCTGCGTTTTGCACTGGACATGGTGAATGTTTGCAAAAAAGGAAAATTTGGAAATAAAGCATTCTCATTAATACACTCTATTTACAAAAGTTTACAATTTTCTCAGAAGTAGTACTTTTTCAAGTTGTCTACATTCCAAGTTCTGGCTAGCTTCCTACCATCTGGGGATTCTAGGCGGTAAGTGCCGCCTCTAACTTGTTCAAAAATTCGGTAAGGCCCCTCCCAATTAGGAGTTAGCTTCCCTTGCTCATTCGCCCTACCGGTTGCCTCCATTTTTTGTAGCACAAAGTCCCCCACTTTGAGGGGTCGTTTGCGTACTCTTTTGTTGTAGGCCCTCGTCATTCTCAGACGGTATATCTCATGATGCAAGGCGTCGTTGCCCCTGCGCTCCAGGAGTGAGTCTAATGCAAGACGCATGGCCTCCCAATTAGCCTCCTCATCATAGAGTATGACTCGGAGTGTTGGCTCATAAAGATTAATGGGAAGGACGGCTTCAGTGTCGTATGTCATGAGAAATGGGGTTTCACCAGTTGCCCCCTTTTTCAGTTGTTCTGATGGCCCAAAGGACATGAGGTAACTCATCCGCCCAAAGACCGCCAGCTCTCTCCACTTTCTTTTTTATGCCGTCTGAGATGAGTTTGTTGAAGGCTTCAACTTGGCCGTTTGCCTGAGGCCGACTAACAGATGCGAAATGATGTGAGATCCCTTGATCTCCCAACTAGCTCTTGAGGACAGGCGTTTCAAACTGAGGTCTATTGTCAAAGACCATGGACATGGGAACCCCAAACCGGGTGACTATGTTTCTCCAAATGAAGGAAATTACATCTTTAGTCTTTATCCCTTTGACCGCCTTTGCTTCAACCCATTTGGTGAAGTAATCCACAACAACCAGGATGTAACGATGACCGCCTGACGCAGGCGTATACGGTCCCAGAATGTCCATGCCCCACTTTGCAAAAGGAACAGGATTGTGAATGGCTGTTAGGTCTGTGGCCGGACGGTGTATCAGCCGGCCAAACCGCTGACATCTGTCACACCTCTTCACCAAATTCATGGCGTCAGCCTCGAGAGTGGGCCAAAAATAGCCCTGCCGCCTGGCTCTCTTAGCCAGGGATCTGCCGCCTATATGTGATGCACAAAAACCCGCATGCAGATCCTCTAAAACTTCTCTCCCCCTCTCTGGGGTAACACATCTCAAAAACGGCTGCAAGTACCCTTTCGGAGAAGTTCCCCTTGATGCATTACAAAGCTAAGAGCTCGTTTTTTAAGAGTAGCCGCTTCTGAAGGGACATCCGGTAGAATGCCGTCTGTCTGATAAGCCCGGATGGGGTCCATCCAGGTAGAGCTTCGGTCAAGAACTCCAATGGGATCATGTTCAATACTTCTTTTTTCAATGACCTCCCAAAAGACTGACCTAAGCGCATCACAGGAGGCGGATGAGGCCAACTTTGACAGTGCATCCGCCTGATTGTTCTCGGACCATGGCACTTGGCGTAAATTGAATTTGTCAAGTGTTGCGGCCTCTTCTCTGACCGCCTGCAGATATTTGATCATAGCTGGATGGGTGGCTTCATAGTCCCCATGGAATTGGCTAACGATCAATTGAGAATCAGATTAAGCATCAACTTTCCTGGCCCCTGCCGCCTTGCACATGCGGATACCAGCCAGGAGGGCCTCGTACTCCGCCTCATTATTTGAGGCTTGGAATTTAAATCGCAGTGCATATTCATATTTATCCCCTTCTGGAGAATGACAGATTACGCTTGCACCACAACCGTTCATAGTGGAGCTTCCGTCTAAAAATAACTTCCGAACCTGGTCCAGATTTGTTGGCTGCACCGGCCTGGTCATTTCGACAATGAAGTCGGCAAACGTCTGACCTTTCACTGCACGCCTGGGTTCGAAATTTATTTCCAGGCTTTGTATTTCAACAGCCCATTTAATCATTCTGCCGGATGACTCTATTGTAGTCATTGTCTGCTTGAGTGGCTGATCAGTATAGACAATCACCGGATGTGCCAAAAAGTAGGGCTTCAACCGCTTGACTGCTTTGTAAAGAGCCAGCCCAAATTTTTCAATCATTGGGTACCGGAGTTCAGCATTTCTGAGAACATGGTTGATGAAATACACAAGGAGCTGATTGCCGTCTCTCTCAGCAAGGAGAACAACACTAAGGGAGTGATCTGAGACGGCTAGGTACATGTAGAGAACCTCCTTGGGCAGGGGGCTCACTAGCCTTGGCAAAGAGTGCAGATGTTGTTTCAACCTCTGAAATGTCGCCTCAGCCTCTTCACCCCACTCGAATCTTGAACTTATCTTGATTGCTTGGGAAAAATAGATGCACTTGTCGCCTGACCGGCTGAGGAACCTCCCCAATGCCGCTAGGAAACCGGTAAATTTCTAGACTTCTTTGACAGTACGGGGTGACTGCATGTCAATAACCGCCTGTACTTTTTCCGGATTAGCCTCTATGCCTCTTTGATTAATCAGGAATCCGAGAAACTTCCCAGACACAACACCAATGACATACTTCTTAGGGTTAAGCATGACCTTGTGCCGCCTGAGGGTGGTGAAGGTTTCTTGGAGGTCAGCCAGGTGATCCGTTTGTAGCTTGTATTTGACTATCATGTCATCAATATACGCCTCTACATTCCTTCCGATTTGATTGATGAAAACTGTGTTCATCATTCGTTGGAAAGTAGCAGGCGCATTTTTCAACCCAAACGACATCACCGTGTAACAATATAACCCCTGATCAGTGACGAATGCCGTCTTCTCTTGATCTTTTTTCCACAGGGGTATTTGGTGGAAATCTGAGTAGGCATCCATGAAACTCATCAGAGCATGACCGGCTGTAGAGTCGACTAAGCTGTCGATCTTTGGAAGTGGATAGCTATCCTTCGAACATGCCCTGTTCAGATCTGTGTAGTCTACACACATCCGCCAGGTGCCATTCGGCTTTTTAACAAGGACAACGTTTACAACCCAATCCGGGTAGTAGCATTGCCGGATGAACCAAGCATCTAGTAATTTTTTGACCTCGGCGGCAGCCGCCTGAGATCTTTCTTCTCCGTGATTCCTCTTCTTTTGCCTAACCGGCTTCTTTCTAGGATCAACGGCGAGTCTGTGGACAGCCAGATCCGGGCTGATGCCCGACATCTCTTCCATTTCAAAGGCAAAGATGTCTTTGAACTCTCTTAGCAGTTGGAGCAAGTCTGCCCCCAACTACTCAAAAGCAACCGTCCCGACCTTGACAGTTCTGTCGGGCCACATCAATGTTCTTAGCAGGCGGCTGGGGTCGGAGATCATCCGACCGTTCGCCGGTCAGTGATTGCTATTGTTTTTCTTTTTTGAGGGGTGCCAATTGGTCCGCCTTCCTCTTCTTACCGGCTGCCCTTGGAGCCGGTACAGCGTGCTCGCAATTATCCAGTTCTATGGGCTCTTCGCCATGACTGGCTGAAGCCATAGTTGGTTTGACGTCTGAGAGGTAGCACTCTCTAGCCGTCTTTTGGTCCCCATTCAGGGCACCGACTGTCCAATCATCCTTCTGAAATTTGATCAGCATGAGAGACGGGATGATGACAGCCTTTGACTCGTTGAGGGTGAGGCGACCAAAAATCATATTATAGGCGGTCAGCTCCTCAACAACAAGGAACTTGACGACCATGTTTCGCCCTTGTCCCTTCTCACCCAGCCGAATGGGTAGGTTAATCCTTCCCACCGGATGCACTACTCCTCCCCCAAAACCGACTAAGGGGTGAGAAGCCTCCTGCATGTTGCTGGGCTTGTACTTGAGCTTTATCAAGCACTGGTAGCTTATCAGGTCAGACGAGCTCCCGATATTAATTAGGATCCGGCCAACTCTTTGGTTGGCAACCTTGCATTCGATGACAATAGGGTCATTGTGAGGCCGCCTGACCTGGCCTCGGTCCTTTTTAGAAATAAGGACTTCAGGAAAGGTGTCTTTCGACGCCTGGTCCTCATCTACTAAGCTGACCAGCTTCCTGATATTCTCCTTGGCGCCCCGGATGGTAGGTCCTCTACTCGCAAAACCTCCTGCTATAGTGAAGACTGTCTCTTTATCTGTTTCAGAGTTAGCAGCCGTTGGTTTAGACGGGTGTCCCTTGTTTGTCTTTGGGGTACCCTTGGACTTAGGTAAGTAGGACTTTAGAGCCCCCTCCTCGACCAGACGGTCTAACAGCCGCCTAAGGCTATGGCAACCGTTGGTGTCATGGCCAACATCCTCATGGTATTGGTAGTATGTGCTCTTATCCCGACTGCTGACAAGGCTTTTCATCGCTGCCGGTTTTTCGAGAGACAACCGGTCTTTGATCTCCATGAAGATGGAGGAGCAGTCCTTGGTGAACTCGTACTTTGGGACGTACGGTTCTGATTTTCTTCTGTTCTTCTGGGTCGGCTGGCCAGATCGGTCTACTGCCCAGACTTCTTTTCTTTTCCTTTCTTCTTTCTTTGCCGGCTGGGATGGCCGGCTCTCTCTTTGTTCGGACTTTTTGGGGTCCGACGTATGCCTAAGGACACAGAATTCTGTCGCCTGTATATAGGCTTCAGCTTCCATTAATGCCTCTTGGAGGGTGGCAACCCTCTTTCTGACCAGGTCGAACTTGAAGGTCGACCCGTCATTCAGACCCTTGAAGAATTCTGTGTAGGCAACATCGTCAGACAGCCCTTGTATCTGAATTCTCTTCAGATTGAACCGCCTGACGCAGGACCTAAGTCCTTCCTTCTTTCCCTGGTGTATGGCCCCGAGATCGAGGCTTTTTTTCTTAGCAGGGATGTTCATTGAGAAGTTTGACGTAAACAGGTACGCCAAAGTTCTGAAGTTTCTGATGCATCCGGCTGGCAGGTTGCCAAACCATCGTTGGGCAATGCCCTTCAAGGTAGCCGGAAAGCATCGGCACCAGGCGGCATCATCCAACCCCTATAAGTACATGAGGTTGGTATACGCCATTAGGTGATCCTTTGGGTTGGCGGTACCGTCATAGGCGCCGACCAACACGTTTTTCACTTTGGCCTACTGAGCCGCCTCGGTGATTTCCCTAGAGAATGTCGTTGGCTGTTCCCCAGGGTTAAGCAGCCGAAGTTGCCAGTCCATAGGCTGGACCGGTTGTGCCGCCTGACCCCCAAAGAGGGCCGGCTGCATATATGGAGATCCATACGGCATGTACGGTGACCCGTACTATACCGGCTGGATAATTTTGGGACATGAGCGTGCGGACGGACCGCACGACTAAGTTCCTGCGCTTGATTCCGAATGCTTTATGGAAGCATTTCGGAAGCTGTTTGGGTAGGTCGACGTTGAAGCCGACACGGACAACTGCAAACTTTTCTTTTCCTAGATAAGCAACCGGGCATCAGAGTAAGTCTTCTTAGATCCATCCGGCAATACTTGTCGGATGGGCTTCCGTTGCCCTTTCTTAGGGAAACGAAGATTTAAGACGTCAATCAGGGACCCATCCGCCACCTTTGGTTTCGGGTGAGGGGTAGGCACACAGTCCTTGAGTTGCTTCTTCTCGGAGGAAGGTTTCTTTGCCGTCTGACCCTTTTGAGGGCCATTGGACTTGTTTAGAAGGCTCTTGATCTCGCCCTTGAAACTTGTCATGAATTTCATGAGTTCGTCTCTCGTGACGGGAGTAGTACCTTCTGCCGCCTGGGTTGTCCCAGTCGGTCTGCCGCTTGGGCTGCCTGGAGCAGCCTGATTTTCACCCCGCTCCTTTATTTCTTTGGAGCGGACATGTTTTGTTCTAAAGGACCCGTCTGGGGCCACATAGGTGTCGATTTCGTAATCGTCACCACTTTCTCGATCCGTATAAACCTCAGGCTCGACCGTAGGCCGTTTGCCTTCATTCGTTGGTATAGTTTTAGAAGCCATCTAGATTGTACTCTCCCCAAAGACGGCGCCAATGTTTCGGGGTTATTTTATGTCTCCTGCGGGAGAGTTACAATTCCTAATATGTGCCACCGACGCCTGTTGTAATACCCCGTATTTTTATACGTAATTTAAATTTAAATAAGTATTTCTTGAAGTATTTAAACAATATGAAATAAATTATTTAGGGTTTCTTCAATACAAAAAGAATGATTTTAATTAAAAATATATTTTATTATTTAATAATCTTGAAAATATTGGATTTTATGATTTAAAATATTAGGGGCACATTATTTTATATTAAATAATTTAAAAAGACAAGTTTTAAAGAAAGTCAAATCCTAATCCGATTAGGAAATGGATTATTAAGGGAAGTAAGTAGGAGGGCTAAGAGGGAGTATAAATACTCCTCATGTGCCTAGGGTGAAAATTCACCCAAAGGTACGTTCTCTTTCTCCCCTCTTATTTTATTTTTCCTTAATTTTGCCCTTCCCCTTTTATTTATTAATTTATTAATTTATTGTTTACACCACCCCCACCACACACGCCGGCCACCACCACCAACCTTTTTCGGTGGCATCAGCCACCAGGCAGCATGGCAGCGGCGGACAGGTGGTTGCATATTGTGTATTCTACGTTCGTAATTTTCTTAATCTCGATGTAATCACGATTAAATTCTAACTCGTCCGATTTTTACAAAATAAATAGTGTTTTTCGTGTGTTAACAATATTCTAAACAAACCTCACTACCTATGGTAGTGTTCTCCACCCTTTCGTGGCCAAATTCAGCCTCTAAATATGGTTTTCGGGCAGTTTTTGATTTTAACGAAAGATATATGTTGTTTTTCTTATTTTAATTAAATTTACCCTAAATCCAATTGTTGTTTTTTGGTTTTGTGATGATTCTTAGGATGTTTAATAACAAGTATTTTAATTATAATTTTTAGATTTTAGTTTTTAATTAAAAAGCCCCAAGATTGGAAACCCTAGGTTTTTAAATTAATGTTTATGGATGGAATTTGATTGTGGTTGATTGAAATTATTAAAATTAATGTTTTTAAACCAAATTACAGCAATTTTATAAGTTTTAATAATGATGGAATTTTTATATAATAAGTCTAATTTAAGTCTCTTGAAAAGATCTTTAATTACCCATTTAATTGGGGAATAAAGTAAGGATTTTAGATAAAAATTCAGATTATTTTAAAGGGGTTTTTGAGTGATTTAAAGATAGTATATATTGCTGGAATTTTGTGTTAGAAGGGTATTAATACTCCTTTATAATTGTGGTTTGTAGGAGACTTTCAAGTGAGTGACTTTGTGTAATCGTGGCTATTTTGAGATCGTATTCCAGGTACGTTCGCGTACTTGGTAAAGTTTAAGTGTATAGAAGCATGCTAGGCTTTGTTAAATTAATTCCAAGTAGTATCATGATAGGTGTTGGATGAAATTTGTTGATTTGATTGATATTGGTGAATGATTTGTGATGAATGAATTATTTATGGTGAACTGGTGATTGGAATTAATTATATTGGCATGTTGATATTGAACCATACTTTTATTATTGGCATGTTAGAAGGCATGTTTGGTTAAGCTGGATGTTTATCTTGGTTTGGATTATGGAAGAGGAATTTTATTATGGCTCATATAATTTTTGTTGATGCTATAAGCATGAGGAAAGAGCTATTTAAGTGTCTTAGTACACATGGATAAATTATATTGCGGTGCCTATGTGCACTTAAGGTGTTTCTAACACCGAGAGATAGGATTTGCGGTGCCTTATGCACTTAAGGTGTTATTTAACACCGAGGTAGTTTAAAAAGGATTCCACACTAAATTTATATGGTCACTAAATATTCAAGAATTAAATTGGTTGTTGGATTGCTTGAGTAAATTGAAACGTTTGGTTGTGTTGTGTTTGAGAGTCATCACCAAGTCTAATAATTTGTAAATCACGTAAAGTGAAAGAGATTACACACCAAAACTCTTGGAATGTATATACCTTGAGAATGAACATATGGGGGGGGGGGGGTTACGCGACTTTATATTTGACCATAACTTCTACTGGGGGTACAGGACGCTGTACTTTCCATTTTATTATTTATTATGGGCAGGATCCAGTCACTTCGTGTGGCATTTGCCTACCCGGTTAGCTCCCGGTGTAGTTTACCTCAATTTATTTGAGGCAGGTAGTTGGTTGGAAACCCATTCGATGTGTAATCAAAATTAAATAAATATTAATTAGTAGTCGAGTCAAGTGATGATTGTTGTGTGCTTGTAAACAGGTGCATCGAGGTAAGTTATATGTTGATAGGATGAAAGCATGTTAGTGTGTGTTAATTACGCTTATGTACTCAGCTTTGCTGATTGTGTGTATTGTGTTTGTCTGGCCTTGTCTTTACCTTGGCCCTACGACGACCCATTTCTAATGGTGAGTAGTGGGGACAAGTAGAGAGAAGCTTTTCAGGTGATGAAGCATAATCATGAAGGGGCATGAGTGAAGAGTGAATCATGCTTAGTTCTCGTTAGAATATGATATGTTTATTGCTTTGATTTATTATTTAATTATGTTGATTGTGAGACTAACACAAAGAGGTTTTCAAGTGTTTTGGTTTAAGGGCCTACAATGATTCCAAGTTGTAGATTGACTTCGTTTGACTTTGTTTGAGTTTTACTTTCGTTGGTTTGACTTTTAAAGTTGACTTGATTTTAAATAGTTTTAATGGTAGTCTTCCGCTGTGTGTCTTTGATAATTGCCTTAGCCGTTTTCACGGTGGCGGTAATGTCTTAGATTTTCCTTTTTCGTATTTTAAAAAGGGAAAAACATGTATTTTAAAAGGGACGGAATTTCTAGGGTGTTACACCTGTACCTGCAAAACCACGAAAACTCCGGTTGGTGGGAGCTCTGCCTCTGACGATCTAGTCAGTAACGTACAGGAGGCAATAAGTGTGGAAATAGTAAATACTCCTCGCTAATACAGGAGGATTCTGCATTTAATATTGCTTGGGATTGGTGTTTGTATTTATGAATGCCCCATAAATGAGGTCTGACCCACTATTTATAGTAGGGGGGACAAGTACCCCATCTAGGTTTCAAAGGACACGTGTCAACAGGGGATTGGCGCCCTGTTGACCTATGGCTGCCTGCCACATGTCACTGGGCCATTGGGCCACGTGTCTAGGGTAATTTTTACCCTAAACAGTAACGGTTGAAGAAGATATGTTTTTAGTTTTGCAATGAATTTGCAATCCATGGTTTTAGTTTTAATGTAGTATGTCGATGCACTTGTGGGAAGTTAATGGTTTATAGTCAATAATGTACAAGTAAAATGTAGTTTTTTCTTGAGTTTTGAAAATTATAAGCAATATTAGTGGATATGAATTTTTTTAGTATCAATATAATCACTGTGGTATAATTAAGTGATATATGTAGTTTTCGGAGGTCTTTGTGGAGAATGATTTATGAGTTATATTCTGCAGGGTTGTAATGTAACGGCGAATGTGGAGAACAATTCAGAAAGAAATATTGATCTAAGTGTGGTGTTTAAGGATTGTGAAGAGGATGATCGTGGAATAGAAAACGACTCGGAAGTGGGAATGAGTTGGTAAAAATAAAGGTGAAAAATGTAATGATGAAGAAAAATTTTGAAGCTCTCAATGTGTTGATAGAAAATTTCTCAAGGAAAGAATTGAATTACGATGTAAATAACCAACAGTTCCTAATCAAAATGTTTGATGCCATAAACAATGAAAGATATTTCATCAAATTGATATATGTCTTCCTCTTTTGCATTGTAATTCTTTTAGCCTTTTCTGCTAAATGGTGGCGTTAAACCTCTTGTAATACTCTTCTAATGTATATTTCTTTCTTCAACCATTAATGTAATGTAGTTCTTATAACTTTATTTTCACATTTATAACAAACAAATTTATTTATTTATTTACATGTTGATTCCATAATGATACCACATCTAATATTTTGATACTAAAATAATACAAATGATGAATTATTTAAAAATTTCATACCAATTTCAATACTAGAACAATACAAATGGAGAATTAAACCATGTTTCTTCTGTTGAAAAGATGCTCTTTCACCCAATATAGTTTTCTTCCGTTCTCTGTCATCTACTCCGCTCGCTCACCTCGTCGTGGTTTGCCTATGATTTCACCCTCCATTGTTGCTTATCATTTCTAAAATCACATCTCTCTGATTCTGCCGACCGTCCCTTACCTTCCTATCAAACACCTCATACAACACTGTCGTCGCCCCGCCAATCTGCCATAGTATCTTCTCGCCAATCCTCTAACATTAGTCACCGTCATATATACAATTAAATTCAAAATTCAAATTTTTTTGTTCGCAAAATTTTCAAACTGGAATTCTAAAATATTCAAGTGGGACCAAGTGCGCCAATTCCTCTCAACCAATAGAAAGCTTTGTCTATGTAATGTGTACCCTTTTTGGTTATTTAAGCTATAAACAAAAATTCCGCTTTATACGAAGTATAATTCTGTTGTGAACTATTTTCAGTCTTAAAAGCTAAAACCATTGCTTGTGCAGTTATAATGAAACCTTTCTTTTTCAGAAATATGACATGCTGGTACCAGCTACCAAGTGAACTATGTGCTTAAAATCGCAACGTAATAACTATGTTTTCTTAAAATGTGTTGTTGGATTATACAGCCAAAACTCATCACCATTACAGCCTTATTTTTCCTGGCTTCCGCATGTAGTTTATGTTTATTGAAGCAAATTAAGCCATTGTTAAATTTCTCCTGAAGTTTTAATGAGTGACAATACTACCACAGATGATTTAGTCTGCCTGATTTCATAATTTTAATTGTTTCATCGAAAAATTTAACTTTTTTATTTATCCATAATCTAGCTCAACACATACCCAACAGTCAGCAAATACTGAATATGCTTGATTTCTAAAAGGAATCCTGCGGTTATCATCACAATCACCATTGCAAAATCAATTTTTGATAGGTAAGGAGGGCCATATCATGCTGGAACCTCTTACTGATCAACCCAACCAAGGTTAGCGGGTTAGGTCCTTTGGGAAGGGGGGGGGGGTGGGGGAGGGGAGAAGGGTAAGGGAATCCCCACCCCAAAGTACCTCTAGCGAAGTTTCCCGAGTACAAACCTTACCATTAGACTAATCTTTGCTTGGTAGGTAATATTTTGACGGAAATTACCTACCAAACAAAGATTAGTCTAATGGTAGGTAATTGGTGCCATTACAAAATCAATCGTCATGATAGTTTACAATGTAAAATTGGCAGGTAGATGTCTGTAGAATACATATTATTGGACCAAAATGTAGACTAGAGTGCATGTTGCAATCACTAATCCCGTTCTCAGGACCTTCTGTAAGGCCTTAGCAGAAAAGGATGCAATTAAACTTGAAACATTGAACGGGTTAAAGTCGTCAATCAGACAGAAAATTAGTCCACATAATGAACATCAATGAGACCTGTTATTACCATTTTATCGAGCTAACACAAGTCTTTGATTAGGGGCATCATCTTTAGAAAATAGGACATAGTAATCAATACTAGTATAAATGAGAACAAAAGCAAAGCAAAATTTCTTCCAATGCCGAACAAAAGCAAAGCAAAATTTCTTCCAATACTAGTCAAGGAGCGGGCGCTCCTAATCGAGCTCCAACAATCTGCCTTCTCTGATGCAGTGAGGAGCGGGCACGCAGGAAAATCAGGAGCGGGTGCTCTAGCCTGAGGAGCGGGTGCTCTAGCCTGAGGAGCGGGCGCTCCTATTCTAAGGAGCGGGCGCTCCTACAGTTTTGGAACCCGATTTTTGACGAATTTTCTTATGTAATTATTTGGGATTATAAAAGCGACCCTTGGTCTCTCTTTTACGAACTCTTAGGCCCTTAGTTTCTTAGAAATCTCATTAATTAGCTTAGATCTTCTCAAACTCAATCATTTGTACTACTTTAATTGGAGATTATTTTCTTGATTTCAAGTATTTCTCAACTTCGAAGCATCTTAAGTAATCTCTTTCCTCTACCTCCTTTAATTTATGTTGTTATTTACTTTGAAGTGTTAATTTCTTCTCTAATCTTGATTATTTGTCATTGCATGTTTAATCAACATAGATTTTATTACTCCTGTCAACTTGTTAGATTGATGTTAGAATTAGAACTTGTAACTATGTTGTTCTTCACCATGTTTAGTGAGTAGTTTATTAGCTAGGGGTTGGGTGAAGACCCAACCAAGCCATGGGTTGATTGATATTGTGCTTGCATGTTCATTTTGGGTTGATGTTTGATTGTTAAAGAATTGGTTAATTGCATGTGTAATTGGATGGCCACTTATTGCTCATGTATTCATTTCTATGCTTGCATCGAAAGATGAAGTTTGGTTGTGAACCTTTTCTTGTATGATTAAACCAAATTTCTATCTTGATTATGGTTCCTTGTTTGGATTATGTAGTAGTCTTAGTTGCGATAATTAGGTGAGAAATCCCAATTACTTGTGCCTTAATGCTAGCTCGGAACTATCGAAAGACAAACCCGAGTTAATAGTCTACTTCCCATCGTTAAGACTTGGTTGGCCTATCTTGTTAGTTGAGTTTGACTTAGGAATGCTTAGTGTTGTGGCTTCGAAAGAAGGCAATGTTGAGTGCCCTTTCTGTCACCCAATTTGTGTTCATGCTTGCCTATTGTTTTGATCCATTGGTTTGGTTGGTGTCGATTCCCATTTCCCCCTAGTGTTTGTCTTCATAGTAGTTAATTAATCAAAACCCCCAATTTGTGACCGAACTAGATTACAACCGTATCATAATCTTTGTGTACTCATACCCATTCCCTATGGATACGATTCTTTACTTGCCCTAGACTTGTCTTAGGTTAGTTTAGGTAGAAATAGTGTTTGGCTTTAGGGTGATTGTCCAACGACCGAATTATCCCTCTACCAAATACCAACTTTTAAATTTGACATTATCTTTCAAAATAAAATTTGATTATAATTTTGAATTTTAAAATAATTTTTTTTTAAAAAAAAATAGCACCAGCTGAACCAGCCTTGGTGGCCGTACATCGTATGGTGTACGCTACACAGTAGCAACGCACGGCAGCACCAGTGCCGCACAACTGTTGCACGATGCTGCTACTGCCTTCTTTGCTCGGACCTGCTGCCTCGCCCTTGCCTCCCCTCTTGGACCACCACCAGCGGCATCCACCGTGGTTGCGCCACCCAGTCGCGGCTGCCGCCCCGAATAAGCCACAAAAACAGTTTTTTCTTTTTAATTTAATTAAAAACAACACTTGTTAAATTAAAATAAATTTGTCCAAGTAATGTAAAATTGAATCACATTCATTTTTAAAATTAGGGTTCTTCATGAAAATAATTCCCAATTCAATTTAACACTTAAATTTATATCATTGATCATGCAAAATTCATAATTTATACATGAAATCAATTAAATTAAATTCATGAAACTATAAACAATCAAAATTATTCAAAACACAAAACACAAAATCAAAATTTAGGGTTTAGGGTTTCAAAAATTTCAAAATTAGGGTTAGGGTTTTTGAATTTTTTGAACATAATAGGGCAAAATCGGTCTAAATTTTAGGCAAAAATTGAGCAATTAAATCATATTTAATGATTCCATACGTTAAATCACCATTTAAAATAATATTTGACCCATAATTAAATTTTTCTCCCTCTTAATTGAATTATAATTTGTGGACATCAAAGATTATGATAAATATGCGTACATGCATTAGGCTAACTAATACCACTTTAGGATTATAGGTACTCTAAGCGGAATTGCATGAATCATATTCATAAGCACTTAAGCAGGATCTATGCACAAAACATAAAGAAACACATAATTCATGCCTTTGACGCGTGATTTCCACGATGCGATTGACTATCAATTAGGGAGAAAATAGAGCCCCAAGCGTTGCTCCTCTACTTAGTCCACGTGGTTTGAACGAGTCGTCCACTAATGCTATATTAGTCGGATGAAGGAGGAATGCACCACAATCACCACCTTTGCGCACAACCGGCCACCAAGAACCACCACCACCACCGTGTACAGCACCGGTGCAAGGAGGAGAGAGAGAGACGTGTGAGAGGGAGTATGAGGAAGGTTGGTTTTGTGTTTTCTAATTAGGATTTGATCAAAAGATCACAAAATGTTATGTTCAACCCTAGGAACCTAGTCTATTTATAATCATATTATAATTAGACTAGGAATCAAAGCCCAAACCCTACAATACAACCCACATAGCCGGCCACCTAGAGGGAGAAGGCCCATCGTGGGCCTCTTCCTCTTATGCTCAATCTATCCCTTTTGTGTGACCTTATAGGATCCGTTCAATTGGGCGTTGGACTATTTTACTAGCCCAAAGTTTGTAAGTGCCTCTAGCTATGATAAAACGATGACCTAAATGAACGAACTTAATTATCTCCATAATTTGATCCATTATATATCTAGTAATTGCACCTAAAGAAGACATAAAACATTCAAGTTTGACCTATGAGGAAAGGCCAGTGAAAAGTCTAGACAGTAAAATGAGAAGCACCAGAAACAAGGATGTGAAGATAGTCAAAGTTCTATGGATGAACCACAAGGCTGAGGAAGCAACTTGGGAGGCTGAGGCAGAAATGCGTAAAAAGTACCCTAACATTTTAATGGTGAGTGGTCAAGTTACATGGATGTAACTTCCTTTTTAAGGGAGGTGGGGGGGGTATAATGCGATGGAGTTTCGCGCTTTTAATTCTTTTTATGTCTTTAATCGAGTCTTTTGAGTCGAGTCCTTAGGTTGTGCATGAACTTACTAAATTTTAACTAATTTAGAGTTTTAATTCGAGGTATTCAATGTTTCTAAGTTTCAGGATAAACTTCTTTTAAGGGGAGTAGAGTATAATAATCCAAATTTTTGGAAAATATTTTATTAATTTCTTCAATTATTTGAATTTGGAGTCAAAATTTTTTTTAAATTTTGGCGCCAAAATATAAGTATTGAATTATTTGAAAAATTAGTATTTTTGGACATCAAAATTAATAATATCTACTTATCTTGGTTTAATTATAACTATTTTAATATTCTATCTTATGATTTACAACTAATTTTTGTTTTGATAATATCTAAAATATTTTATATATTGGTATTTTAATGATAAAATTGATTAATTATCAAAAAATTAATTATTTTCGTAATTAAATTATAATTTTCGTATAAATTATTTATTAAAAAAAGTCATATTTTTATAAAAGTCAGTAGCTGGCTGAAAAACTTGAATTTTTTTATTTATTTATTATTTTGTGATTATTTTGTTGGGTTTTGTAGTGTCCAGCACTACGCGGAACAAAACCCTTCCAAAATCCGCACAAAAATTAAAGTAACTAAACATGCATATTAATTAATTAACAATCACATAATTAATTAACATGGAGAGAGAAATTAAAGAAGAAAAGACGATCTTACCCTTGATGTGTGCCTCGCTCTTTCTTAGTGCTCGTACTTGAAAGCGTAAAGCTCCGCAAATGCGCAAGCCTCCGACGGCTCTCACCCTCGAGACCCGACCCGAACGGCCCCTACCCCAAAGCTTAGTCGGGGCTAGACCAAAAGAACTTAGAGTATTAGAACTAAGGTATTCTCTTCTTGGAGATCCCATAAAGTTCACAACTCAAGTGTCCTTTCCCAATGCTAAATGATTGGTATTTATAGGGAAAGGAGCCCTTGAATTCCAATATCCCATTAATGTGGGAGAGTTGGTAAAATGCATTTTATTCAATTTAATTTAATTCAAAAATCAAATTGAAATGCAAGTGAATCAACAAACGACAAGTTTCAAGTGGTGAACAAGGGGTTAGGTGAGGACCACAAGGGGGGACCACCCTCCCTTTGCTCCCCAAGCAAACCCTCACACAAGCTGCCACACGCACATGCTGTTGGCAGGCTACATTGGCTGCCAAGGCAGCCTCGCTGGCGCCTAGCACTATGGATGGGCCGGCAAGCCAACCCACATATGCCTACGCACAGCCAGCAGGCCACGCACGCTATGCAAGCTGCTGTTGCTGCTGCGTTGCTTATGCTAGGTAGCGCCTAGCTGCTGCTATGCTTGCTGTTAAGTACGAGGCCGAGCACGCTAGCACGCATGGCACGCTAGTTTCCAGCTTGCGTGCGACCAGGTGCACTAGCCCTACAAGCATGCTCGGCCAGCAAGCCTAGCACGCACATGCATGCTTGGCTTCCGGCATAGCCATGCGAAGCGGTTGGTGCCCTATGCTAACCTAGCCTTCGCATGGCTAGGCCAATGCGAAGCTACGCCTTAGCTTAAACTTGACATTTGCTTGATTTCTCGTCTCGTAAAATTCTAAATTCGACTCGACTTACGACCCTCGGTTTCGACGGTCTAAGCTCGATATCCGACGTCTTTGTTCGTAATACACTAATGACTCATTTAATCCTTCTGGTTAATTCGTCTTTTTGGTTCGGTTACTCGATTGGGTGTGACCCAAAGGGTTCGGTCAAGATTAAGCTATAATATTAATTATGCATTAAATTACTAATCGGAAGAGGCCTCCAGCTAAGCATTCCGATCACTTGACCTCACTGAATAATTAGCTTTCTAATAATTCCGAACCCTCTATCAGAATAATACACTTGTTCAAAGGACACCATTCCTTTCAATCTCCCACTTGTCCTTCTGAACAAGTGCGCTGTTAGTGTGTAGCCCATTTCCTATGTCACTTAATGTCTCTTCATGAACTATAAGGTAAGATTCTTCGTCATCCTTATTACGTCCAAAAGTGTTTCTCGATTTTCGAGTTCGATTGTCAATAAGCAGATGGTCTCTAAAATCCATCTGAGCACAACATGCATTTTCACAGTCTCGCTCTTTGAGAGGCCTTGTAAACAACAAAGACATGTTCCCTATTGTTAATAGGGGGACATTCCCAGTCTTGTATTGTTAGCTTCCTTTACTAAGAGGACCTAGCCGCAAGAGTGTTGCCCTTATAATCCCCATTTACGGCAGACGTTTGACAACATCAAAACGGACTATTACTCAAACAAGAGAACTTACAATACTCATGGTCGAGGAAAAAGGTTCCGATAGCTAAAATGAGAAATATACTTATGATGATTTTAAATTTCTTAAAGTATTCTCATAGGTCGATCCGGTATAATTCAAAACAAATACCTGTGCAAATGATTTATGACAATCATGTTCTTGTAGCACAAGAAACGGTGCTATAAATCATACTACACACTAATCTCAAGTGGTCATTAATCGTCCATCATTAGAATGACCTTGATTAGGGATAATTTTTCGATTAAAATATTCAATGTTCACTTAACAGATTTTTCTTTATACATGACATTGTTTTGATACCCTGTTTTGAATATTCTCAAAAGTCGAATGGACTCATTATTTAATTCTAAACCAAAATTAAATAGAAATGGAGTGATAATAATTTGTATAAAATTAAATTACTCCAAAAACAAATGGTTCAACCTAGTGTTTTACATTAAGATCTTCAAAATTTAATTAAAACACATGAATAGGGAAATCAAAGCCAATCTCCAACGTGCTTGATTCCCATTGCCTCAACGTGCTTGTTGTGTTTCACTTGAGGTAAAGGTTTAGTGAGTGGATCGGCTGCATTATCGTCCGTTCCAATTTACAAATTCTAATTTCACCCTCTGACTTCCATTCCCTTATCATGTGAAATCGCCTCTTGACATGTTTGACCTTCTGATGTTCCCTTAGCTCCCTGGCCTGAGCAATAGCTCCATTGTTGTCACAATAGAGGTCTATCAGACCCTTGATTGAGGGTACAACATCAAGTTCACCAATGAACTTACGAATCCAAGCTGCCTCCTTAGGTGCTTCTGAAGTTGCCAAGTATTCAACTTCAGTTGTAGAATCTGTAGTTGAGCTTTGCTTAACACTCTTCCAACTAAACGCTCCTCTATTTAGACAGAATATGTACCTTGACTGCGACTTGAAGTCGTCTCTGTCAGTTTGGAAGCTCGCGTCGGTGTAACCTTGAACCCCAAATCATTACTCCCACCATAGACCAGAAATTTATCCTTGTTCTTTTTCAGGTACTTTAGGATATTCTTGGCCGTAGTCCAATACCTCTCCTGGGTCTGATAGGTATCGGCTCGCAGCACTCAAGGAATACGATACATCCGACCTAGTACATATTATGGCATACATGATCGATCCAATAAGCGAAGCATAGGGAATCTGAGTCATCCTCTCTTGCTCATTAGGTGTCTGTGGACACTGTTTCTAGCTGAGAGTTATACCATGTGACATGGGTAGGTGCCCTCTCTTGGCCTCCTCCATGTTGAATCGTGCTAGTACCTTATCAATATAAGTACATTAGCTCAATCCAATCATCCTTTTAGATCTATCCCGATAGATCTTGATGCCCAATATGTACTGTGCCTCTCCCAAGTCCTTCATTGAAAAGCACTTTCCAGGCCAAGCCTTTACAGACTATAACATTGGAATTCTTTTTCCAATGAGCAATATGTCATCGACATATAAAACGAGGAATGCGATGTTACTCCCACTGACCTTCTTGTAAACACAAGACTCATCTGGATTCTTAATAATACCAAACTTACTAATGGCTTCATCGAATCGCAGATTCCAACTACTGCTTGCCTGCTTTAGTCCATAAAAGGATTTCTTAAGCTTGGATACCTTCCCAGCATTGCTTGGATCAAAAAAATCTTCCGGCTGTGTCATGTGCATAGTTTCTTCCAAAATCCCATTAAGGAAAGCGGTTTTGACATCTATTTGCCATATTTCATAATCTTAATATGCGAAAATTTCTAGGACAATCCGAACGGACTTAAGCATGGCGATTGGCGAAAAGGTTTCATCATAAACAACGTCGTGAATTTGCCTATAACCTTTTTCCACCAATCTAGCTTTGTATAAATATACATTTCCATCTTTGTCGGTTTTCAACCTGAAAATCCATTTGCAACCGATAGGTGTATAACCTTCGGGCAAATCAACCAAGTCCCAGACTTGATTTTCAAACATGGAGTCCATCTCGGATTTCATGGCCTCTTGCCAATTTGCAGAGTCGGAGCTCGTCATAGCTTGTTTGTACGTCGCTGGCTCATCTCTATCCATAATTAGGATGTCTTGATCTTTGGTTAAGACAAGACTGAGGTATCTATCTGATCTATTTGGTTGAGATCTTGGCCGTTGTGACCTACGCAGGGTAATAGGTTGAGCATTTGCATTGTCGTTTGGACTTTGCACATTGTTGGTTTGACTCTGACCAATGTCAACAACTGCTTCTAAAGAACTTTGATTGTCTGTTTTATCAGGTTGACTTTGTTGCTCGTCCTCTCGAACTTCATTGAGTTCGATTTTTTTCCCACTTGTCAATTTAGAAAGGTTCTCCTTCTCCATAAAGACGCCATCACGAGCAACAAACACTTTGTTCTCGGATTTGTTGTAGAAGTAATACCCCTTAGTTTCTTATGGGTATCCCACAAAGAAACACTTGTCTCATTTTGGGTGAAGTTTGTTAGAAATTAATTTCTTGACATATGCTTCGCAACCCCAAATCCTAAGAAAATACAACCGTGGAGGTTTCTTCGTCCATAATTCATATGGAGTCTTTTCGACAGCTTTTAACGGAGCATGGTTCAGTGTTAGTGCCGCAGTTAGAAGTGCGTGTCCCCAGAAAGAGATAGGAAGATCGCTAAGACACATAATTGATCGCACCATGTCTAACAAGGTTCGATTCCTCCTCTCGAACACTCCGTTCCATTGTGGAGTTCCGGGAGGTGTCAACTCTAAGAGAATACCATTTTCTTTCAGATGATCTTCGAATTCGTGGCTTAAATACTCGTAACCTCGATCTAATAAAAGAGCTTTAATTTTCTTGCCTAGCTGATTTTCCACTTCACTATGAAACTCTTTGAATTTCTCAAAAGATTCAGATTTGTGTGACATAAGGTAGACATATCCATATCTACTATAGTCGTCTGTGAAAGTGATAAAATAGCGATAACCATTCCTTGCGGGTGTACTCATTGGTCCACATACATCCGTGTGTATAAGACCCAATAAGTCACTAGCCCTTTCTCCCAAATTGGAGAATGGTTTCTTTATAATCTTGCCCAATAAACATCCTTCGCAATTTTCAAACGACTCTAAGTCGAATGAGTCAAGAATACCTTCATGAAGAAGTTTCTTGATGCGTTTGATGTTAATGTGGCCAAGACGACAATGCCACAAGTAGGTTTGATTCGACTTAATGGTCTTAGCTTTTTTAGTGGTATCATTAACATTATAAATTTATTTGTCTAGAGAAAGCACATAAAGACCATTTTCTGAATGGGCTATACCATATAAAACAATTATCAAAATAAAATGAACAATTATTGTCTTTTATTCAAAATTCAAATCCCTTGGCGGCCAACGCCGAAATTGAAATAATGTTTTTGGTAACTCTTGGAACATGATAAAAATTTTCAAGTTCTAGAATAAGCATAGAGGGCAAAGACAAATTGAGAGTTCCAATGGATACGGCTGACATCTTGGCTCCATTGCCAACCCGGAGTTCGACCTCTCGCTTCTCTAGCCTTCTATTTATCCTTAGTCTCTGAGCATTGGAACAAAGGTGTGAGCCACATCCGGAATCTAATACCCATGATGTTTTGCTAGCAAAGTTTAAGTCTATAACAAAAATACTTGATACAAAAGCAACGGTGCCGTTCTTCTTATCTTCCTTGAATTTGAGGCAATCTCGCTTCCAATGTCCTTTCTTCTTGCAATAGAAACATTCGGAATCGGATTTAGAAGAGGCTACCTTCTTGACCTTGTTGCCCTTGGTAGCGTTTGACTTAGGCGGAAAAATCTTCTTACTCTTCCCCTTAAAGCCTTTCTTCTTGCCCGAGCGCTTGAATGGCTTGCCCTTCTTGACCATTAGCATTTCATGCTTCCCCTCATCCTTGAGCGTTTTCTCGGCTTGCTACAACATCCCATGAAGCTCGATGAGGGTTTTCTCCATGCTGTGCATATTATAGTTCATCTTGAACTTATCATAGACTTTGAGCAGAATGGAGAATAATGTCAATTGCCATCTCGGTTGAATACCCAACGTCAAGCCTTTCCATGTTCTCAAATAATCCGATCATTTTAAGTACATGTGGGCTGACTGGCTCTCCTTTCTTGAGCTTACTCTCAAGGATCTGCCTGTGGTTTTCGAACCTCTCAGTTCGGGCCTACACTTGGAACATGTCCTGAAGTTCAGAAATGATCTCAAAAGTCGTCTCCTTTTCAAAGAAAGTCTTTTGGAGGTCTAGAGACATCGTGGCCAACATGATGCACTTGACATCCCGATTGGCAGTTTGCCATCGGTTTAGGGCAGCCTGAGTGACCTCCTCATTGGGAGCATCGGGCATTTCCTCATCAAGGGCGTATTCCTTTTGCTCTTGCATGAGAACTATACGCAAGTTCCTTTGCCAATCAAGAAAATTTGGCCCACTCAATTTCTCCTTGTCGAGAATTGATTGTAACAAAAATTGGTTGTTTGAGTTATTTGCCGACATGATTCTGCAATTGAAAGAATTTGCAATGAAAAAGCATTCATAAAACGAATAAGTTTGAAATTTAAAGCATACATGCAAATTTTCAATCTTATTGAGCGTTTGATCCACGCATTAAAATTTGTCCCTTTTAGGCGAGAATAAAATGATTCGAAGATCCCAAAAATCAAAAAGTGATTAAGCATGCTTTGGCTTGTCTTAACACTTAATTTTTAGGGTAAGCAATCCAATTGTTAATAGATCTAACTTACTCTTGGTTCGATTAAACGTCGCATCTAATGCTTTCTTGACGTTTTATCTCCATTGCCACGACATCTAAGGACTCCTTACTGATATCGTTGAGCTTAACCAAAATCAACTTGTATACCTAATATACCTTACATTCCTAGGGAGATAGTGATGCCTTGCTTTGGCATGTCCCATCACTATTCACATTAGTTCGGTAAGTATTATTTTGGAATGGAAAATTTGACTCAATTTTATAGGGACCTAGGGTTTCTATGTTGGTTGATTTAAGTGAACTTAATTAATCAACGCAACATTCGAAATCCTAAACATGCACCTAACATATCATTCATATATAACCATAATTATATATAGAAAACATAAGTAAAAAATGCATTTGGCAACTAGCATGACCCCTTGAGTCTTCAAGTCTTCAAGGGTTTTCGTTGCATCCTCTTGGCTTGTCTTCTTAGAAACGCTGTCTTCAAGACATCTCCACCAATTATGCAACTAATGGTAATTATGACTAGGACTAATCTAAATATTAAGGTACAAAATACGCAACGGTACGCAGACCGTATTTAGATTTACAAAAATACATAACGGATCGCAGTCCGTATTTACTATCCTTATCGGGGCCAACTAGTTGCCATTTTCACAAAACCTGTGATAGAATATACATTCCATTTATCCATTCACTATATGTGAATGACCCATGCATTTTACAACGTAAAACAAGTAACAATGCATAACACGCCTAAACTAGTAATTAACTTAGGTGGTTAATCGAATTAACTCGCCTAATTAAAACTAGTCAAAGTTGTTAATCGATTATGTGATTAAAACGCAATAAAATTAGCTCAAGTTATTAAGGAAGCTCCCACTAAATTCCGCATCCAACTTAATTAAAATTAATCCAATTAATTTAATTAAGCTGGTTTACCCAAATTTTGCCTAATTATTTTGCAAGTGCCAGCAAAAACCGAGGCCTAGCCTCATTTTAATTAAAATAAATAACCACAATTAAATAAATAATTAAATCGGCAAAAACGCAAAACACATAGCCCAAGATGCCCAAGTGCCTAGCACCAAGGCTTGGGGTGCCTTGTGTGGCTGCTCCCGCACAACCGCTTGTTGTGCCAAGCACATGGGAGTGGGTTACAATGTCGCTAGCGCGTTACACCGACCATATCAGCGCACATGCACACACAAGTCACGGCCTTAAAGGCCTTAAGCCATGCGGGCTTGTGTTGTCTTAGCCGCAAGCTTCCCGCAACACCAAGTGCGCATCAGCCGCGCATCCTCGATGTACCAGTCGCGCACACGCACCAGCCGCGCACACGCACCAGCTCTCGCACACACACTCGCACGCACACTTCGTTGCACCAGCAGCCCGCATCCCTAGGCAGACACATGCGGGCTGAGCGAGCAGCCCAGCTAGCCGAGGGAATGCTTGGGGTTTTCGTGCCTCGATTTGCGCGCTTGAGACTTCGGGATTTTATCCCCAATTTCGTGTGACATAAACATTTAATTCTAAATTAATTTTAGAACAAATATTGAGCAAGAATGAAAATAAAATAAGTCCAACTTAATTAAATTCAATTATTAGTGCACAAACCAAAATTAATTCAAGAACCATTCTTTAAATTATTTTTGGCTCAACTTGATGCTACAAAAATTGAGGGTCATTCTCACAATTAATTTAACTAAACATAAATTAATAATGAGATTTGACAAAATTAAAGGGGTTGGAAAAAATAAACACAATCATCCAATGAAAAATTTCCAACATTAACTTGTGTAAACTTGAAAAATTGCATTTTCCAATATGAAAATTATATTAAATTTCAATCACAAGTTTTTAACTTTTAAGACTTTAATCAACTCAAAAATGATTAAATCCAAAAATTAGTTCAACATGGAATTTAGAAAGTAAAGTTCCAACCAAATAAACAATTAAAGATTAGATCTTAAGCATTTTAGGGGCCTCAAAATTACAAATTCGCCATAAACTAACATTCACAGTTGAAGCAATTAATTTGCAAAAATGTGAAATTGCAAGTTTATGTGAAAAATGAACTCATCAAATTAAGAACCAAAATATGACTTCATAAACATGCTTAATTAAGGTTATTATTGCAGTAGATTAATGATGTAACCATACACATAATCTAACATTAACATGCCATAATTAATCAAGGTTTAAAGATTTAAAATTTTTCGTCAAAAACGAAAAACTCCTCGAAAAACATGTTTCTGGGTGGATTTTGGCTTTTGGACAGTTCTTAGGAAGGGACAAAACTGATTAAGAACATGGATTCCACCCAAAATTCACTACTTTTGGGTCGAAATCTGGGATCTTTAGCTAAAATTAGTATAAATACGAGATTAAAACTAATTAAAATGAGCTTCTAATATAATTAGAAAGCACAACCAGAAATTTAAATCCATTTAAATCACCTTAATTAATTACTAGTTACAATAATTAAATGAGCGTGGCTCCGATACTGCTGTTGGGTTTCGTAGGGTCCAGCATTACGCGGAATGAAACCCACCCAAATCCGCAAACAAATTGAAGTAGCTAAACATGCATACTAATTAATTAACAATCACATAATTAATTAACAAGGAGAGAGAAAGAAGAAAAGATGATCTTACCGTTGATGCGTGCTTCGCTCTTTCTAAGAGCGCGTACTTGAAAGCGTAAAGCTTCGCAAATGCGCAAGCCTCCGACGGCTCTCACCCTCGAGACCCGACCTGAACGGTCCATATCCCGAAGCTTAGTCGGGGCTAGACCAAAATAGCTTAGAGTATTAAAACTAATGTATTCTCTTCTTGGAGATCCCTTAACCAAAATAGCCATGCGATGTGGTTGGTGCCCTACGCTAGCCTAGCCTTCGTATGGCTAGGCCAATGCGAAGCTACGGCTTAGCTTAAACTTGTCATTTGCTTGATTTCTCGTGTCGTCAAATTCTAAATTTGACTCGACTTATGACGCTCGGTTTCGACGCTCTAAGCTCGATATCCGACGTCTTTGTTCGTAATACTCTAATGACTCATTTAATCCCTCGGATTAATTCGTTGTTTAGGTTCGATTACTTGATTGGGTATGACCCGAAGGGTTCAGCCAAGATTAAGTTGTAATATTAATTATGCATTAATATTACTAATCGGAAGCGGCCTCCAGCTAGGCATTCCGATCACTTGACCTCACTGAATAATTAGCTTTCTAATAATTCCGAATCATCTATCGGAATAATACAGTTGTTCGAAGGACACCATTCTTTTCATATTTATCTTATTTTAACTTAACCATTAAACCTTCTTTATTATCTTATTCTTGTTTTTATCTTCCTCCTTCCAATACCCTAATCAATTGTACTTTTATCTAATATTTCTTCTCATCTTTTATTCCTAACTACTCACCTAGACTTAATTTGATTCAAGTACTTTAACAAACCCCAAACTTATAACATTTTCTACTAATCATATCGTACCTTCAACTCTATCCTTTTCACCCTTTAAACACTATAAATGGACCCTCAATCCTTAACAAATTTCTCACACCAAAATCAGAAATTTCCTCTCCTTTTATTCCCTTGAAATCACTGTTCACTCTTTTATTCCTTTTCCTCTTAATTCCTTGCTCTTCTCTTCCTACGTGACACAACCGCAAACTGACCATCGTTTCCTAGCTGCTATCACCTTATTGCTGCCCATCTTTGCCGCCTACTACCCTCCTTTGTACAACTTTGCCGACACTCGTTAACCAGACTACCTACCCGCATCACCACTGTCCGTATGGTGCTATGTACCCCTGCTCCTTTACCATTACTACAAACCCAACACCTTTGCATGCATTGTTTTATACCATGCATTATAATGCTACGTACTCTATTACTACTATATTATTAAGTGATGATGGATATTTCACGTCGTCAAATAAAACACCCGACAATCAAAAAATATTTATAACACTTAACTAACCAAATACAAGTATATGGCAAGAAGAGGGATCGAACCACAGGGACGACATAAATACTATCAAACACCACCAACTATTAAGCTATATCAAATCAATGGATTAAGAAAACTAACACTAAAGGAGAACACTAACAAAAAGAACGATAAATAAACAAACTAAGGAGGTTGGATTAAACTAATCATGCAAATCAAACAACGATCAAGAATTAAGCAAAATGGAAAACATAGTGAACTAAGTTAACATGCTCATTGATTCAAGATACAATCTACTAACCAGTCGGTAGCAATTGATTTCTCTAAGCGCAGCATTCACGCTGTCGCCGTAAAGCCATATATTTAGAGGTACAAACAAGCACAATTCGATCAAATGAGATACACTAGGCTCACTGTCGTCGATCCCTAGCTTCACTCACCCATAAATCACATATAATTTGCAACTTATAAGCAAAATGTGGTTGAACATGCATAACAAAGAATTTAATCACCACTAAACAAAAAACCTAACTCATAAACATGTTTAAATCACAAATTAATCATCACCAAGCTCCCTAGAAAGAAAACTACTCAATAAACATGATTAACAAACTAAAACCAACAAGCTTTAATCAACTAATCAAGAAAAAGAGATTAACTAATTAAAACAATAAATAAGTGGAGAGAGAGTAAGAAATTCTCATTGATTGAATGTAGAGATCTCAAATCTTCTTGTCACATAGAAAATCTTTAAAATCTACAATCTTTCCTTGATTTCCCTTACTTTCTTTCTCTAAAACCCTATTCCCTCATTTCAATCCCCTAACCCGATCTCTCTCTCACTTAAGCTCTGTCACGCAACCCAAAATAACCCCCCCCCCCCCACCGCCGTCTCCTGTCGACCACCGCCAGCCAACGACGATGCTCTCTTCACTTCCTTGTCGAATTAGGTACTTGCCCCCTCTCTCTTAGGTTTTTAAAATCTAGGGTTTTTATAATTGTTGATATTTTTTTTGTGAATGTTAGTGTTGATGATGTTGAATTGTTAGTGTTGATAAAGTTGAATTATTATTGTTGATTATGTTGAATTGTTTTTGTTTTTGGAATTGTGGTTAAAATCTTAATAATGTTGAATTGTTAGTGTTGATAATGTTGAATTGTTATTGTTGATAATGTTGAATTGTGATTGTTTATTATGTTGAATTGTTAGTGTTGATAATTGTTGGTATTGTTGAATTGTTAGTGTAGAAAATTGTTGGAAATGTTGAATTGTTAGTGTAGATAATTGTTGATAATGTTGATAATTGTTGATAATGGTTGATAATTGTTGGTTTTTGAGTGATTGTGATAACCTACATTGTTGTTTATTAATGTTGATTTAGTGCTTCTAAGTTGTGTTAATTTGAAAAGTATGTACATTGTTGTTTAATTATGGCGTGTTTTGGATGTTATGTAGAATATGGCTACACAAAATGTAGTTTTGTTATGCCGGTGGGGAGGTGAAATTTTGTTTGATGGACCCCGTGTCGAGTATAGTGGAGGAAATATGGAACCACTAACACTTGAACCGAACATGACTTTCAATGATTTGATGAACGAGGTTCATAGTAGTATTGGTTCAAACCCAAGGAATGTTGAACTAAACATTAAAATGAGGTTTGAGACTGGCAATGGGCTTCAAGTGTTACCCGTTTCTACGAATAAACATTTGAAAGCTCTGAGGAGCGTTGTTGTAATGAAGGGTGTTCCCACTGATATATATGTAGAAATGGTGCCTATATGTACCTAACAAAGTACTCGGCTAGAACAACAATCCACATATATTTCTGGTTACAACACAGAGCCCTTCCAAGTTCCCTCACACGACATTCCATCAACCGAATATGGGATGGGATCTTTCAGTCGAATGTTGCACGACGATCAATTTCACATTCCGTTTAGTTCTCATATAGCTTCACCTGTACATGGGGGGGCATATGTGGCAATGACCGGCCAACCTGGGCCTTCGACATCAAACACCGTCACACCTTCATCGATGCAATTGCACAGTTATTCGCCTATGCAAGATGATGTTCAAGCATCGCCGTTTCAACTTGTGCCAAATCATCTTGAAACTATTGTGAATAACGAATTGTCTATGTATGATGTGTATACAAATGATGAGGGCGAGAGCGGAGAGGAGGAAGATGAACTTTAGAACATGGATGTTAAACCTGCACACATGGAAGTTGGCGAGCCCCTAGTTAGAACTCCCGTACCTTGGTTCAGTCAAGTAAACGAGAAATATGAAGTTGATCAGTATTGGGCCGAATTGGGTAGCCATACATCGCTTGTTCCCGGGGGAGAATTTGAGAAGGGGATGTATTTTGAAAGTAAGAAAATGCTTCAATAAATGGTGAAGATGTATTCTATATAGAGGAATCAATTCTACACCACAGTGACATCGAATGAGAGTGTCCTTCATTTGTGGTGCAAGAAGAAATGTGGTTGGATGCTACGGGTACGAAATCAAGTAAGCACTCGCGTGGCTTTACCCTAGTCACGTACAAAGGCCCGCACTGGGAGAATTGTGTCACTGAAGTACTATCTACTGATCACCCACACTTGGATTTGTCCATAATATCATAATATGTGAAGTCCTTTGTGCGGAAAAATCCGTCCTTGAAAGTTGAATTCATACAGGAACTCATCTCCAAGCAATTTCATTTTGATGTTCCATATCGAAGAGCATGTTATGCCAAGGAGAAAGCTATAGCTGAAATATTTGGGGATTGGGAGAGTTCTTACGGCAGACTTTCGCACTTCATGCAAGCACTCCAATAATCAAACCCGGGAATGTGTGTCGTATGGAAACACAAAGCTCTGGTGGACGGTGTATACTACAGCAACATGGAAGTGTTTGAACGAGTGTTTTGGGCCTTTGGTCCTTGTATCGACGATTTTAAACATTGTATGCCTGTTATCTGTATCGATGGGACGCACTTCTACGAGAAGTATAAAGGAACATTATTGGTTGCTATAAGTGTGGATGCAAGCTTCCAAGTATTTCCGCTAGCATTTGCGGTGGTTGAAGGGGAAAACACTTCCAGCTGGTCTTGGTTCCTGGGCTGCATTCGGGTTCATGTCACACAACGAGATGGCCTCTGTGTTATATCTGATCGACATGCTGGGATTATTGCAGCAATTAATGATCCTAACGTTGGATTCAATGGCCGCGAGCCTATCACAGGTTTTGTGTTCGCCACATGGCTTCTAACTTGAAGACTCACGTGCGAAGCTATGACATGAAATATATGTTCAAGGCTGCTAAGTACCAAAGGCAAGAAAGAAAACTGCAAGTTGATCTGTGTTCGATCGGTCAGGCATATACCTAGGCCATAGAGTATATTGTCCAAGTGTCGTTTCCTATGTGGTCTTTGTTTCACGACGCTGGTCGCAGATATGGGATATGTACTACAAACTTCTCTGAAACATTTAACAATGTGTTGAAGGGAGCTCCGTTTCTACTGATCATGTCCCTTATCGAGTTAACTTTCCACAGAGTTAACAGGTATTTCACTTTGAGAAGGGAGTCTTCTGAGGCTAGGTCTGAACAGGGACTTGCATACCCCCCCCCCAAGGTCACTGCCATTCTGGAGAAGAACAACGTAAAAGCCAGATATCACAGAATGGATGCCTATAACCGTCGTTTGCATATTTACCAAGTTACAACAGAAAGGGGAGAGCGACTTGGTAGTAAAGGAGGCCATTAACATACTGTTAACTTTAAGTGTGAGAACATGTACATGCAACAAACCAAAGATATTCCACCTCCCATGTTCTCATGTTCTAGCAGTCTGTGCGACGTATTCACTATCAAAGCAGCCGTGGGTGGACCTTGTGCACCACAATTTTGCAATCGCAGGCCTACACGAACACCTATGCACCACAATTCTGGCCTATCCCCTGCGAGACAACCTGGACGCAGTACGTCGGCCCTAAACTCATTCCGGACGGCAGCATGGTACGTGGAAAAGGGCGGCCAAGGTCAAAGCGCATACGCAATGAAATGGAAGAGACTAACTGGCCCCGAGCAAATGCAGCCGCTGTCACCAGTAGAGTCAAAACCGAACAACGTGTCCATCTAGACCGACATAGGACCTAAGTTTGTATTTGTTATATGTTATAGTAGTAGAAAGTAGAATTATTTTGTATCAGATTTTCTAAAGTTTGTAACATTTGTAACATTTGGATCATTTCTACTTTCTACTTTGGATGTCGTTTGAAATTTTCTGTCTTTGCCTTTAACTCGTCCATCTTATGTTTAATGGCTAATCCAGTAATTGTGTTGGTATTTGGTATATAACGTTTTCAAGAACAGATATCATGGACGAAGAAGATAGGACACCCGGACCTGTTGACCCTTCTATCCTGACACTACAAGACAAATATCGGAGCATTGACATATGGGAACAGACGGTAATATTTCATCTATTATTTCATGTACTTTTTTTTTATACATTGATGTACAATATAATTTTAATTACGGTTGTACAATGATTTTTCAGGTTGATGTAGCGAAGATGCTGGTTTGCAGGCACTACACTACCAGGGTTATGGGCGACTGGGTTGTCGATCCACGCATTATTGCGTACGTCGAGTACGCTGGCTTTGGTGGTATTCATCGGATGGCGTTCAGAGAGATCGATTGAGCGCTTGTCACTGCAATAGTGGAGAGATGGAGACAGGAGACGCACTCCTTCCATCTACTGGTTGGGGAGACGACGGTTACGTTGCAGGACGGTCGCGATACTCACGCACATTCCTATACATGGGACTGTGGTGACAGGACATGCGTTAGTCAATCTCGTTGGTTTGGTAGCCCGGGTTCTCGGGGTTCAACCGGGTCCCGACAATATTAAGGGCTCCGGGTTGAGGACCAGCTGGATACGCTATACTTTCCGTGCGCTGCCTGCGGACGCTGATGACGCCGCAGTTCAGAGACACGCTCGAGCATACTTGTTCCTGCTCATATCGGGGGTGTTGTTCGACAACAAGAGCGGGAGCCATATGCAGCTTATTTACCTACAGCTGTTAGACCATAACTAGGATCATATCCGTGGATACAACTCGGGTAGTGCCTGTTTGGCGACGTTGTATTGCCACCTGTGTAGAGCCTCCCACCGTGGTTCAGGTAGATCGGAGGACCTCTAATTGTGCTTCAGGTAACCCACCTAATTATCCACAAGCTAGTTTGGCAATGACTTACGTTATACTTAACATAGTTTTGTATTTTGGTATTACAGTTATGGGCTTGGGAGCACATCCATGTAGGAAGACCAGGTAGGCCTGATTTACATCGTCGGGGGCTGCAGGACCGGGACGAGCAGTATCAGGCGTACATCGGTCCACCGCTCCCTACACCTGATGAGGCGTACGGTTGCAGGTTTGTAAAATTTGTCATTCTTTTTTGCCCCCATACGGTTTCATTTTGCTGGATGACAAACTAAAACAATTTGTTGCCATAGGTGGGTGATCCCCAGACTCACACATGCGCATGCACCGAGGGGTCTTCCGTACTACCAAGACTCCCTTGACCGACTCACCGAGGATCAGGAGGTAACTTAAAAGATACTTGTAAACATTTATGTACTGTGTATACTGTAAGTGGACTAACCTATTCATGATATTATTGTTGCTGTTTTAAAGCAGATGACATGGGATTCGTATGTACCTGACTTGGTAGATGCCATGCCTGTACATCTGCTGGATCATCAGGCAGGGTGGCGTGCCAGGGTCCCCCTGATCTGTTTCGAGGTTGTGGAGAGTCACCTACCCGACCGAGTCATGCGACAGTTTAGACTATGCCAGCCTATCCCCCAGCAGTCTGACACTAGTGTACGCCTTCACGGCATTGACCGTCGGGGAAAGGGGGAGACAAACTGGTCACTGGAGCATTGGCGCTTCCTTGAGCTATGGCAGCAATGGTTGAAGTTCGTCATTAGAGGTGATCCGATGTAGGGCGTTATGGATCCTCACGATCCATACATGGTGTGGTACATGCGTATTACACGACGTTTCATCAACCCCAGCTACACACCACCATCCACACATTACCATCCAGCATATGACATAATTAGCGGATATGTGAGTTTCTTTTATTCTACTTATTGTCCTCAATTTTAAAATTTCTATATCATACAACTGACTGATCGATGATTACTACAGGCGGCGGATATGGTGGCGATGGTTGATGCACTATCAGTCGCCCTTCCAAACGGACCCACCAGAGCCCAGGTCGAGCGGGTGCGAGATATGGGCATCTCTACCTTACAGAGATATGATCACGGCTATCTCGTCCACCAGCGGGACGGTCATGATGGCCACTCCGTCCATTCACAGTTCGAGCTCGGCTAGAGCAGCGGTGGAGGTGATCCTACGTCACCTAGAGACGTAGAGGATTACATCATCCATAGTACTGCACCCACTGGTACCCAGGAGGACCCATCGTCCAGCCAGCAGACTCCCCCACCGCCCCAAGACCCATTCACCACCATTACTCATTGCAGGCGGCGTCATGTCAGACGGAGGGACGAAAGACAGAATACAGAACCGTTACCCCGAATAAATGAGTCCGGATAGTATTACCTGTTTTATTTTCTGTAGCCGGATATTCTAGAATGATGTACATAACACTTACATTATTAATATAATAAATGTTTTTTGAATGAATTTGTGTGTGGTTTGAAGTTTAATTTCCTTATTTGTCCAAATCGGACTTATGTCAGTCAAAATAGATCCTTCTAGGACGATATATATCAAACATCAGACATTTGGGCTCCATAATGAGAAACGGGGTAGAAGCGATGGCCCGTGGTGGTTAATGTGGTGGTTCATGGTGGTTGTAGTGTTGTTGGTGGTGGTTTGTGGTGGTCGACGGTGGTGATAAGGTTGGAGCTGGTGGTGGAGGTGGTTGTAGTGTTGTTGGGGGTGGTTGGAGTGTTTTGAAGTGCATAAGGGTGGTCGAAAGTGGCGGGAGGTGGTGGTTGGTGGTGGTCAACGGTAGGGGTTGGTGGTGGGGGTGGTGGTTGAGGGTGGTGGCTTATTGAAGGCTGGGGGTGGTGTGTTGGGGGCAGAAATTAGAGAAGAAAGCCTGCTTGCTGCTGATATTGCAGTTCAGCAAAAAAAACGCTGTCTGAGACAGCGTTTTATGTACAAAAAAAAATTGTAAATAAACCGCTGTCTCAGACAGCGTTTTATGTACAACAAAAATTTGTACATAAAACACTGTCTCAGACAGCGTTTTATGTGCAACAAAAATTTTGTACATAAAAAGCTGTCCCGACAGCGTCTTATGTGTATTTGATTTTTTTTAAAAAAAAAATTAGAAAATAAGAAATTTAAAAAAAAAAAAAGTCAATAGGTAAAACGTTGTCTCAGACAGCGTTTTACAAATTGAATTTTTTTAAAAAAAACTAGGGCATAAAATGTTGTCCAAGACGGCGTTTTATCCTGTAAGCTTAGTTTGGTAAATAATTTTGCCACGCAACCAATTTGCAAAATACAAATAAGCTCACTTTGGGGAAAAATCCCAAACAAGGCCTTAACTGTAATGATGAGATACCGTGATCTTTTTTTCTATCTTGCATAAAAGGTGTCCCTCCATTTCAAAACATTCGCACCATTTCCTATAAAGAAAATTTCACAGTAGTTGCACTATTTCTTTTTCTAGTAAAACTTTTTAGTTAAAATGAATTAGATATCCTTACATTTTCCATCTCAATCTTAACGTTAGCATGCATCATGTATACTATGTCCTTCCCAAAAAATTAAAAATAAAAATGTATACTGCGTATAATAGTTGCATTGTTTCATATGCCCTTTCTTCTCCTTATGACCAACTGTTCACAAAAAAAAAAAAAAAAAAAAAAAAAAAAAAAAAAAAAAAAAAAAAATCTTTTGACCAAAATAAAAAATTGCAATTACTTCAAAATAAAGGTAGAGTTAAAAACAATTAAATGCCCTCTTTGTTTCAAAATGACTAACACAGTTAAATTTGGCAAATATGACAATTAATGCTTAATTTTGACCGCAAATATTAGTAAAATGGATAGTCAAAGTTAGTATATGAATAGTGAAAAGAGTCAAAGTGTGTCATCTATTCTAGAAAGCAACGAATAAGTTTTTTTCTCTCTAACTCTACCCCTTTGATATTGATTTGCATCTATATTTATAGTAGGACAAAAAAGCGAGGGGAGTAATTAACGAAAAAATACAAGTATATCACCTTGATAAACAAAATTTGTTTATTGTAAATAAATCAAAACTTATTGTTAAATATGGGTCTTACAATTGTTGATATATTTACAAAAATGTCATGTTGATTAGACATTATTGTTGATTTATTTACAATTTTGCCACTTTATAAACGAATTTTGTTTATCAAGGTGATAAATTGGGACTATCTCAAAAATTGGGTCACCGTACTATATACTCCCTCCGTCCCATAATACATGAGACGTTGAACGTTTTTTACTATTCATGCATTAGCTTTGTCCATAATTTTTTACTAATATAATAAAAACATATTTTATCATAAAATATGTCGTTAGATAGGTATTAATATAAAGTTTCATATATAATATAATTATTAAAATAATTTATATGAATATTTAATTATATAAAAATAAAGTCAAACTAGTGCATTGGCATGTGTAATGTTGACTGTGTAATATATTATAGGACAGAGAGAGTAATTTATTTTTATTTGTTATGGAGAAGGACCCTGATCATACCTTAACCCTTACAGTTTTTTTGATTTGATATTTACGGGTCAGACACTTTGGGAGTGAGGGGGAAAGTCATCGTACCATATAACTGAGGGAAGTACTTGAATATAGTATTGCTGTAATGAAAGTATTGAAAGTAAAAGTATAAATAAATTTGCATTTGATGCCCTATAAAAGGTAAGTTATTCAAAAAAAAAAAAAAAAAAAAAAAAAAAAAAAAAAATCTAACCAGTATGTTTTGCTTTTCACCTTTAAATTGTAGAATGTTTATTAAAGATTGACATTCGTCAGTCTTGTTATACTAGTACTTCATACTTTTACTAGTTACAGCTTTATACAAGTATGTACTATTTATTTTTGTACCAATTAATAACTTGTTAAGATGGTGTAGTCAATTTATTGGAAGCATTAGGTTGGTCCAAATTTATGATAGGTAGAAAATGTATAACATTTAGTGTAACTATATGAAAGTAGAAGTCAATTAAATATGTTGGCCGTGGCCGCCTATCCATTTATGGCCTCTCTACTTTGTCAAAATTCTTTCCTCCATTGCCAAATGCCAAACTCTTCTATTCACTTTCGGTGGTCAAATGCACGAGTTCGTCTTTGTTGCGTCTATTGTCATCAATTTTACCAAGCTAGATAGCCAATTCAAGTAATTGGATTTTGGTACCTATTTGTACAATGAATTTTACTTTATACTTGTACTAAACTTTTTTTTTATCAATAATACTAAGAGTTCGATATTTTTCAAACAATTTATCTTGACTAATAACTACTCCACACTTGAAGATTTTATTTATGGCACCATTTACCTTTTTTTTGATAAATAAATGACTTCGTCCATACCAATTTATAAATGACTTCGTCATCCAAAATTCAACAATATAATAGAGGCCGAGGGTAGGGTTTTACAAAGAGAAGAAAGAGGTTAGGGTTATTTGTATTTTTGTTATAGCTAGCCCTATGTTCTCTTATATTATCTATTAACTAATAACTAATATTAAAACAAAACATGCCAATATCATCTTTCTCTAAATTTGTACACTTGTCGCTTTTTCATGAAAAAATTTTCTGCCTAAATGCTTTGATGACATTATTTTTATATTTATTTATTTTAAAGCTAAACTACTCTATTTTTATTGCTTTGAAAATTGTTGTATGAATTAGACTAAAAAATCAAATAAATGCTTGTAGAGACTACTATACAACCTGTTAATTATTATTGGAAGCTAATATAATAATTTTGATGACGTTAGTGTTAATTGTATATTGTATATTTTTTTTCTTCAGATTTCATCAATATGTATCTTTAAATAACTTTTGACTATTTCAACTATTAAATGTAAATAATGTGGTTCATACATTCTTAACTATATAAATTATTTTTATATCTAATCTAATCCTTATATACAATGTAATGCAACAGAACATATTACAAGAAAGATTAATTTTAGCCGTGCATTGCACGGGGATAACCTATTTATAAAATAAATCAAAATAAGTTAAAACAAACCAATACTAGGAAGATTTTTTATAGGAACCTCAGGAGAAAGGTATTGTTGTTAGAATCGAGATTTTGAAATTTTTTAGTAATATATTTAGAAAGAATGGTATTGGGATTCTGATAAATTTTAGTAAAGTTAGAAAGGATGGTATTGTTGTTAAAAGTTGAGACTCAAAGATCAGACTAGACCTAGACCGGATCAATAAAATTCGGCCAAAAACTGGATCAATTCGATTTAATATTTCCTATAGTTTAAAATATATTAATATTTATAATAATGATATGAAAAAGAAACAATAAGTAAAAGAAAGCTAATTATTGTTTATTGTCTTTTTGAAAGCATAATATTAAATAAATGTAAATATAAAACCTTCATGACATATTAGTCATCCTAACGGTTTATATTATATGCATAATTTTAAACAAAATATCGATTCGATTTAAGATCGACTTTTTTAAAAAAAAATTATTAGACCAGACTAGATAGAAAATCAAAAAATCGTATTCCCTTCGTTTTTCTAAGTTTTACTTAATTATTGTAGTTATATGAAGGCATGAAGCCAAGGAAAAATAGAAATAGGGACCATGCTAGCATGCGACTACTTTTGCTTCAAAGTGGCTTATAGAAGAAGAATATAAGAGATTTGTTTAATATAATTGGACCTCACAACGTAGGGTAGTAGGTGATAAAAAAATAAAAATAAAAAGGTTGTCATTAAATTAAAGGAATAAAGTAAAAGAAAATAAACTTTAAATAATAGGTTAAAACGATAAATGAATAGAACTCAAAAATTGGAGGAAATACTTATTGACTTAGAGATCAAACTAGTTCTCTTTGGACAGGTTCGATCTGGTCCATTTTCATTATAATTTTGGTCAAGTGACAAATTTTTTAATTTGTTCTTTGCTGGTACGGAGTACATTTATTTGGCATGTATGCTAATAGTATACGATTCCAAACATTATATCCTCAACTATTCAATACTTAAAAGTTTATACTTAGAAATTATATAATCAGATGAATATAATAAAACTCCATATGATTATATATTCTCATAAAAGTCATAAGCTAGCATACATCACAACTGGATTACTTAATTATGTGAATAGTATCTAGAATCAAGAATTCAAGATGTGTCAACTAAAGCTCTATTTGTTTAAAATTATTTTATTTGACTTATTTTAATCAAATTAAATAAAAATAAGTTATGAGAAGCTCACATTTAAATTTTGGAGAAAAATAAGATGAACCGCATAGTTGAAATTGAAATAGAGGAAGTATAGCTTGTTCTTTGCCCCACTCCAAACCGTGCGGAATTTAAGGCAGGGAGTTATCAATGACATTATTATAGCCGACAACTAGAATCAAAGATTACTTACATCATCTACAATCTTGATTCCCGAAACAGATTCCATTTGCCGTACGCAATACTCTACATTAATAGTAATCTTGTCTTTAAATAATTGCATTATTTTGATTTTTATTACATTACTATTTACAAGATACATTCTTATAAAAAATTTTGGGTGGACCACAAAATATCATGTGCCAAACCCATCAAGCAGCAATCCCAGCCCACAGACTCCGAGACTTTAAACCCGTAAAACCCCAAACAAAAGAAAACGGTGAATTCTCTTTCCCCTGCAACTTCATCATCTACGCCATAATCTGTTCGTAATAGAGCTCGAAGTTTTTTTTTCTCTCTCCTTCTAATCAATTCTAGGGTTAATTATCTCTCCATAATCAATCAATTTATGCAAAATTCATGGAAAAATCTTCTATACAATCAATTGAAATTGATCTAAATCGAAATATACAGGATACCATAGAAAACTTCGATATTAATGTCATCAATTTCGATCTGAACGATGAAGCTCAAATTGAAAGCAACTATGACGGTAAGAATTATTACTGATCATCTAATTGATTTTGATCAAACTGTGCAAATTTATTGATCATTGTCTGATTTGTCAAATATAGAAAGCTTGTATCATCATCCCATTCAATTCGAACTTGAACAAGAAGATGACGCTGTTGAAGATGTGGAACAAGCTATTATTGAAGCTGAGGATGAGAATGAAGTTCAGGAGGAAAATCAACATGTAATGGAAGCTCAAGGTATTCTGCAATATATATGCAATTGATTTTAGAATTTGATAATGTGAATTAAGCAATTATGCAATTGCAATTGTTTGTTTGGAAAATTAAATTAGGCATTTAGGTATTAATTCGTATAATTGCAACTAGTAGTACATAATTTATATTAATTGAAAATAAATAGGTTTACAGTAGTTAGAGACATGCAAAGCCAGTTTTAAGTAATATAGTTGCCTTTAGCGATAGTGTAGTGATCTATTTTAAACCTTTTTTAAAATAGGTCATATGTTAATGGGAATGTTAGATTGTCAGGGTATAAGAAGGAGGTGGTTTCCTGCAATGTCAAGGTATCTTATTTTGCCTTGTGAAGACTTCAGTCTTCCTCATGTTTGCATTTAAATTATATCAATCTTCTTCATGATCTTGTCTATAACTTTATATAGCATAAATACATGGTACTTACATGATGGTTAGTGCTTTTCTAATATGTCTGCTGTACTGTAGACTTTAGAGTGCAATTGCCATATCCCCAATTTGACCTATATAAATGATAATTATGGATGGTGCAAATAATAATGAAGAGATTAGTGGTTGGTTAGTAGGAGAAACTCGAGCAACACTTGCAGAAATACATGAATTGTATTGTAACATGCTACTGCAGTTGGTTTTAGTGTTAGAAAAGCAAAACAGGAACTAAAGATATTATCACCAAAAATTTCTTTTTATGATCTGCAGTTGGATTGAGAAATTCTGGTAAAAAGAAGAAAAAAAATTCCAGAACTCTTGACAGAGGAAAGTAGGAGAGTTCCAATAACAAGGACGAACTGTAATGTTTTGATAATAGCCAAATTGAATGAGGAGGGGTAATTTGAGATAGCTCAGCATGTGTGATGCACAATCATCCACTCAAATTAAAGAGCAAGTGATTGAGGCCATGCAAGAATCTGGACTAAGACCTATGGAATCCTTTAATTACATGTCAAATGAAGCTGGAGGAGAAGATGCTATTGGTCATACAGTGAAAGACCACATGAATTATTGTTATAAATTGAAAATAAAGGCCATTGAAGGAGGAGATTCTCAAGTAGTTGGTGACAAATTATAGGAAGCTTATTCTGAAGACCCTAACTTCTTTTTCAGAGTAAGGTTGGACGCAGATGGAAGGGTTTGTAACTTGTTTTGGAGGGATTCTATGATGCTTGAAGATTACAAAATATATGGGGATGTCACTGTATTTGACACTGCATATAGGACGAATTGTTACAACCTCATTTGTGCACCCTTTGTAGGAATAAACAACCACTGGAAGAACACTATGTTTGCTTGTTCTTTTATTGGTGATGAGACCATAGAGTCATTTGTGTGGCTATTTGAGACCTTCAAAAAGGTAATGGGTGGTAAATCTCCTGTCTCACTATTTACAGACCAAGATGCAGCCATGGCAGCAGCAATACCCAAGGTAATTTGGTTAATACTACATCTAAATATGTTTGTACTGAAATTATATTTAGTTACCTCTATTTTAAATGCAGTAACCATTTGTGAAACTATAGTAACTGTATGAAAATGTACAGGTATTTCCAAACACTAAACATAGGCTATGTCTATGGCATTTGATTCAAAGTGTTGTAACAAGATTTGGAGTTTTGTGGAGTGATGACACATTCAAAGATGCTTTCACGAAATGCTTGAGTGGTTGTATTTACAAAGCTCAGTTTGAAGTATGTTAGGATTCAATGATGACAAAGTACAAGCTGAAAAACGACAGTTGGTTCAAAAGGTTATACTCACTAAAGCATAAGTGGTCAACAGCTCTAAGTAAGGACTTTTTTTCCGCAGGAATCTTGTCGTCACAAAGAAGTGAGAGCACAAATCATGCAGTGGGATTCAAAGCAAACAAGAAGACAAGTTTGACAGAATTCTACAACATATTTCAAAAGACAGTGAAGACTTCGAGAAGGAATAAGGATTTTTATGAGTTCAATAGCACAAAATCAATTCCTACTTCAAGTTATCCAATTTTGCCTTACTTAAACATGCTGCTGAGGTTTATACACATACATTATTCAGCGACTTTGAAGAAGAATTCAACCTAGCCATTGGATCTCAAACTAATCTGCTATTGATTAATGGAGGCAAAATGGTTTACCAAGTGTACCTTGAAGGCAGAGATGGCACAACTCCAGCAGTAACTTACGATCCAGCAAACCAAACAACTCAATGTCCATGCAAGAATTTTGAAGAGTCGGGTTGGTTATGCTTCCATAGCCTTAGAATCTTGCACATGCATTCTGTTGAAAAAATCCCAGAGCAATACATATTTTTCAGGTGGACTAAAATGGCTAAGGTTGAAGTTTGGAAAAGTAAGGAGGCAAAGCAAAAGAAGAAGGGGACATTAAACAACTTCACACCCGGGCGGCTACACATGGTGAGGAAGTATTATAGTCTAATCCTTAAGAGCCACAAGTTTGAACAAGCAAGAAAAGTCTTAGAAGAAAGCTTCCTAAAAGATTCAAGTGCAATAGATGAGATTATTTCTGCTATGAAATCAACTAACAACCATTCTGAGAACACTACAGGTGTAAAAGAGAATTCAGAAGCAACTTCATCTAGTGTTGTTCAAGTACTGGACCCAGCTCGTGCAAAAACTAAAGGAAAACAATCAAATAAAAGGATTCCAGGAAGCTATGACTACATGAAAAAGGGGAAGAGGAGGAAGCATAGAGAATTTGGTGCTAAAACACCAAATATTAATAATAAGTATATGCTCTAATAGTCTAAAGAAATCAAATTTTGTCTTAAGAACACCAAATTTTTTCATAGTAACCTGTATTGTTACATGGTTACATTTTATTTGTAATTTCATTTTTGGAAACTTTATATCTTTTAAATACTGATTAATATGATATAGTGTTTTTTATGATTGGCATAGTAACCTTTCATTTTGAGATATAAATTTTTTGGAATCGTAATTTTTTTTTTTTTTAAAATATAGTGATCTTTATTCCTAAATAGTAATCTTTATTTCATAACCTTGTATTGTCAGTTTTTCGCCATTAATTAACATATAGTCCATAATTTTGACATAGTTACCTTTATATTTAGAATAGTAACCTTATTAATAAAATAGTGACTTTATTTTAACATATAGTGGCCTACAATAATTACGATTAATTTAACATAGTCCTTAATTTTGACACTATACAATATTGAAAACGAAGTGACCTTTTTTAACCAAACAAAGACCTTATAAAAAATATAGTGACTTTATTTTAACATATAGTGACCTATGATAATATAGTGACATTTCATCGTAAACCTTTTCAATATATATTTAACCTCTAATATTAACATAGTTACCTTTATTATCACATAAAGACCTTTATAAAGATAAGTTTATAATAACAATTCACATTAACATATTCACCCGTATGTTAATATAGAGACCTTTTTTTATTTTAATAACAGAGAACATTAATAATTGAATTAAACAAACAATATACCATTTTCATAAAATGTTGGCAAATGCTTGTTTACACGAAATGAATATTTTTCCAATCTTCAATAACCTACACAAATATTGAATTAATACTATTTAGCTATACAATGTTCAAAGTACTTTGCTTAGCATCAGAAAATTATGATCATAACTAAGTCAAAATATTAGTTACACAATGTTCTGACATCTTAAGCCTTCCCGTTTCCTTTCTTCTTCTTGTCTTCAGTCAGCTTCTTCTTATTCTTCCTCTCTTCAATCTCTTTCTTTCTTCTTTCTACAACCTCTTTTGAAAGACACTGCCTATCAGATTTGAACTCAGCCATCTTTACCAATTATAACTTATCTAGCTTCATTCATATCAGATAACACCAAAGATGTAGCAATTTGAATACGGAGAATCTTCCTATTTGAAGCCTAAAAAAGTAAGTAATCAATATAAGATATTGTGATATTAATAAAAAGAAATAAAACAAATAATTTAAAAGGGAAAGAATCATAACTGTTTTTACAATTTAACATTTAAACTCATCAGCTCCATTGAATAAAAGCATGCTCATTATAATATAAACACCAGAATCTGAATTATCTTTGCTAGATCTCCAATTCAAAGTAGGAAACACCAAAGCGTAGTCAACCATAGCTCCAGATTAAGTTAACATTTGATCAAAGAAGGTATTGATCATATCACACTAGAAAAAAAGCATATAATTAGATCACAGTCGCATTAAACAACCACAGAAGCACCAGACAAGAAAAAGAGTGAGAATATGTGGCTCACTATAAACAAGTCAATACAAACAATAAACAATAAACTTAATTGTGAAAATATGGAAGAGTGAGAAAGTAATACCAGGAGACTAGACAACTTTTTCAAAAAGATACGATTATCCTCATCATAATTCAGATTATAAATAAATTGAATTTTTCCTTTAGTCAAATTCACCACAAATAAGCAATAGTGATTGCCCCAAAGATAAGGTAAAAATATATGCAACAATAATACTACCATTAGTCAGAATAAAAAAAAACACATATAGATTCTATTTTTGATATTATATTGACCTCTTTTAAAAATATACTTATGCAATTTTCAATAGTCACTCTCATTTAAAAAAAGGTATCTATAACATAAAAAAAGGGAACTGTATTTTTCAAAGCATAAAAAAACAGAAAATATTACCAGCTCCACTTCTGACAAATTAAAATCATTGCAAGCTATTTTCATCTACTCCTCCAAACCTTGATAAACATTGTCCATTAGTTGTGAATTGCCATCACTACCAGCAGCTTCTACTACTGTAACCTTCATAATATTTTAACAAATCAAAAAAAGTAAAAAGTATAAACATGTATAAACATTGAAATAATTAAATAACTCACACTAATTGAAGAACCAAAGTACAATTTCCGAGGTCTATCCTTCAAATATTTCTGATTTTAATTGAGAAGCAATGCCCAACAATCCAAAATACTACTACTCATGGTTTTTGAAGGCTCTTTTAATGTGTAGAATTCTTGCCTTTGAATCAAATGCTTTTCGTGAAAAAATACCAACAGTTCACTGAGTCAAAGATTATAAAATAAGAATTAAAAAGGTGTTTCATAAATAAATAAATAAATAAATAAGAGAAAATCAGTGTAATCAAACAAAAGATTACTTATTTTGGAGCCAAACAAGAATCATTAATAATGCAATAGTCAACAATCTTCATTTCCTTGTTATTTCACTTCAAAAAGTGTGAAATGAGTATAAGCTTTTCATCAGATTTCCTATCCAAAGAAAACAAACACCTTGACCTTCCATTTGCAAGAATATTTTCAAAGCCAATCACAGGAAAAGTGCCTCTAATTGCCTCCTTCCCTCCATTTGTTTTGTTGTGGTCAAATGTAGAAATTTGATCCAACACCTCAGGAAATTTTGTCACCCAAAGAGCAAGTTCAGAGATCTCGTCAATCACATATTGAACTCGAGGATCCATAAAAAACGAATCATACTGGGACAAATTAATACCAGAACAGTTGTTGGCCTCACGACGTGAAAGAAGAACCTCTTTTATCTTGTCATTGTAAAAACAAGAGATCACATGCATATCTCTTTTCATGAACAAAAATTGCTCATGAATGGGCTGCAAAAACATTAAAAAAACATGTATAAACATTTAAATCATATCCAATAATAAAAGTAATAATATAAAATAAAAGTCAGCTACTCCTTACATCAATAGCAGCCGAATGGATTTCTTGATATGACATCGAACCTTGTGGGAAAATGAATTGTATTATACCCTGGGAATCAGGCACATCAGCACTCCCCCCGACATTCCTCACAACATTATCACTCCCCCCAACATTCCCCATACTTCCCCCTGTAGTACCCACAACATGTCCATTCAGAAACTTTAATTTACCACTAACAGGATACACATCAGAGAGTAAAATCCCACACCCAAAACTTTTGGACAATTTTTCCTTCTTAATTCTATCCCTAATCAACTTATCATTCCAATGTTGAATTAAGGGTAAAGAAGTACTTAATTCAACATTCCTAAATTTCAACCTATAGAAGTAAATAATCTCTGACATCAAAATACAACCACAATAGTTCTGAATTTCTCCTTTTTTGTAACTTTTAACACCTTCACACAGTTTTTCAAGAACATATTTACACCAATTCAAATTCTTAATTTGTTCAACATCATCAAGTGCCTTGACAATCCTAAGATCAACGGTTCTATTAGAAGTAGGAGCTAAAAATGTGGATATTGCATGCATAACAAAGAGTTGCTTAAACTCATTTCCACCTTGACCTAAAGTAGGTATCCTAAATTCTAACAAATTAAGTGGAATTTGATCATTTTCATCTGTTAACCCAAAATGTAATCTCCAATAATGTTTTAAAACAAAGTCTGGATTATTTTTATTAGCAGATCTAGGTATCTCCTCAACATTTTTGGGGTTCAAAGGAAGGCAAAACACGTCATATACACCATACTCATTCACCACAAACTCATTATTATCGATTGAAAACATGCAGCTACCACAGTCAAAAGAATCAATTAGCCACCTGTACATACTAGCAGGATTCCTTTTCAACTTCAATGATAACAACCCTCCAAAACCGATTTCATTTACAGAATTTGTTTGATCAAGAGTAAAGTTAGACGTCATGTCAACCAAATGCAAAGGCCTACATTTAGTTTTAAATGGCCGCAATCTGCAAAATAGAAATAATAATGATATCAACATTAAATCAACATTAAGCTAACAAATCAAAAAATCAATGTAGTCTGACAAGTTCAAATTAGTGGCCAATAATTAAAGGTCAAAGAAGCACAACTTAACCACAATCTAGACCCAAATTTGCATAGTCACACCAACATACATGTTGAATCTGACTTTTTTAGAGCACTCCAAAGTAAATAAAGTTACTTACATAGGTACATCACCACCAGATTCACCAGCTTCAACTATTGATTTCTTCGTTCTTGTCCTTGGCTTCTTAGGATGAGCAAGAGCAGCAGCTTCAGCTTCATCTTCATGAGTTCTCTTACGACAAGATGAAGGTGAACCAATTGCAGAAACTTGATGCTCAAGAACATCTTCATGAACCTCTATAGCAACACTCTTTTTCTTGATAGCTCTAGTTTTCTTCTTCAAGCCTTTGGCACCATTATTATACAAAAGAAATCAAAATGTAAATTATAGTGACCTTTCTAAAACAATAATGACCAAAAATTTAAGACTAGAGAATCACAAGAATCAACCCTAAAAAACGGAACCATTACAAATTACATAATGCAGGCCAGTAACCAAAGTATTCAAGCTCAAAAATCCGGTAAACTTCATTCAAACAGTAGAGACAGAAAAACTAATGAATTAACAGCGAAAACATCATTGAGCACAAATCATCATCGAGTACAAAACATCATCGAGTACAAATCATCATCAAGTACTGAAACTAAACTCAAAAACAATAAATCAACGACGAAAACAACTAAATCATGAAAAAATAAAAAATCAATCAAAATTCAACGAGAAAACAAACAACTAAACAATCTAAACAAAATTCAATCGAACATTTATTGTGGTTTTGTGTGTTCAATTGAACAATAAACAGAGAAAACATTCGAACGTCGGGAAACCCTATATCTTCAAATAATCTTCAATATGAAACAAAATTCAAACAAAAATTCATGCAAATAGTTTCAATTAAAGAAAAAAAACAATTAATAAGCTCAAAATTGCAGATTTCAAATGATAAACAAATATTATACTAGAAAGTGGTTGATCTACTTTTGTAGTGGAAGAACGAAGGCCTCTTCTCCGGTGAAATGTGCCACCACCTCGAGTTCTTGCCATTGAAGAAGAATTCAAGCAATTTTACAGAAATAGCAAAGCTAATTTTGAAGAGAGAGAAAATGGAAGAAGGGAAGCTTGGAAGAGAGAGAAAGTGTAAGCCTGCGTTTTTGCGAAAAGAAAGAAAGGGAGGTGCATTTTGGCTAGTAATAGGGAAGTAAGATGTTGGAGAAAGAAAGGGAGGCACGTGACGTTTCTGGCCCACAATAAATTTATTGTGGACCAGGTTTATTTAAGAATAAGTAATATTCTTAATTGCGGTCATTTTGTCGGAGTATATACTAAAAAAAAGGATTATCGTTTTAGTGTAAGAATAATAGGGGTTACTATTAAGAATTTCTCAATTCAAATTCATCATGAAATCTATTAAAACAATGCTTAAACACATCTTTTAATTATTTTTGTATTTTATTTTATTTAAAATAATTAGATAATTGTGAGTTAACACATACTATATGTGTTGACCAATAGAAGTGCGCAAGTCGATCAAAATTAAAGTAGGTATCATTGTATCAAATATTAATAGAGGGATAGGGAGCGACTACATAAACGATACGAAACATAAACGACATATTTAATAGGCTATAAGTTGTAGGATTTTTATCTAAAATTTGTAATAGCTACATTTTTTTTTGAAAGAATTAATAATTTGTAATTCTATAAAATATGAATTGAATTCAACTAATTAAAGGCTAACAAGCATGCTACTAGACGAATTCTCAAAATCTCTAATCCTTTGACCAATCATAGCAATCAATCCCAATTAGAAACCTGAAGTGTAAAATAGCCTCACAAAAAACAATACTATCAAATCAATATCCCAATTAAAAAAACATTGAAGAGTAAATTAAATAGCCTTCCCAATAAAGAATTCCTCAACAATCTACCTCGCCATTCAAAGTACACTAATAGTGAGTTTGGATAGAGAAAGAGGAATTAAAATGTTAAATTATGACTCGGATCGAAATTAAGTTAGGCTGACTTTGAATGCATATATCTCTCAAACTAAAGTTATTTTGAGATGATTCAAACTGGAAGTGATAGCTTGTTTCAAGAGCTTTCCAACGGTAGGTCATATGCCTAATTCCGATAAGAAACGAGAAAGTTGTGGCCGTTTTACGAAGAATTAATGATGCTGGAAATTTGTTGACGAATTACTCGACCAGGCTCGCCCGTGCCTAAAAGAGACACGTCTGTGCTTAGTCGGAAGTTTCAGAATTTTGGTCCAGTTTTAACTTAATTGTTTTAGGGATAATTTCATAAAATTTTATCTTTTCTATGACAGCTATTTGAATGGAATAGGGGAACAATTTAGGGTTTTATTAGGGTTTTCTTGTTTTATAAAAGGACCCTTTAGTTAATCAATTAGATCATATCTTTTTGAGCCATAAGAATTAGGACTCCTTGTATTATTCTCTCGTGCTTTCTTTATTATAGTGAAGAAGCTCTCGAATCCCCCACCCGTAGATGTAGGTCTAATTAGACCGAACCACGTAAATCCTCGTGTTCTTTGTTTATCTTCTTTATTTCTTTTCTCGCTCTAATTTTTCATTGACTTGTTCTGCATTGATTAAACACAATTATAACCTAATTTCCTAAAAAATTGGTATCATAGCCAAATTTTAAGATCTTAGGTTTTAGGTGTTTATGGAAGGAATGGTGTCTTTCAAACAAGTGTATTATTTCGATAGAGGGTTCAAAATCAATTACGAAGTTAATTATTCAATAAAGTCAAGTGATCGGAAATTCGGGCTAGAGGCCATCTCCGATCAGTGAGATTAATTAAATTGATTTCACAACTTTCCTTTAACTAAACCCAACGGGTCACACCTAAGCGGGCAACCAAACTAAGGCGATGAATTAAGCCAAAGGCCTTAATACGTCAAACAAGAGGATACGTACTCCGACGTCAAATTTCGAGCTTAGAGAGTCGAAGCCGAACGTCAAACGTCGAGTTAGATTCTAGGAATTATTGAGACATAAAAATAAGTCAAACAGCAATAAATGAATAACCCTAGCCTCGTATCGGCCTAGCCATCACCTCGTATCGGCCTAGCCATACGAGGGCTAGGCTAGCAATGATTGCCGCACGGCAAGCACTGGCCGCAAGCCAAGCTTAATGCACGCACGCACAAGGTAGGCCTGCTGGCCAAGTGTGTGGCGCAAGCGCTAGGCCACCAGCAGCCATGCAAGGCGCAGCATTCTAGGCAGCCTAGTGCTATCGCAAGCTAGCAGTTGCTACCACATGCTCGCATGGCCTGCTAGCAGCACGCAGCAGCCCGCAAGCAAGCGAGGGTTTCTTGTGCTTGCGGCAAGGCCAGTGGGCTTGCGGCAAGGCAGCGAGCAGCGCATAGCAATCCAGCAAGCTTGCGGTGGGCTTGCAGTGCGTGTTGGCCGGCCCAACCAAAGCCACAAGACCTTGACCGGCCTTTCCTTGTTGCCCAAGGACCTTAATTGGTCATGCCTTGTTGTTATTGGTGGGTTTGGTGGCTTGGGGAACAAGAAGGCCATGTGGCTCTCCTTGTAGTCCTCACCTAACCACTCCCATGTGAGTGCCACTTGTTGTTTGATTATTTGTTCTTTTCTTTTAATTTATTTTAGAATTAAATTAAATGCAATTATTTCTCAACTTTGCAAAAGTCCCACATTGATGAAATATCAAAGGGGTGGAGATATTCCTTCTATAAATACCCAAGCCTTACCTTCGGAATAAATTGCAAGAGTTGAACTTTATACAAGGCATCTCCATTGAGAAAACCTTATAAGGAGATCCTCTTGTTAGTAGTGTTAATATTACCCTAGCCGGAAATATTAGCCAAGTTTGGGCGCGTAGGTGGACTACGTTGGAGGGGTCGCGTTTGAGGCTCTTTTTGAGGCTCAAACGCGACCCCTCCAAAAGCACAATCATAACCAATTTACATCATAAACATGCTTAATAGGTGGACATCATATTCGTGCTCGTGCTAGTGGAAAACATGCATCAAGAATATGATCGTCTTTTCCTCTCTCTCTCTCTCTCTCTCTCTCTCTCTCTCTCTCTCTCTCTCTCTCTAATATTATGTGTTTATTGTTTAATTAATTGTATGCATGTTTAGTTGCTTTACTTTATGCACGGATCTTTAGGCGGCTTTTGTTTTCGTGTGGTGTTGGACACCGCAAAATCCAACAGCGGTATCCGAGCCGCGTGCATTTAATTATTGTGACTAATAATTAATTAAGGTAATTTAAATGGATTTTAATTTCTAGTTTAGCAACCTAATTAGATTAGGACCTCATTTTAATTAGATTATTAAATTGTATTTTTTCTATTTCTAGCCTTCGAACCCAAATTTTGACTCAAAAATAGTGAGTTTTTGGTGGAATCAATGTTCTAAATCATTCATTACCCACAAAGTGATTAAAAATGACCTTTCAGAAGCCAAAAGTCCACCCAAAAAGTGGTTTTTTGAGGGGGTTTTCGTTTGAAACAAAAATTTTTAAATCTTTAAACCTTGATTAATCATGGCATGCAATTGTTGGATTATGTGTTTGATTATACCATTAAACTTCTGCAATTTAACTCCTTATTAAGCATGTTTATGATGTAAATTGGTTGCTTAATTTGGATAGCTCTTAATTTCACATAAACTTGGAATTTCTCATTCTTGCAAATAAATTGCTTTTAGTGTGAAAGTTTATGGTGAATATGATTTTTGAAGCCCTTAAAATGTTAAAGATACAATCTTTAATGGTATAAATGGTTGAATATTAACTTGATAAAATCCATAATGAACAAATATTAGGTTTTAATCATTTTGGAAGTTGATTAAAATCTTAGATGCTCATATTTTTGCTTGAAATATTATTACTCTTCATATTGGAAGGTTGTAATGTTCATATGTTCATAAGTGTTGGTTAAATTTTTCATTAGATGATTATTAATTTATTCAACTATTTTGGCAAATCTCATTATTAATTTATGTTAGTTAGATTAATCATGAGACTAGCCCTCAATTTTTGTTGCATCAAGTTGAGCCAAAAATATTTTAAAGAATGGATCTTGAATTAATTTTGGTTTGTGCACTAAAATTGAATTATTTTAGTTGGACTTGTTTTAATTTCAAAATTGCTCAATATTAGTTCTAAAATTAAATTTAGAATTAATTTTAAAGTCACACACAAAATCGAAATGAAATTCCGAAGCACGAGCATAAAAATCAATGCCTTGAGCTTCGAGCACCAAGCTCGGCTAGCAAAGCTGCTTGCGCAGCCCACATGTTGTTGCCGAGCTAGTGTGTGTGGCTATGCGAGTGTGTGCGAGCTGATGCGGGGTGGGCTAGCATAAAGCAGTGCTTGTGCACGCTAGTGGTGGGCAACAGCTAGCCTGCGCGCATACGCTACTTGGCATTGCCATGGAAGGCTCGGCAGTGCGTGGGGCATGAGCTACTACCTCGCTCGGCACCATGCGCCGGACCAGGGCTGCGTATAGCAGCACCATGGTGCCAACGCCTAGCACGCGTCAATGGTTGGTTGACCGCAAGGCCAGCACCTGCCTTGGTGCGCTGCTAGGGTCGTGCGGCAATGCTAGCCAAGGTGCCTAGCAGCCCCTTGGCTTGGCATTGGATGCTAGGCACTTGGTTTGTTTTTGGGTATTTTGCATTTTTGTTAAAACAAGGCTAGGCCTCGGTTTTTCCATGTAGTTGCAAAATTATTTTGACAAAAAATTTGGCTAATCGACTTAATTAATATAATTGGATTAATTTTAATTAAGTTGGATGTTGAATTTATTGGAAGCTTCATTAATCGTTTTGAGCTTAATTTAGCCTTGATTGTGCTTTTTATTATTGCGTTAATTCACATAATTGGATAAACACTAGACTAGTTTTAATTAGGCGTGTTTATCGGATTAACCACCTAAGTTACTAACTAGTATGCGCTCGTTTTGATACAATGTTTTGTATTGTTGCTTGAATTATTTGTAAAATGCATGGGTCATTCACTTTAGAAGTGAATGGAGAATGGAATATTTTAGATGTTCTAATGCAGGTTTTATAAAATGGCAACTAGTATGGCTCGACTAGGATAGTAAATACGGACTGCGATCTGTTTTGCATTTTTGAAAATCTAAATACGGGCTGCGTACCGTTAAGTATTTTTGTACTTCAATTATTTAGATTAGTCCTAACTTTTCTAGTAGTTGCATATTTGGTGGTCATGTCTCAAGACGGCATTTCTTAGAAGAAGAAGCCAAGAAGATCGATGCAATAAAGGCCTTTGAAGATTGGATGCTTCAAGTTTCAAGGGGCTCATGCTAGTTTGCCAATGCATCTTTATTTATGTCTTATATATTTTGCTTATATATAATTGTGATATTAGATGCATGTTTAGGATTTCGAATGTTGAATGATTAATTTAGTTCACTTAAACCAACCAACATAGAAACCCTAAGTCTCTATAATATTGAATTAAAATTTGCCATTCCAAAATAACACTTACCGAACTAATGAGAATAGTAATGGGCTATGCCAAAGCAAGGCATTACTAATTTCTTAGGGACGTAAGGTATACTAGGTATACGCGTTATTTTTGGTTAAACTCAACGATATCAGCAAGGAGTCCTTAGATGTCGTGGCAATGGAGATAAACATCAAGAAAACATTAGATGCGACGTTTTATCGAACCAAGAATAGCTTAGAGCTATTAGCATTTGGATTGCTTACCTTTAAATATTAAGTGTTAAGACAAGCCAAAGCATGCTTAATCACTTTTTGTTTTTTGGGGTCTTAGAATCGTTTTATTCTCGCCTAAAAGGAACAAATTTTGAATGTGTAGATAAAACGCTTAATAAGATTGAAAGTTTGCATGTATGCTTTAAATTTCTTTCTTATTGGTTTTATGAATGGTTTTTCATTACAAATTCTTTCAATTGCAGAAAAATGTCTGGAATTAACAACAACAACGTGTGCCCGAAACTCCTTGACAAATTGGCTTTTAGCCTAAACTTGGTCAATTTCAAGGATTGGGAAGAGGAATTCCGAAAAACTCTACGGAATAGTTCCATAGAGTACATATTGGACACTCTCATTCCAAGCTTCTTCTCTAAGGGACTCATGAGTGATGAGACTCATAAAACTTGGTCCTTGGATTGTGACAAGGTCACAAAATTAATGAGGAACTCCCTTCCGGAGGATTGGAAGAGGAAGTTCACCTTATACCTTCCGGACATGCTTCTTAACAGTCTTTAGGAGCTAGCCAACATGTCTTCTGAGACTCGGGACTTGAATATTCATAACTTGACTAGATCATTTGTGAACATGAAAATCAAGACCCCGGTAGAAGGTTGTCTTTCCAAGTAAAGGTACCGAGTTTGGTCTAGGGTCTACAATACCAAATTAAGACCCGGTATGCCCCTCCAACCTCATGTGCTCGGAATGACTAGGCTCTTCAAGTATATGAAGCTTCTTGGAACCCCATTAGAGGACAAGATGGCGGGTCATATCTTGCTTGGCTCACTCCACTCGGGCTATAATGCACTTAGGATGCATATGGTAGCTGGGAAGGAGTCCCAGTCATTGAATGAGGTGGTGCAAGTGCTACGCAATGCCCATTCCTACGGAGCTACCAAGATCCCTTGAGAGTGAAGAAGAATGAGTTCAAGAACAAAGCGAAGATGTGATGCTTCTATTGTGGTGGGCAAGGCCACTACAAAAGGGAATGCAAGATCTTCCGAGAAGATGAGGAAAAGAGGAATGCTCCATCCACCTTAGGTATCTTCATTGTAACCTAACACTTGTGTATAATCAATTCATAGGTATTGGATACCATGTATGACTCACTTTAAGCTCCTATTTGCGACTACAACCGGATGATGAAGTTAGTTCTTCTGCCATGTTTGTAGGCACAATATTTGTTTTTTGAGATGTAATAGAACTTGTTTCGTTTTATTATGCTTTATCGTTGAACATATTATGATTTTTGGCGTTGGACGCTGGGTAGTTTTTTTATCACAAGACAATGAAAATGGTTGTTTTACATGTCTTTATTAAATGTTCCATGGTATTTCACATTTATATATGTGCTTTCACTAGACAAATAGGTTTTTAATAGTAATGATACCACCAAAAGGGCTAAGACCAGCGAGTCGAATCAAACCTACTTGTGGCATTGTCGTCTAGGCCATATAAACATCAAACGCATCAAGAAACTCCTTCAAGAAGGAATTCTTGATTCATTCGACTTAGAGTCGTTGGAAAATTACGAAGGATTCTTACTTGGAAAGATGGTAAAAAGCCTTTCTCCGAGTTAGGAGAAAGGGCTAGTGACTTGTTAGGTCTTATACGCACAGATGTATGCGGACCAATGAGCAAAACCGCACGAAACGGTTATTGTTATCACCTTCACGGACGACTATAGTAGATATGGCTATGTCTACCTTATGTCGCACAAATCTGAATCCTTTGAAAAGTTCAAAGAGTTTCAGAGTGAAGTGGAAAATCAGCTTAGCAAGAAAATGAAAGCCCTTCGATCGGATCAAGGTGGCGAGTATTTGAGCTACAAATTCGACGACTATCTAAAAGAACATGGTAGAATTGACACCTCCCGGAACTCTACAATGGAACAGAGTGTCTGAGAGGAGAAATCAAACTTTGTTAGAAATGGTTTGATCCATGATGGGTCTTACAATCTTTCTATCTCTTTTTGGAGACACGCATTTCAAACCGCGGCACTAACACTGAACCGCGCTCTGTCAAAAGCTGTCGAAAAAACTCCATATGAATTATGGACGAAGAAACCTCCACGGTTGTCTTTTCTTAAGATTTGGGGTTGCGAAGTATATGTCAAAAGACTCATGTCCGACAAACTTGCACCAAAATTTGACAAATGTTTCTTTATGGGATATCCAAAAGAAAAAAAGGGGTATTACTTCTACAACCAATCTGAGAACGGAGTTTTTGTTGCTCGAGATGGTGTCTTTTTGGAAAAGGAGCATCTTTCCAAAATGACAAGTGGGAGGAAAATCGAACTTGATGAAGTTCGAGATGATGAGCAACAAAGTCAAACTGACAATCAAAGTGATTTGGATGCAGCTATTGATAAAAGTCAGAGTCAAACTGACATTATTCAAAGTTAAACTGACAATGCAAATGCTCAATCTACTACCTTGCGTAGGTCGCAAAGGCCAAGGTCTCAACTAGACACCTACCTCGGTGTCGTCTTAACTGAGAATCAAGACATCCTAGTTATGGATGAAGATGAGCCAGCGACATACAAGCAAGCTATGACAAGTCCCGAATCTGCAAAATGGCAAGAAGCCATTAAAATCCGAGATGGACTCCATGTTTGAAAATCAAGTCTAGGAATTGGTTGATGTGCCTGAAGGTTATACACCTATCGGCTGCAAATGGATTTTCAAATTGAAAACTGACAAAGATGAAGTTGTATATGTATACAAAGCTAGACTGCTGGCAAAAAGTTATAAGCAAATTTCACGGGGTTGTTTATGATGAAACCTTTTCGCTAGTCGTCATGCTTAAATCCGTTCAGATTATCCTAGTAATTGCCGCATATTATGATTATGAACTATGGCAAATGGACATCAAAACCGCCTTCCTTAATGGCATTTTGGAAGAATTTGTGTACATGACACAGCCCGAAGGTTTTGTAGATCCAAACAATGATAGGAAGGTAAGCAAGCTTAAGAACTCCATTTATGGATTAAAGCAGGCAAGAAGAAGTTGGAATCTGCGATTTGATGAAGCCATTAGCAAGTTTGGTTTTGTGAAGAATTGAGATGAGTCTTGTATTTACAAGAAGGTCAGTGGGAGTGACATCACATTCCTTGTCTTATATGTCGATGACATATTACTCATTGGAAACAACATTTCAATGCTGGAGTCTGTAAAGACTTAGCTTGGAAAGTGTTTCTCAATGAAAAACTTGGGAGATGCACAATATATATTGGGCATCAAGATCGGATAGATCTAAGAGGATGATTGGATTGAGCCAAATTACTTATATTGATAAGGTACTGGCATAATTCAGTATGGTGGAACCCAAGAGAGGCCACCTACCCATATCTCATGGCGTAACTCTTAGCAAGAAACAGTGTCCGGAGACACCTAACGAGCGAGAGAGAATGAGTCAGATTCCATATGCTTCGCTTATTGGATCGATCATATACGCCATGATATGTACAAGGCCGGATGTATTGTATGCCTTGAGTGCTACGAGCTGATACCAATCAGACCTAGGAGAGGCACATTGGACTACGACCAAGAATATCCTAAAGTACCTGAAAAGGAACAAGGATAAATTTCTGGTCTATGTTGGAAGTAAGGATTTGGTTGCTGAAGGTTATACCGACGCTAGCTTCTAGACTGACAAAGACGACTTCAAGTCACAATTAGGATACGTATTCTATCTTAATGGAGGAGCGTTCAGTTGGAAGAGTGCTAAGCAAAGCACAACTGCAGATTCTACAACTAAAGTCGAATACTTAGCAGCTTCAGAAGCAGCTAAATAGGCACTTTGGATTTGTATGTTCGTTGGTTAACTTGGTGTTGTGCCATCAATAAAGGGACCGATAGACCTCTATTGTGATAATAGTGGGGCTATTGCTCAGGCCAGGGAGCCAAGGGAATATTAGAAAGTCAAACATATGTCATGAGGCGATTTCACATGATAAGGGAATGAAAGTCCGAGGGCGAAATCAGAATTTGCATGATTGGAACGGACGACAATGTAGCCGATCCACTCACTAAACCTTTGCCTCAAGTGAAACACAACAAGCATGTTGAGGCAATGGGAATTAGGCATGTCGAAGAATGGCTTTAATTTCCTTGTTTGTGTTTTTTAGTTAAGTTTTGAGATCTTAATGCAAAACACTAAGTTGAACAATTTACTTATGGAGTAATTTTAATTTTTCGCAAATTATTAATTGTGGTTTAGAATTAAATAATGAGTCGATTTGATTTGACGATATTCAAAATAGGGTATCAAGACAATGTATAAAGAAACTCCTATTAAGTGAACATTGAATATCATACTGAAACTATCCCTAATCGAGGTCATTTGAAATTTGGACGACTAATGACCGCACGAGATTAGTGTGTAGTATGATTTAAAGCACCGTTTCTTGTGCTATAAGGACAAGAATGTCATAAATCATTTACACAGATATTAGTTTTGAACTATACCGAATCGACCTATAAGAATGCTTTAAGAGATTTAACAATTGCCATAAGTATATTACTCATTATGGCTATCGGAACCTCTTTCCTCAACCATGAGTATTATAAGTTCTATTGTTTGAGTACTAGTCTACTTTGATGTTGTCAAACGTCTGTCGTACAAGGGGATTATAAAGGCAACACTCGGGCGGCTAGGGCTCACAGTAAGGGAAGCTAACAATGCAAGACTGGGAATGTCCCCTATTAACAGTAGGGAACATGTCTTTGTTGTTTACAAGGCCTCTCAAAGAGCGAGACTGTGAAGATGCATGGCCGTGCTTAGATGGATTTTAGAAATCATCTGCTTGTTGACAGTCGAACTCGGAAATCGAGAAACACTTCTGGCCATAATAAGGATGACGAAGAATTGAGAAACACCCCCAAATCTCCCTCTACGGAAATACTAATATAATACGTATAATTACACCGTAGTGATAGATTTAGGAATATTACCGCCACATGATTACGCAAGGCTACTCAAAATATTTAACTCAATCATAAAACTTGTAGCGGAAACTCAACTCTTCTTTTATTAATACTTATAAAATAGTAACATTGTTATGAGTACTCAAAATAAATACAAAACCAACATTCCTAAACTAGGTGAAGTAAATCCCGGGACTCCCAAATGCTCATTCATAAACTTCACTTGAAAGTAGTCAACACTGCTTACCATTAAGGTAAACAGGGGTTAACCAAAACAAATAGGAAATACGGATTAGCAAACTATGCAAAGTACGATATGTGCAAGATAAGTAAACACAATTTATTAGCAAACATGCTTTTAAAACCAATTCCAATAATTAATCCAATAATTCCAAACTCATTATTCAAAACCAATTTCAATAATTCAATAATTTAATAAAACGATTAATAAAACCAATTCCTCTTTTTAAATCCAATTTCTCACCCAAGTGTGCACACCCCCCAAGTTAGTGTCCTTATATTGAAAGGCTATTCTTGAGGAAAGACTCCGTCATAAAAAGTCAAAATTCTTACCAACCAAATCCACATAGTGGGATTACTATAATCATGCTTGTAAAGCTTTTAATAAATAATTTAGTAAATCCTCTTTAAATTCCTCTTTTGAATAAAATCAAACTTTATAATAGTATAACTCAAAAACTCCATTTGTATTTAATTCAACAAGCTTTTAAAATCAAACCCTTTTCAAAACTCTTTAAATCAATCCAACATACTTTTAAAAACCAAATTCCTTAAAACATAATAAATAATTTCAAACCATTTAAAACAAGATAGAAATCTATTCATTCTCAAACATATTTATTAAAACATGAATTCTCAAGGTTAATTTATAAATCATAATTCAAAACAATTTAATTAAAATCACACAAACATGCTGATTCATTCAACAAATTCAAAGGTGTCTAGCCACCTAAACGTACCTTAATTCCGAATCTCAATCAACACTTTGCACTTTTAAAGTTCAATCATTAATACACCTTGCAATTAACATAACCATAAGGTTATCACAAAATCCTTAGACTTACCCAAATCTTACGTGCATGGACTATAAAACTCTTTTAAATAAAAAATAATAATTTAATATAAAATTATAGCTTTGAAATAGATATTAACATTTTAGAAAACTAACCATGAAGAAAATAAAGGAATAGGATTATAGAGGATTGAATTTGCGTTGAAAAGAATAGGCAGAACTTGCAGAGGCTATAACTCCATAAATATAACTCCAAATTGGGTTCTTCTTGATCCTAACCTTAAGGATTTTGCAAGAGGAACAATTTTTAGTGAAATAGAAAAACCCCAAAACTGATTATAAGTGCCCGAAAATTGGCTCTAATGATATACAGGCTGATTTTCTTTTAGAAAAGAGGAGAAGAAAAGTAGGAAAAGGTTGAGGGAAAAGAAGCGTAAGAGAGAAGAAGAGGATTGAGTTTTGTTGTGAAGAATATGAGAGGTATGAGGGGGTATTTATAGGCTAGATCATGAAAGAATTAAGGTAAGAAAATGTAGGAAGAAATATGGCAAATTTAGTTAAGGAATTATTTGGAAAAGAGAGTTTAAGAATTAAAGAAAGTTTAGTTTATAGTGATTAAGAAATAAAGAATTAAGGTAAGTAGCTTGATCTTGAAATGGAAAATGGCAAGTGAGCATGCTTGGAGAATAATCAAGAAGAAATTAAGGCAATTAAATTATATGATCAAATCTTCTGAGATGGAAAATAGAAATTAAGGAAATTTAGAAGATAATTAAAATAAAAAACTACCAAAATAATTAAACCAAAATTAGCATAAGGTGGCCAAAAATATTGAGCCTATTCATGCTCATATTTTTCGGACCTCATTGCTTAGTTTTAGGAAATATTTTGCTAGATTGTAAGGATTAAAAATGATTGGGTAAATAATATATTTTGTAGAAAATGATTAATTAGAAAAATACCAACTTTAAACTAATTAATTAATCATGAAATCTGTAATAATACCAATATATTTTTTTCGCCTAAAATCCGAAATTCCTAGCCTAATTAAATAGATTTTCGGCGCTTTTAAAATGAATAAGAAAGATATAATTTTTCTTGATTAAAATATCCGAAATATAATCCGGTTTTTGAAATAAAATAAATGGATAATAAATCATATCTAAAATCCAAAATAATAATTAAGTTTTAAAAATGTTTTTGGCGCCAAAATTTAAATATCATGTTGGGTCCAAAATTCAAATAGAATTTTTTTTACTGAAATACCCTTTTTAGAAAATTATTAATAATTAATTAATTAGAAAATACGTCTAAGAAATACGTGGTATTACAGCAGCCAGCAGCGCATAGCAGCCCAGCAAACTTGCGGTGGGCTTGCGGTGCGTGCTGGCCGACCCAACCAAAGCCACTAGGCCTTGATCGACCTTTCCTTGTTGCCTAAGGACCTAGACTAGTCTTGCCTTGTTGTTATTAGTGGGTTTGGTTGCTTAGGGAACAATGAGGCCATGTGGCTCTCCTTGTGGTCCTTACCTAACCACTCCCATGTGAGTGCCGCTTGTTGTTTGATTATTTGTTCTTTTCTTTTAATTTATTTTAGAATTAAATTAAATGCAATTATTTCTCAACTTTGCAAAAGTCCCACATTGATGAAATATCAAAGGGATAGAGATGCTTCTCCTATAAATGTCCAAGCCTTACTTTGGGAATAAATGACAAGAGTTGAACTCTATACAAGCCATCTCCATTGAGAAAATCTTAAAAAGAGATCCTCTTGTTAGTAGTATTCCGGTAATATTAGCCAAGTTTGGGCGTGTGGGTGGACTACGTTGGAGGGGTCGCGTTTGAGGCACTCTCTCCGTTCGTGAGTTCGTGCTCGTGCTAAGTGGAAAACACGCATTAAGGGTATGATCGTCTTTTCCTCTCTCTCTCTCTCTCTCTCTCTCTCTTTTATTATGTGTTTATTGTTTAAATTAATTGTATGCATGTTTAGTTGCTTTAATTTATGCACGGATCTTTGGGCGGGTTTTATTTCCGCGCGATGTTGGACACCGCAAAACCCAATAGTTTATACACTAGTTTGATTAAATTATGCCAATGAAATTCGACATTGAGAAATTCGATAGGCAAGTGAATTTTGGCCTACGACAATTGAAGATGAAAACCATCTTGGTTCAAATTAAAGTGGCTGTCACAAGGCTCTTGAAGATGTATATATCCAAAAAGCCTTCGGGCATGATGATGGATAAGTGGGAGGAGATCGATTTGAAATCTCTTTCGGTAATTCAATTATATCACTCTAATGATGTTTTGAGAGGTTTCCAAAAAGACGACTGCTATGGGTTTGTGGTTGAAGTTGGAGTCACTTTATATGACAAATAGTGTGACCAACCGTCTACAACTCAAATCTAGACTTCAAGATCTTTGTCTAGAAGAAGGTAAACCGCTTAAATCTTATTTAGATGACTTCTTCTCTATTATTATGGATTTGCAAAACATCGATGTTGAGATCGATGATGAGGATATGGCTATTAGGATGTTGCGTTCTTTACCGCCTCCGTATAAGCACTTTCGAGATACTTTATTGTATGGTAGAGATGATTTTAGTTTAGAGGATGTTAAGGATTCCTTAACCCAGAGAGATTTAATTGACAATAAAGTTGGTTAATAAATCTAATAATCCGGCATTATGCTTTGGTTGCAAATGGTGGTAATAAGAATTTTGGTAAAGAAAAAATTTGTAACTATTGTCATGTAACGGGTCATATAAAAGTCGAGTGTTGAAAATTGAAGAAGAAGAATGAGGAGAAGTTCAATGAGGACAAATTCGCAAATATTGCCAACACCGACGATGATGATGATTATACACTTTAGGGTTACGAGGTTTGGGGCTCCGGTTTCTATGATCAATTAATGATAATTGCCATTTTAAGATCTCTTGGTGAAACGAGAAATCGTGTGGATATTTTGGTTATGCAGTCTATGATAGATTGCTTTTGATTTTTCATTTGTAATAATGTAGCAATCTTGGTTATGCATTAGATTTTTTTCTAGTTATGCTATTTCTTATCTTAATTTCGGTACTTATATGATTTGATAATTACAAATGCAATTTAGAAATTCTTGATGTAATTTTTATTTTCTAGAATTATTTAAGTTTTTTTATTTGGTTTTGAAATGAAGAAGTGTTTGAAGAGATTTTGGTCAATTTTGATAAGCATGATTGGCGTTGGGACATTATACCCTCAATCTAGGCCATGTGATGGTTTTATGTATGGAATTTTGTGTTCGGATACGCCGCACAAGTTGTGAAAGATGTCCGTTTTATTGATTGCCTAATGTGAGTAAGCTTATGGAGATTTGTTTAAGGTGGAGGTTCTATGTTTTATTATGAGCATTACTTCTTGATTTTTTGGTTCAAGGTGGAGTTGCCTTGTTTTGGTCGATTTCAAGTCAAGGTGGAGATTTGTTAATAAATAGTGACTCGAAATCCAGTAGGGCTGACTTTGAATGCAAATATCTCTCAAAATTTAAGTGATTTTGAGATGATTCAAGTTGGAGGTGATAGCTTGTTTCAAGATCTTTCCAACGGTAGGTCATATATATGGCCAATTCTGACAAGAAACGAGAAAGTTATGGTCGTTTTACGAAGAACTGACGATGCTGGAAATTTACTGACGTAGTACTCGACCAGGCACGCTCGTGCCTAAAAAAGGCACGTCTGTGTTGAGTCGGAAATTTCAGAATTTTGGTCCAATTTTAACTTAATTGTTGTAGGGATAATTTCCTAAAATTTTATCTTTTCTATGACGGCTATTTGAGTATATTAGGGTTTCCTTTTGTTATAAAAGGACCCTTTAGTTAATCAATCAGATCATATCTTTTTGAGCAATTAGAAATAGGACTCCTTGTATTATTCTTTCGTTCTTTCTCCATTATAGAGAAGAAGCTCTCGAATCCCCCACCTGTGGATGTAGGTCTAATTTGACTGAACCACGTAAATCCTTTTGTTCTTTGTTTATCTTCTTTATTGCTTTTCTCGTTTTAATTTTTCATTGACTTGTTCCGCATTGATCAAACACAATTACACCCTTATTTTCTAACAAAAAAGAAGGAGAGGGATGGGAATAGATAGGGAGGGGGGTGGAAGAATGATGAATTTTTCCTTCCAAATGTCTCCATTGTTAGAGTGATCAATTTCTTGCAATGTAATCCATTCATCCCCTCCAATTCCCTTCCTTCCTCATTTGTTATCCAAATGAAAGATTATTCATCCCTCCATTTTCCTTCCCTTCCTTTCCCTCCATTTCCCTTCCTTCCCTATGCCTCCATTTCCTTCAATCTAACCAATGGGTAAAAGTTAGTGCATTGTCATCTTAAGTAGTGATATTAGTTTACTCGTAATTAAATTAATAAATATATATAGATAATTCGTAATAAAAATGATCTTGTATACAAGTTTGACCCTATATGGTTTTGATGATGAGAAGCACACTTCAACTAACACTCCCATTGACACTATGTTTGGAGAACAATAGTGAAGGGAAAGGGTGGGGAAAGAAAAAAAGGGAAGAGAAAGGGAGCTGAGGGAAGGAGAAGGTGAACTTTCATTTTCCTTCCAAATCTCTCCAATAATGGAGGGATTTGGTTTATTATAAAGGGAAAATGGATCTTTCCAACTCTCTCCCATTCCCTCCTTGCATTTTATAGATATCTAAACAAAGGAGATGCATCCCTTCTTTTCTCTTCTTTTCCTTTCCCTCGTCTCTATCCAAACACAGTGTGAGTGTTTGCATTGTATATTTGCTTGCAAGTAAATTAAGGAGCATTTGAAGAGAAGCTTAGAACATAGCAAGCTCGAAGTAGAATGAGGATAACCAAGTTGATTGGGGGAAGAGTTCCTGAAAGAATATCTCTAATGAGAAGCAAGAAGAAATTACATAAGTGGTCCCTAACAAGAGCACATCTGAACTCTGTAACAGGAGTGTGACAACAAGCTCTATTGAAGAGCTTGGTCTGCGGTTCTAGCAAGGAATGACAGTTGGTAGCTAGGAGGCTGACTTGAAGATGACAACAACATCTATGGAGAATCTGGTTTGCGAGATCCGGCAACGAGAGTTAGCATGAGGCTAATATTAAAAGATGACAACCGGATTCATGAAGAACCTGGTCTGCAGTTCCAGGAGTGGAACATTGTCCTAAATTTCAATTAGCAGTGCACGAGTGCAACATGAAGACTAAAGTTAAGTTATAACTCTAGGATTCATTTAAATACAGTACAACTTGGAGTCAATATGTGAAACTTATTAGAAATGTAATAAGGCTTGACAAAGTAAATAAAATCGGAAGTTTTAGCTTAATGGGATTATAAGATAATTAAGTATTTTAATTAGTTAAAATTTGTTTTGGAAAAATTCTTTTTACAAATCTATATTTATTTTTCGATTTAAAAAATGATTGTATATGAAAATTTGCTTACTCGGGATTTAAGAAAATGATAAATCTATACTTAACCTGATTTAATATCAATCTTATTGATACTTATCTTTCTGTTTTTAACGTCACTTAGGCGCTACCCATATTTATGCTTAAATAGGAAATGAGTAGACTAAACAAAATGTGAGTTTATGCGTGAAACCTAAAGAGCACTTATATAAGAATAATTTTGTCAAGCTTTGTTATATTAGTTTTGGGTTTCATATGTTGCTTTTCATTCTTGTAATAGAGTCATTTAATTTAATTTGTTGTGTTGTAATTGGTTTTTGGGGTGTGAGAATTCTTGAGAACCTAGAATTATAATTGAAGAAGAGCATAATGTAGGCTTCTAGTGTGAGACCAAGTGAGTAGTGCTACGAGAATAGTACTTTGGACTTAAATTTGGGATTCAAGTGGTTGGGTGAGGAAGAGTTAGGTTCTTGGTGAGTTCTGGGTAACAAGTTCAGTGAAGAAACTTGAGAGAAAAAGGTCTATTTATAATTAGGTTGTAACTAGGTGAATTTGCCCTATCATAATAAAAGAGGATTTTACGAAACCCCTAAATTAAAGGATTAGAGTTTTGATTCCAATTGGACCTTGAAAGGTTTACTCGTAAAATCTGATGTCTTCTCTTTAAATTTCTTTACGCTTTTGTTTAAATTCGCAAAAATTAATTAACCATATAGAAACTAATTACAATTCACCCCTCTTAGTAGTTCGTCTCAATTAGCACAAGTATAATTCAAATCATATAAAAGCTAGTTTACTTATCAAAGACTTAATTAATCGATATGTGAATTGTTAAGGGTAACACATCTTGTATACACAATACAACCATCTTATACTTTTTTTTTTTTTTTTTTTTTTTTTTGGTAAGAAGCTAAGAAGGACCCAGCTGAACCAACAAATCTCACAAGTTTAGCAAGCTTAGCTACGCTGGTTAAAGCTTACGATTATAGGGTAGAGGTAAGTAAGGGAATATAATCCCCCTACTATCAAGTTAGAATTGATCCAAGCATATATAGTTAGTGGAGTTCGAATTTGTGACGATCTGAAAGTAACAAGATGAGTTTCTCACCATCTCTACCAAGTTTGTTTGGTTACAATAACCATTATAAAATTTACATGCGTGTCAGTGTACACGGCTTTTACTAATTTTTTTTATTTTTATTTTTTTTATTTATTATTATTTTTTTTAATTTAAGGTTGAAAACAATGCTTTTGCATTTTAATAAAGTGGGATCTCATACTCAACATTATATATATCCCTATTTGAAAGAGAGAGGTTGATGAAATTAAAATTTAAATCCGTGCTTTTTGTCACATGCCCTAGGTGTGTTATAGGACAATGTTTAAATACTTTTTTCTAAGATTGTAAATTGTAAATTTGGGGATTTATAACAATAATAATACATGTAGAATAATTGATTAAATTAATGCTTACTTAGCTTATTCTCAATAATCTTTCTTCTTGTAATTTCATATTATATGCAATATTACATTTATCATTTTCCTATATATATATATATATATATATATATATATATATATATAGAACAATTTATGTATAAAATTGCATATATCAACATCGTCATTATTATCATAATATCTTGATATACTATTAAGTACTACTACTAAAATGAATCATTTTAAAGTATTTGATAGAGAATGATATTTATATACGTCCATCAATAATCTTGCCACGACAATATAATTGACATGTAATATAAATACTCATATACATGTAATTATCATGATCCAAAATCATTAGTTTAAACAAGAAATAAATTCCAATAACTCAACAAAAAATGATTCAATGATTCTTACCTCAAAAGACTCGAATATGAAACACCCCATACAAATAATAACTCCGATAAATCGTATGCCAATCTCAAGGACGGAGCATCAACGGTCAAAAAACGTCCAACGGCAAAAAAGTAAAATGGAAAAATAGAAATGAAACTTGATAAAATAAAATCGAATGGTCAATATTGATTTGGCGGCTGCCGCCCCTCTCAGAAATGTGTCCCCCCGATCTTGGATTTGCAGTCCCCGACCCACATTGCATTTGTCGGTTACCTTACCTATACGAATTTTTTTTAATGCTAATTTTTTTTTTAATTTTATTAAATTATTGAAATATTAAAAAGGAAAGATACTACGAGTACTTAAATACTAAGTTAATTAAAGTACGATGCATGACATATCATATGCATGAGTCATACGACATCATCGTGTACTGGAGGGCATTATTTATGGATCTTATTTTCTTCCTTTTCCCCCATTTTTTTCCTATCAAATATTGCTCTATGTCGTAAGCTAGAAAAATTAAAAAAAAAAAAAAATTATTAGAAAAATCCCATTTCTCTAGTGACAAGTAAATGTAGTTCAAAATAACAACAACAATAATAATACTTGTTTTTATTTTTTCTTTTTATAATAACTTGTATACTATACATGGAAATTTGAGGATCAATAGAAAATGTGTAGTATGTGGCCAAAATAAATCTTCTTAAAATTGATACTAGATGGCAAAGTATTAACTTAAAATTACTCATATAATGTTTTATCAACTTTTGCAAGACACAATTTTGAATATTGATATTATACATTTTTTTTACACAATATTTATACATTATTTCCATTCTCTGTAGCTTTTTTTTTTTTTTTATAATAAAATTCTCTAAAAAGACAGGTGTACATTAATTTATCGGAAAACAGGTTAAAGTTATCTTAAAAGTATTTAAAGTTACCCTTTATACTACAAAAGTTATTTTTTTTTTTCTGATAATAAACTTATCTTACAAAAAACTTATAATGTATTAGATTAATTATACTAGCCTTTATATTATGTAAACATTAATTTATAAGAAAAAAGACATTAAAATAAAATTCAAATCAATGACAAATTAAAAATTACCCTTTAAAGGATTAAATTTACCATAAAAAAAGTTATAATTACCCTCAAACTAATTGTCTTACAATAAAATTAACGTACCTGCCTTACACAAGACTTATTGATTTAGTTCACTTTGGTCCTATATTATTTTATTGGATTAAGTAGTTGTTTTTCTCTTACTCAAGGAAAATAATCAAAATCAGTAGATGTTATCCTCGAAATATTATATTTGAAAACTAAAGTTGAAATAAAGAGAGTAATTTGATACAGGAATAAACTGCATTTTTATTTGAGTTGAATAATAATATAAAGCATGCTAGGTCATCTCTGATTACAAGTAATTTACAAAAAATAATCAAGTTAAAATAATTGTTTTATCTTTTATTATTTTATAAGTTACATATCCACTACATTTGATTACTACAAGTCATTTTAGGAATTCAAGTCATCTAAGTTTAAATTAACAAGTACTGTAACTTAATAATACAAAGTATTTTGTAAGTATCAAGTTTAAATTAATTCCTTATTCATATAATTGAATATTTTTATACTCTTTCTAATACAAAATTGGTAATTATTTTCGTAACATGTATCCGGACAAAAATACTTGTCAATATAATTTATAAAATGACATTTATAACGTTGCATTAATATTGTATGACGATTTACAAAAAAATTTATTCAAACATTCAAAATTAGTATGCTTTGCTCTTCTACCAACCCTAAGCTAAGGAAACCAATATGGATTTTGATAGGCTAATTTAAGAAAGTAAATAAATACAAAAATGGAGTAGAAGGTCGTCGAGGTAGGTTATTGGAACATTTTAAAAAAATTACAATAAATTTATAATAATAAATAGAAATTTGACAACCATAATATCTCTTCTATTTAAATAGAAGGCATTGTCTTGTCCAATGAAAAGACACCTTAATAGCACATAAATACTTAAGACTTATGGAAACCTCCATAGTCTTGATGGGTTCCTCATAACCCAATCATATCATATATCCAAGACTCCATATTTCTAATCTTTTGGGCATAATTCCTAGCTTTAACTTTTAAGCTAATCTTCCATAGCAACTTGCCTCAAATTAAGCGCAAGCTTAATTATTATACCATTCCTTAACCTGATTTCATTCCTTACCTATACTTATTTGTAATCGTATTATACACTTTGAATATTCTTCTTCTAGCCGTCTCTGATCAAATTTTTGAGCAACTTATCCGATATATATGAACGTTATTTTCCAATTGTAAATCAAACAAGCTAACTAGCTAGTAATGGAGTCGTTACTTAATGAGCCATCTCTCTCTCCTAAACAAATCAAAAACTCGAGGAGAAAAACCTACCACCTTCAAAAGCACCCCCACCAATACCAGTATCAGCACCAAGCCGCTCGACTGCCTAATATTTTGAGACAGTCGAGCTGCGGTGCTATACCTCATAAATATGCACCACCTCCGCCACATGTACAGTTGGAGATGGTGCATGCACTTGCGGGAGGTGTATTTTTGAATCACTTTCCTAAACAATATTCTCACTCCTCTCTCCCTTCAATATTACCTACTTATCACCACCAAAAGATCCATCAACAGCCGCCTCTCCTCCCTCTTCCCGCCGTCTCCAAACCCGTTTTCCACTCTCTCCCTCCTCCTCCGCTTACTCGCAACCACTCTCTCCCTTATCCCCTCCCCAAAAAGCAACCCAGCAAAACCAAAATGAATCCATCAAAAAAATCAACAGCTCCAACAAAAAACCCGAAGAAAGATGTTTCTGATAAATCTAAGGCCGGAACAAAAGGGATAATGATGACAAAGAACGGATCATCGTTAGTTGAGAATGATCAGCCGTCTGTTGGGCCAGCTAAAGGGGCGAAACCCGGCCCGGTGAGCACTCCGAAGGAAGCCAGCCGGGTTTTAAAGGCGGTGAATGATAAGAATGAAATTGTAAATGAGAAAGAGAAGTACTTCAGTACAACATTAGCATCAGTTTTTAGTATATCTCCTGAATCTCCTCCGCCAAGCAGCCTGCCTTTGCCTAAGTTTCCTTTAAGGAAGCTGCAGCAAAGTAAGCTTTGCTGCACTGCCGAGGCGGCTGCTGCTGCGGAGGTTGATTCCGGTGCTACGGACAACCTCTGTCGCATGCTCAAACTCCGGTGAGACGGTCTAATTTTAGTACTCCGTATTATTATTACTTGAATACGTACAAGGTGGGTTTACCTTTTTTTTTTTTTTTATGGGGTTTATTTATGATTTAAGTAACATGATTGATTAGTACTTAATTAAGTAAGTAATTATGTAGATATATTAAAGGCAAGATTCTTCTATTTTGATATGCCTATAATATTGGTGAGAAGAATATGGTCCACTGTTTTATTATGGATCTACTCTTCTTTTCAAAGCTTCACACACCATACATGTTGGGAGCGACATACTCGTGTTAGTTTGTAATGTCTTTTAATATTTATCTGTTTATGTATGAAATTAATTAAAAGGTGAAGTTGTGACTTGTGATCGCCACTGTTGATAAGTATTAGGTGACTCGTACTTCGTTGCTTTGTCCGCCCGATCGGGCGGACATTACCCGGTCTGACCGGGCGGAAGAAGAAGAGGTGCCTGGCAAATTCGTTGAAGAAGCTGCTCTCGCGCGCCCGACCGGGCGAGCTTTCGCCCGACCGGGCGAGCTTTCGCCCGACCGGGCGAGCCTTCGCCCGATCGGGCGGACATTGCCCGATCGGGCCGGGCGGAAGGGGTTTTTTGGAGTACTTCGGTTGTTGGAAAAGACGTGTTCTCGCGCCCGATCGGGCGGGCCTTCGCCCGACCGGGCGATCTGGGTTTTTTCAGCGATTACGAATTTAATATTTATCATATTGTGATATTGTAACCGAAGTATATCTTAATTAGGAATCACTACTATATAAACTTCCTATTATCATTATTAGGGTAACGGAGAGAGAAACACAAGAGAGAGAATACTTTGAGTGATTAAGTTCTTCATTGTAATCTTTGTAATCTTTGCCAGTTTATAGTGAAATCATTCGATCTCGGTGCCCGTGGACGTAGCTATCACATCGATAGTGAACCACGTAAATTCTTGGTGTTGTTCTTATTGTTTGCATTGAATTTCTTTATTGTTTTCTTGTTTGTTTACGACCTTTGCTTCCGCTGTCGCACAACAATTGGTATCAAGAGCTCAGGTTCAATCCTTGGAGAGTTTCTTGAAGATAACAATGGCAGGAGATTCAACAATAAGAATTGAGAAGTTTACCGGGAAAAATAGTTTCGGGCTATGGCAAATTAAGATGAAGGCTCTGTTAAAACAACAGCAGATATGGCGTCCGTTGGCTCCAAAGAGTACTACTTCGGAGTCAGAAGATGGACCGACTGACCCGCAGTTAGAAGTTATGGAAGAGAAGGCACACTCTACCATATTACTTAGTCTTGATGATCAAATCATCACGGAGGTGGCTGATCAGGAAACGGCGGCTGGATTGTGGCTGAAGCTGGAGTCATTGTATATGACTAAGTCGTTGACCAACAAATTATTACTGAAACAGCGGTTGTTTAGCCTCCGGATGCAGTCAGGTACTTCCTTACGGGAACATCTAGAAAAACTTAACTCTATTTTGCTTGATTTACGTAATTTAGATGTTAAAATTGATGATGAGGATGCTGCGTTGATTTTACTTGTATCTCTACCGTCTAGCTTTGAGAATTTTGTAGAGTCTTTTGTTGTTGGTAAGGATTCTATAACCTTAGAAGAAGTGAAGGCAGCACTTCATACTAGGGAACTCAGAATGAAAGCTACGAGTGATAATGGGGATAATGGTAGGGGTTTAACAAGGGGAACAATGCTGGGTCGGGTGCTGGAAACGGCAAGGATGGATCTAGTAAAACTACTACTAAAACATGTTATTACTGTAAAGAACCGGGTCACTTTAGGAATAATTGTCCGGTGAGGAAAAACAAGTCCCAGGCTGCTGTAGTTGAAGAGAAACCGAATGAGAGCTATAATTCAGAGGAAGATTTAGCATTAGTCAGTTCTGCTAGGTCTGATGATTTATCTGATAACTGGGTTCTAGATTCGGGGTGTTCGTTCCATATGTGTCCACGTCGAGATTGGTTTGATACATATGAACCTCGCAATGGGGATATGGTTATAGTCGGTAACAATGCTCCATGTAAGGTCACAGGTATTGGTTCCATGAGGTTGAGGACTGTTGATGGGCGGAGGTTAACTTTGACTAATGTACGGCATGTTCCTGCTTTAGGAAAGAATCTGATTTCATTGGGTACCCTGGATGACTTGGGGTACAATGGTGTGTTTTCAGATGGGGAGTTGTGTATTTTCAGAGGTTCTGAGTTGGTACTTAAGGGTATCAAAAGGAACACCCTCTATGTTTTTGAGGGTGTTACACTGCCTAGTTCTGCGGTTTGCGCATCTGTATCTCACCAGGAGATGACTAAGATTTGGCACATGAGGCTTGGTCATATGGGGGAGAAGGGGATGCAGCTATTGTCCAAGAGGGGTCTTCTATCCGGGGTCAAGGTTGCCAACCTTGAATTTTGTGAGCATTGTGTGTTTGGTAAGAAACACAGGTCAAAGTTCAGCAAGGGTGCTCACATTACTGATGCAGTGCTCGATTACATCCATTCAGATTGCTGGGGTCCATCTAGAGTTGAAGGTATGGGAGGTTACCACTATTTTGTGTCATTTGTTGATGACAAGTCCCGATACACATGGCTTAGGTTGCTTAAGTCAAAGGATGAGGCCTTCAAAGTTTTCAAGCAATGGAAAGCTTTGGTGGAAAATCGACAAGGAAGGAAGATCAAGAAGCTACGAACGGACAATGGGCTAGAGTTTTGCAAAGACGAGTTTAATCAGTTCTGTGCAGATGAGGGTATAGGTCGGCATCATACTGTCAGGAAGACACCACAGCAGAACGGTGTAGCAGAACGGGTTAATCAGACACTGCTAGAGAGAGTTCGATGCATGCTCTCTAATGCAGGGCTTGGGAGGAGGTACTGGAGTGAAGCTGTGTTAACAGCTTGTTATGTCATTAATAGGGGTCCTCATTCTGGAATTGATTCCAAGATTCCGTTTGAGATCTGGAGTGGTAAGTTGCCTAATTTTTCGAATTTGAAGATTTTTGGTTGTGTTGCTTATTATCATGTTATTGAGGGTAAGCTGGATCCACGAGCCAAGAAGGGGTGTTTTGTTGGGTACGGGGATGGTGTGAAGGGGTTTAGAATTTTTTCACCTTCGGAGGGTCGGGTCATTCTTAGTAGGGATGTTACTTTCGATGAAAACACCATGTATTCAATTAAAAATGCAGAGATTTCAGATTTGAGAAGGGAAGGAGACAATTTATTACAGACAGATGGGGTACTTGAGGTACATCAGTCTACCATTGCTGATTTACCTCGGGTACAATATATTGATGATGATGCTGATGTTCCAGTGCCGGGTACTCCTGAACCTGAGATTACTCCTACTCATTCTAACTCTGGGGATGAGGTGGAGCAATCTAATCAGGGGTCATCTAGTCAACCTGACACCATTCTTGAGATGCCTAAACGAGTTATCAAGAAGCCTGTTAGATTGATTGAAGAGATGGAGGGAAGAAATTGCTGTGTTGATGCGATGACAGGTTATGCATTGAGTGTAGCTGATGATGTAGAGTCTTTTGAACCTGCCACATATAAACAAGCAATTAGTTGTAGTGAGTCTGCGCAATGGCTTGCCGCAATGGGTGAAGAGATGCAGTCTCTTTACAAGAACAGAGTGTGGGAACTGGTAAAGGTACCGGAAGGGAGGAAGCTTGTGGGTTGTAAATGGATTTACAAGAAGAAAGAAGGGTTGTCGGAAACTGAGCAAATACGTTTTAAGGCTAGGCTAGTTGCTAAGGGGTTCAGTCAGGTAGAAGGGGTTGATTTTGTTGAGATATTCTCACCTGTGGTTCGACATACTTCTATCCGTGTGTTATTGTCAATTGTAGCACATTTTGATCTTGAGCTGGAGCAGTTGGATGTTAAAACGGCTTTCCTTCATGGCGATTTGGAGGAGGAGATTCTGATGAAGCAGCCCGAAGGATTCGAAGTTCCTGGAAAGGAACACTATGCCTGCAGATTGCTAAAGTCATTGTATGGACTTAAGCAATCCCCCCGACAGTGGTACAAAAGGTTTGATTCTTTTATGGTTTCACAAGGTTTTGACAGGAATTCATATGATTGCTGTGTGTATCATAGTAAGCTGGATAATGGTTCCATGATTTATCTTTTGTTATATGTTGATGACATGTTGGTTGCCACAAAGAATAAATCTGATATTGCTAGATTAAAGGAGATGCTTAACTCGGAGTTTGACATGAAAGACTTGGGTGCAGCTAGGAAGATTTTGGGTATGGAGATCTACAGGGATCGGGCTAGAGGTAAGCTTTTCTTGACTCAGAAAAGCTACATTGAAAAGATTTTGTCTCGTTTTGGGATGGAAAAATCGAAGCCTATAAGTACGCCAACTACTGTTAGTTGTAAGTTGTCTTTGTCTATGTCACCTCAATCAGAGGAGGAGTTGTCTTATATGTCTAGAGTTCCATATGCAAATGCGGTTGGTTGTTTGATGTATGCTATGGTCTGTACTAGGCCGGATATTGCGCATGCCGTTAGTGTTGTAAGCAGGTTTATGGCTCGACCTGGGAGGGAACACTGGCAAGGGGTGAAAAGGATTTTTCGCTACCTGAGAGGGACAACTGATATTGGTCTTGTGTACGGGAATGGTAGGGAATGCTTGGTCACTGGGTACAGTGATTCTGATTATGCAGCTGATGTGGATACCAGGAGGTCTGTGACTGGTTATGTGTTCACTTTGGGTGGTTCTGTGGTTAGTTGGAAGTCTACATTGCAGTCATCAGTTACGTTGTCAACTACTGAAGCTGAGTATATGGCTTTAACTTCTGCAGCTAAGGAGTCTATTTGGCTCAAAGGCCTAGTAGGTGAACTGGGTATTGCACAGGATTTTGCTACAGTGTATTGTGATAGTCTAAGTGCGATTTGCTTAGCTAAAGATCAAGTACACCATGATCGGACAAAGCACATTGATGTCAGGTATCATTTCTTGCGTACTGACAAGAGGATTAAGGTGAAGAAGATTGGGACTGCTGACAACCCGGCTGATTTCTTCACTAAGCCTGTTCCGTTTAGCAAGTTTAAACATTGCTTAGACTTGCTAAATATTGATTACTACGTGATGTAGTAGGCCCTGAGGGGCGAAGTTGGGGAGCTCCTGGTGTAGGTGTGTTGGCCTTAAGGTGGAGCTTGCCCGGGGCTTGTGATGCAGGTGGAGCATTATGAGTTGTTATACTTGGAGACGAGTATGTGATGGGTCTTGGTTGAAGACTTATCGGGATGTATGGCTTATGCATGAGTCTTGCATCGGGTTTGGCTTGAGATGTTTTTCACTATGTCTTGATGGGGTCGTTTGCTGACTACGAGTTCTCGTCAAGGTGGAGATTGTTGATAAGTATTAGGTGACTCGTACTTCGTTGCTTTGTCCGCCCGATCGGGCGGACATTACCCGGTCTGACCGGGCGGAAGAAGAAGAGGTGCCTGGCAAATTCGTTGAAGAAGCTGCTCTCGCGCGCCCGACCGGGCGAGCTTTCGCCCGACCGGGCGAGCTTTCGCCCGACCGGGCGAGCCTTCGCCCGATCGGGCGGACATTGCCCGATCGGGCCGGGCGGAAGGGGTTTTTTGGAGTACTTCGGTTGTTGGAAAAGACGTGTTCTCGCGCCCGATCGGGCGGGCCTTCGCCCGACCGGGCGATCTGGGTTTTTTCAGCGATTACGAATTTAATATTTATCATATTGTGATATTGTAACCTAAGTATATCTTAATTAGGAATCACTACTATATAAACTTCCTATTATCATTATTAGGGTAACGGAGAGAGAAACACAAGAGAGAGAATACTTTGAGTGGTTAAGTTCTTCATTGTAATCTTTGTAATCTTTGCCAGTTTATAGTGAAATCATTCGATCTCGGTGCCCGTGGACGTAGCTATCACATCGATAGTGAACCACGTAAATTCTTGGTGTTGTTCTTATTGTTTGCATTGAATTTCTTTATTGTTTTCTTGTTTGTTTACGACCTTTGCTTCCGCTGTCGCACAACAGCCACAATATATTTTTTGAGTTGTGGTGAGCAAGAGAACTTTCGCATAAGTTTGTACTTGTTTTTTAAGACTATGAAAGAATATTCAATAATAGTTACGGAATTATACGCCTGGCCTTGAGTTCCTATTGTTAAGAATCTTATAATGGTCTTCATTAACTCTTCAATTAATGTTGAATTATTTTATTAGTAAGACACCAAATAGAGCATCTCTAGCTTTAATTACGGGGAATTCCCAGTTCCTCATTGTGAGGAACATGTTTTGTTTCTCATGGGGTATGTGTCAAGATCTGATAGTTTCATCCATTACACATAGGCGGTCCCCATAAGTGAAAAGCATCAAATTATTTTCCAAAATGTCATTATGAGGAACAAAAGTGTTCCTCATAATGAGGAAGTGGGGCTCCCTCATTAATTACTATATCACATGATATTATCATTCAAGGACAGTTTTGCAATGGCTATAATTATTATAGCCACTACAAAAACGAAATCTACCTACACCATTGATTATCATTATGTAAATTAGGACTATTGATTTAAGTTGACCATAAAAATACCCAATAAAATTTCTTTAACTGTTTTTTCTTAATCCTGTACACAATAAACTACTCCATTGATGATTTTCTGCAAAGTACGAATAACAAAACAATCCACTTAACATGAAATTCATCAATTAGTGCAAGAATGACCAGGGAGAGTTATGGAGAGCAATAACTAATTAATTATGAGCTGTATAATTATCCTATCCAATTATCCATGTAGTTCGTATAAAACTATCCAATGTATATAATCGTATTCCTTTTTTCAAGGTTAGTTGGCAGTTTTCCACTGATTGTTCTTTAATCCTATCCATGTTAATTGTTCCTCCATACCTAATTAATGGAGATTTAGGTTGAAGGTTGAATATTTAGAACTACATCCATGGTAGCGACAATTTTTTTTTTTTTTTTTGGGTAAAAATTATAAAAAATGATAAACGGGTCTGAATCACACCCGTCACAATTGTCCACTTTTTTCAACCAAGTAGGTTTCATCTCAAAACCATATGGCAATGAGGGGGGTAACCCCTTAACCTTATAAAGTGGACACAACTTTCTTGTTTTTTCAATGTGGGATACATTTCCCAACACTTTTTCACTCTTTCTATGTGGGACAACGCTTTCACTCACATGTGGGTTTGCTCATGAGCTTAACATGTCAAGAATGTGAATCCTTGGTTTTCATATTACTGTGTAAGGAGTATATATACAACCTATGCAAGGGCCTAAACTATGGCCCAATAGTTAACTAAATACAATAATAAATAGGCTTAACACCCCCCCCTCAAGTTGAAGAATGCAAATCACAAATGCCCAACTTGTCTAATAAATACAAAAATTGTAGCTTGCCCAAAGCTTTCGTAAAAATAATATCGGCTAGTTGTTCATTGGTGTTCACGTGTGATGCACTAATAATAATACCATCTTGTATGGCATCACGAATGTAATGACAATCAACCTCAATATGCTTTGTGTGCTCATGGAAAACTGGGTTTTGGGCAATGTACAATGTCGATTAACTATCACAAAATATACTCATCGCACGCGGATGTGCCACGCCCAAGCTACCAAGCAATGCCTTCAACCACTTCAATTCCAAAGTTACCGCAACCATAGATCAGTACTCTGCATTTGCAGAAGAGCGAGAAACAGTATGTTGCTTCTTGGTTTTCCAAGAGATCGGAGAACACCAAGAAACACCAACCAACCTGTAATAGAACACCTCGTCAAAGGGAAACTAGCCCAATCCAAGCCACACCACCCCGTCAAATGCAAGTCTCAATCCGATCGTAGAAGGATTCCCTGACCCAGATATCACTTCAAGTAGCGAACTGTACAGAGGGCCGCATCCTAGTGTTCCTGACGAGGGTGTTGCATAAACTGTGCCAAGATATGGAGGGTGTAAGCTAGATCAACACGAGTGAAAGACAAATAAATCAAACGACCCACAAGTCGTCTATACACCTCAGAATCATTAAGAAAAGTACCCTGTGATTGAGCCAGATTGTGATTTTGCTCTATCGAAAACCTGGCCGGCCGAGCTCCTTACAAACCTGCTTCCGCAATAATATCAAGAGTATATTTGCGTTGGCACAAGAAAATCCCCTCATGACTCCGAGCAACTTCAATACCAACAAAATACTTCAAGACCCCCAAATCTTTCATATGAAAGCATTCACTCAAGAACTTTTTAAAAGCAAAAATCGCAGAAGAAGTATTACCCGAGATTAGTATGTCATCAACATAAACCAAAACACTAAGATGAATATTCCCTTGATTCAGAGTAAATAGAGAATAATCAGAGTACGACTGCTTAAAACCGTACCTTTTGAGAGAAGTGGCTATTTTAGCAAACCAACAACGAGGTGCTTGCCAGAGACCATACAACGATTTTTATAACCGACACACCACACCAGGTTTGTTACCATGGAATCCGGGAGGAGGCTTCATATACACTTCCTCATCAAGGTCATTGTGAATAAACGCATTATGAACATCCATCTGATGCAATTCTCAATTGTTCGCAGCAGCAACGGCTAAGAATGCACGCACCGTAACCATTTTGGCCATTGGAGAGAACGTCTCATTATAATAAATGCCTTCAACTTGGTGATACCAAAGATAACAAGACGTGCCTTTACCTCTCAACGGTGCCATCAGAATTATACTTGATTTTACAAACCCAGCGCCTAAAGCTTTTTTCCCTGGAGGTTACTTTTCCATGACCCAAGTCTCATTGTCTTCCAAAGAATTGATTTCTTTTTGCATAACTTCTCTCCACCCTACATTTGTCATGGCTTCCTTGAAATTACGGGGATCAGTGCCTGCTATCACAACTTTAAGAAATATACGGTGTCGCAAGGAAAATTTTTCACAATTAACAAAATGTGCTATAGGATATGGAGTACCTGAGGAGCATGGAGAAGGTGAACTAGGAGGACTCGTTGCTAGTACAGTATGTGAGACGTAATCTTTGTGCCAACCCGGGGGACGTCGTTCTCGATTACCGCGCCCAAGCTCAACAGATACAGGGTCCACTGTTGCGGCAGCAACATCACTGGCCACATGAGGGCTGCCAGCAGCTGCGCTATTGCCCAAATGAAGGCTGCTAGCAATAGCAGCAGTTCCGTCCGCAAGGGGGTTGCGGTGTACGCTGCCAGCAGCAGCAGTAGGCTGGGTGTATTAGACACGGTCTGCTTCACTTACCTCCAAAACCGTCTCCAAATCATCCAAAAAATCAAAATCAACCCTCGACTCATCCTCATTCAACATAGTAGTAGCCACATTATTATCGGGGCCCACATTTAAGGTCTTTTCGCTAGCAAAAAGAAATTCATTCTTAAAAAACTTCACATCACGTGACATAAATATTTCACCCGTCTCAAGATCATAAAGTTTCCAACCCTTTTTACCATGTGGATAGCCAACAAAAACACACTTCCGACTCCTAGGTGCAAATTTATCTCCCTTAGCTTTTTTTATTATGAGCAAAGCAAAAAGAGCCAAAAACCCGTAACTCATCAAGACTAGGTTCTTTTCCGAATAAAACCTGATATGGTGTTTTATTTTGCAGCAAATGAGATGGAGTACGATTAATTAAAGAAACTGCCCCAAGAACACACTCACCCCAAAAACCAATAGGCAAATTCCCTTGAAACATCAAAGCACGCCCCACATTCAATATATGTTGATGTTTTCGCTCAACATGACCATTTTGTTAAGGTGTCCCAACACAAGAAGTTTGAAAAATAATGCCATGTTCATTGAAATATGGAAGCATGAAAATAATTGAATTTTGTTCCATTGTCCCTCCTCACTTATTTGAATGACTTTTCAAATTAACGCTCAATCATAGCAAAAAAAAAGATAAAAATGCGGAATAAAATTTAGTTTTGGAATTCAACAAATAAACCCAAACACCTCTTGAATAATCATCAACCAAAGTAAAAAAATAATGTGCACCACAAGTAGGAGTTTTATACGACTTCCACATAATACAATGTATCAATTCAAAAATACGACTTGGCTTTACTATCGCTATTAGGAAAACTATCCCTTGATTGTTTCGCTTGAGGACACACATCACAAGGCTTTATTTAAATTTTTCTTATGAGTACTACTACAAACAGCAGGAACTAACTTGACAGCTCTATCCAACGGATGCCCAAGTCTTGTATGCCATAGCTCAAAATCTGACAATTTAGGAACTTTCACGCACATACTGTAGGAATTCGCCGAAAATAACAAAGTTCGTCCTTCCGTTCACCGGCTCCAATCAAGCTCCCCGAATGTTGGTCCTTTATAGCACATAGAGAATTAGTGAAACGAACAAAGCAATGTGAAACATCAATCATTTTAAACACCGATATCAAATTGCATTGTAATTGAGGAACAAAGAAAACATGCTCCAAAATTATGTCATCAGCCAAATGAACACGATCGTCCTTTAAAGCCATTGCTTGTTCACCATTAAGGAGACCCACGGGACACGGCGAGATCGAACAAACATCCACCAAGCAAGATTCATCCTCGAACACATGATGAGATGCCCCCGTATCAATAATCTAAGAGGAAGACAAAGACTCACCTTGCATTCGCTCTTGTTGATGGTGATTAACAATATTCAACAAGACCCGAACATCCTCAAGTTTGAAGTCAGCCAAAGAAACGTTGTCCTCAACGATTTGTGAAGACCCAGTAAGTGCTTTGGTGCGGACAGTAGGGGAAGCAGAGGCAGCAGGTTCGGCTGGGTAGAAGGGGGCTTTAAAGACTGTCGCGAGGAACCAACAACTCTTTTTCCGCTAGCACGCTTCAATTCAAACCACCATTCAGGAAAACCATGAAGCTCGAACATCCATCATTGTCATAACCCGATTTCTAGCAGTGGGTGCAAAACAATTTAGATTTATCCCGACGATCAATACTCCCCTTCCTGCACACTGACGGTACAACAAACACTGCACATGAGCATCCTTCGTTTTCTCCTTCTCTGCCTTCCCCTAGCAATATCACGAGACTCCTTCTCTTGAAGGAGGGCTTGATAGGCTCGGTTCAAATCGGCAAGAGGTTGTTGTGAAAGGAAGTTTGTTTGTACCGTAGCATACAAGTAATCATCAACACCAATTAAAAACTGGTGCAACATCTTTTCCTCCCTGTCAGACGAATACTTGTCAGCCACATCACAAGTACAATGGCCACATTCGCAGCCATGAAAAGGTTTGAGTCGCGTGAGGTCGTCAAATAGAACCATTAATTTAGTGTAATAGTCTTCTACACTCATGCCCTTTGTCTGCTTACAATCCGTGATTTTTACTCGCAATTGTTGTAAGCTAGGTCCATTCGAAATACAAAAACATTTCTCCAAGTAATCCCAAAGACGCTTCGCCTTCTCAAAGTAAGGAATTGATGCCGCAACTTTGGAGTCCATAGACCGCAATAACAAGGAAACAAGTATCGAATTGACCGTCTTCTAATCAAGCAGCTTCTTTTTCTCAATAAGTTTGGTGATGGTTCCATCAACAAACATAAAATTTTCGATGAGATCCCAAAGACAAAGTGATTGCCCTAGACCACGCAAAGTAATTATCTCCCTTTAAGATTATGTGTGTAATCAAATTTCCCAGCTGATCGTCGACACCAAGGTAAAACAGAGAAGAAGGATCAATCTTCCCGTGTTCAGCCATTGTAGATGATTAAACGTGATTTTTTTTTTTTTTAGATTTTAGGGTTTTTAGGGTATGATTGCTCCGATACCATGTCAAGAATGTGAATCCTTGGTTTTCATATTACTGTGTGTGGAGTATATATACAACCTATGCAAGGGCCTAAACCGTGGCCTAATAGTTAACTAAATATAATAATAAATAGGCTTAACAAAAAATAAATTAGTTTTTAAAATTATTTATAATTTAGAAGTCAAATATATGAATGGAAAATTTAATCAATTATTTTTTATGCAAAGGTAGGATAAGTCCCGTTTATTAATCAACAAATAACAAATTACACCACGAAACGGAGGGTGGTTACCCCAAGATCATCCTCCATGAGCAAGTTCTTTATTTCGATCGGAGGCGAAATAAATAATCCCCTCTTCAAGCACAACCCCCAAATTAGCCAAACAATCAGCTACTTTGTTAATTACCCTCCCTAAAGCAGTGAACAAAACGAAAATTACAACCAAAAGATGTGATTAAACTACGACAACTATTAAGAATGTGATATAACTCTCCACCATGGTGATCTGGATTTTGCAGCGCTTCAAGGCAAGCCTTATTATCCATCTGTAACTCTAGTTTAGCAATTCCCAAAGCCTTTTCCATACGTAGACCTTGTTCAGCTGCCAACAGTTCAGCTCTGTAGGCTTTGCAAATGCCAAAGTTAGCAGCAAAACTCTGCAAATGCCTACTAGTAACATCACGCAAGATGCCCCCTCCACCAGCTAGACCAGGAACCCCCTTTGCTTCCCCATCAGAATTTAAAACAACCCATCCCAAAGGAGGAGTAAGCCAACGAACCAAGACTTCCCTTTTAGCGGTGTTATACTTGTTCAAATCCTTTCCCAACTCAAAAGCATTCCAAGTTTCATCAGTTTTGGAGCAAAGAAAACTACCTGTTCAATAGGTATTTGATCCTCTCTGCCAAATAAAGCATTATTACGCCATTTCCATATCCACCATTAGGTGGTGGCAAATGCAGTAGGCCATTTCTCACAAAAAATCAGACCATTTGCTTCTAAATTGCGAGTCATCCACTCATTCAAATTCCCAGACCATAATGAAGGGTAGTGAGCAGTCCCTCCAAGGCTTCTCTAAATAACCGTAGAGGTTTGGCAGTGACGAAGCAAATGTAGTAGATACTCTAAATTCAGCATACATTTCTTACATCGCAGATCATCGGTCAGTTGGCATTTGAGACGATTTGAATTACATAATACTCAATCATGTAAAATAAGTCAGAGGAAAGTTCGAACCCTTTGTTGTACTCTGGTACTCCATGCCAGCTCTCATTTAGAATCAACAGGGACACTATCATGCTCTTTCATAATATGCAAGGCATATCTTATTAAGAAGCGTTATGTCTTGGAGGCTTTCTAATATATCAAATCACTTGCATATGAGTCTTCTTGTAATTTATGAGCAGCAATTAATTGAAGGTTTTATGTCTTCGTCAAGTGCAATTACTAAATATATAAATGGATCAAATTATGGAGATAATTAAGTTCATTCATTTGGGTCGTCGTTATATCATAGTTAAAGGTACCAACGATCTTTGGGCTAATAAAATAGGCCAAATCCCAATTGAACGGATCCCATAAGGTCACACAAAGGGGCTAGATTGAGCATAAGAGGAAGAATCCCATGATTGGCCTTCTCCCTCTAGGTGGCTGGCTATGTGGGTAGTATTGGAGGGTTTCGGGCTTTCTAACCTAGTCTAATAATAATATGATTATATATAGACTAGGTGCCTAGGGTTTTACATAATACACTTTACTGTTAATCAAACCCGAGTTAGCAAACATGAAACCAACCCCTCTCAAACTCCCTCTCTTACTTCACTCTCTGTCCTCCTTGCGCCGGTGATAGTACACGGTGGTGGTGGTTCGTGGTGGCCGGTTGTCCGCAAAGGTGGTGATCATGGTGTTTCCCCTTCATCCGACCAATATAACATTGATGGACGGCCATTTGAATCCTGTGGACTAAGTAGAGGAACAATGTTAGGGGCTCTGTTCTCTCTCTAAATGACAGTCAATTGCAATGCGGAAATCACGCTTCAAAGGTATATTATGTGATTCTTGTGTGTTATGCATGTGATCCCGTTTTAGGTGCGTATGAATGAGATTCATGAAATTCCTCTTAGAATATCTAAATCCCTATAGAGGTATCAGCTAACCTCTTGCATGAACACATTTGATCATAATAATATGATTATTTAAGGTCCATGTTCATAATTTTATAATCAATTAAGATGGGGAATTAATTTAATTATGGGTCAATTATTATTTTAAATGCGATTTAACTTTTGGAACGATTAAATGTGATTTTAATATTGCTCAAATTACCCTAGGAAGGACCGAAAATTAGCCCCAGTTCGAAATTTTCGAACACCCGAACCCAAATTTCGAATTTTTCGAAAATTCTAGCCTTAATATCTGATTTTTGTGTTTGATTTTGGTTAAATTCGATTTGTTTTAATGTTTCTTAATTTTAATTAGGTTGAATTATGCATAAAAATGTTTTCTGTATGATCAACAATTTAATCTTAAGAGTTAGAATTAAATTAGAATTAGATCAACAATAAAAATTTATTTAATTATTTTCAAAATGAAAATCAGATTTTATTTTGGGATAAAATCAAATTTCAAAGTTGTTATTTTGATAATTAGCCATAATTAAGTTGTTAATTTTGGATAGAGTTTGTAAGGATATTTTGAGCAATATTCCAAATGGATAATAATTGATTTAATAATGTAATTATCCCATTATTATTTTAGAAAACAATTGATTTTAAAATTATTTGATAGACTAATAATTAGGATAGTGTTTCGGGGTTTTTTAGAATCCCTCGGGATATAGGTCTTGAATATAGCAGGACAGTCTTGGACACCTGCAAAACAACGAATATTCCTTTTGATGGAATATTCGCCTCCGACGATCAACTTAGTGATCGAAAAACGAAGGAATGAATATAGAGAGAGAAAGTATAGAGAAGTTAGAGAAAATTGCTTATGTAATAATGGAGATGTCTCTATCCACCCCTCCCATCATATATGATTGGGGTATTTATAGGGGTGGAAATGTGTGTCCTTTAGAGTTGGAGCCCTAAAAATGTGCATCTTGATTGGCGGCGCAATTAGTGCAGGTTACATGTCCTTTGGGGGCGCCGCTATGAAGCTTTCCTCGGTATTTGGGCCTCCGGATGTAAGGAGGCCTTATCTCTATCACGTGCTCTTTTGTTGGCCACGTGTCATCTTTAATATGGGACACGTGTCGCACTTTTATTATGCCATGTGTCACTATGGGATTGGACCACGTGATGGGGTATTTTTACCCTAAACATTTTCCCCTTAGAGGGGGTGGCTCGTACCATATGGGCCACCTCCTCTGATTTTTACTCGTCCAGGTACGTTCGAGTACCGGGCTGATGGAGCAATTTGGTTGGAACGGGCATACTACTTTATCCGCCTGATTTTGGGATAGATCCTTTGGGCTAACTACCTTGATCCGTCCACCTGATTTCATCTCTAGACCTAAGTCTTCAAATTAGACGGACGAGGGGTGCCGCCTATAATCAGGGGGGACACCTGTTCTCCGTATTTTCTTGACTGACGGTTCGAGTTTGCTGACCTGGGCGTTTATTTTGACGCGTCGTTTGGGTAACCGTACATCTTCCCTGTCTATAAAGACGGAATGATTTAAATAACCGTTTGAGATTCTAGGTTAGGTTTTTTCAAAAAGAGTTGTTTGGGCTTCTGGGCAGGAAAGGTGATTTTACCATCTTGCCACCATAAATTTGCCTGTAAATAAGACCTGTTTGATTTCATTAGATCACTTTGGAAATATGTGATTTTTAGAGAGAGATTAGAGCTTTTAGAGAGAGAAAGTGATTTTTTCCCCAATCTTCAAGAGCTCCGCCGTGACTTTGAGTTTTCCGTCTGAGTTTTTTGAATTTTCCAATCAACCCACCAAGATCTTCAAAGTCTTCGAGTTTTCTACTCGTACAGAGGTAACCGTCTACTTTTCTTTATTTTTTCCTTTTCCGTACTTGCTTATTTTTTAAACACGAATTGGCACAATACTCGGACTCGTCCATTTCTCCTCATGAGGTTGGTTGTTCGCCTGGAACTGAGGAGTCTAGAGTGGACAGAGACTCCTCCTCCTCTCTTTGGAGTGGGTCCAATTCTAGTGCATACCAACTCACCCCTACCTATTCTTCTTAGTCCCAACATGGCGCGTACGAGACGAACGTACGAGTGTGATGTCGCTAGAAATCCGGACGGCAGCATGGTCGACCCCCTAGTCCCTCATGATCCGAGTAACACGAATGGGGAGAATACAGACGCTACTATTAGTAGTAGTGCCTATTTAGTTGTGGAGGTGACCACCTCCTTTTCCGAGCAACATACCCAACTAAACACCTCTCGGTCTTCTTCTAGACGGGCAAGGATAGGAAAGACTGTGGCGTCCGAGCCAAATCCAGTACAACGCCTTTTGCAATACACCAAATCGATTCTGAGTCCGTCCAAGCTGCAATCTTCTGAGAGGCATCCTTCAATTCAGGCGGACACTAGGTCCGGCCAAGGGGGATCGTCTAACCCCAATCTCCAACAACCCTCAACGCAATCTACCAGGTCGGCTAGGCCTATGACTGGGATACATATTTTTGAACTGTACAACCTGCCCTCCCGCAGGTTCCTCCTTCGGGAAATCAGGCGGACGCTGATGGAGAGAAGAAAGATAAGGGTAAAAGACCCTTGGTTACTGAGACTTTGCAGGGATCCATGGACAGAAGCTCGGTCGAGGCTGTTACCCTGGAAAAAGTCTTGTCCTCTGCATTCGGCTCGGCCAGGGCCCCTGAACCACTGTCCGGCAAACAAGAAGCTGAAAATTCGGACGCCGATCAGGCGGCCGAAGAGGACAATGTCGAGAACTTCAAAGACCCATATGCCTGTACGGTCGGTGACATTACCCTAGATTTTCTAACCATAAATTTGAGGAGTTCAAAGAATTCCTCCAACTTTGGGAAGGCTACCAGATTGTGGCGCTGAGTTACTCACACTAGGTGGCCGCCTAGGGAGGTAGCAGGCAAAGGAAAAATGCTTTAGTGTCTATCACACCGTCTTAGAGGTGGGCCTTCGCTTCCCCTTACATCCATTTGTCTAGGCCCTGCTGGACAAATACAACATAGCCATTTTCAAACTAGTGCCGAGCAGTTGGGTAAATATATTCGGCTATCTGGTGACGTGCCTTAGGCAAGGCTTTACCCTGGATGTCCCAGTTTTTTGTGAGATGCATTCCATGGTGCGGCTGGATGCTGAGACAGACGGTTGGTTTATTTTGAACACCCAGAAAGAATATCTGGTGGTTATGCACAAGCCATCCAAGTGGCGCGACTGGAAGCATCGATTTTACTACATCAGAACCAGTAATGAAGAGTTCAATTTGCGAATGAATTGCTTCAACGCCGAGCCTATCCAGCTCGGACGTGGAATGCACAAACCCACTAAGTCGCCCGTCCATCCTAACAATTGTTGGGTTTCGTAGTGTCTAACACTACGCGGAATGAAACCCTCCCAAAATCCGCACACAAATTAAAGTTACTAAACATGCATATTAATTAATTAACAATCACATAATTAATTAACAAGGAGAGAGAAAGAAGAAAATACGATCTTACCCTTGATGCGTGCTTCGCTCTTTCTAAGAGCTCGTACTTGAAAGCGTAAAGCTCCGCAAATGCGCAAGCCTCCGACAGCTCTCACCCTCGATACCCGACTCGAACAACCCCTACCCCGAAGCTTAGTCGGGGCTAGACCAAAAGAACTTAGAGTATTAGAACTAAGGTATTCTCTTCTTGGAGATCCATTAAAGTTTACAACTCAAGTGTCCCTTCCCAATGCCAAATGATTGGTATTTATAGGGAAGGGAGCCCTTGAATTCCAATCTCCCATCTATGTGGGAGAGTGGGTAAAATGCATTTTATTCAACTTAATTTAATTAAAAAATCATATTGAAATGCAAGTGAATCAACAAACGATAAGTGTCAAGTGGTGAGCAAGGGGTTAGGTGAAGACTACAGGGGGGGACCATCCTCCCCTTGCTCCCCAAGCAAACCCTCACACAAGCTCCCACACACACAAGCTACCAAACGCACACGCTGGCTGACAACCTGCCTTGGCTGCCAAGGTAGCCTTGCTGTCACCTAGCACCGTAGCAAGGCCTGCCAGCCAGCCCGCATATGCCTACGCACAGCCAGCAGGCCACGCACGATATGAGAGCTGCTGCTGCTGAAAGGAATGGTGTCCTTCCAACAAGTGTATTATTCCTATAGAGGGTTCGGAATTATTAGAAAGCTAATTCTTCAATGAGATCAAGTGATCTGAATGCCTAGGTGGAGGCCGCTTTCGATAAGTAATATTAATGCATAATTAATATTATGGCTTAATCTTGACTAAACCCTTCGGGTGGCACCCCTATCGAATAACCGATCAGAGACGACGAATCAATGCGAAGGATTAGATGAGTCATTAGAGTATTACGAATAAAGACGTCGGATAGCGAGCTTAGAGCGTCGAGACCGAGCGTCGCAAGTCGAGTCGAATTTAGAATTCGACAAGACGTAGATTCAACAAGCGACAAGTTTGAGCCAAGCCATAGCCTCGCATTGGCCTAGCACACGCACGTCACATGGCACAAGCATTGCAAGATGCGTGCCATGCGTGTGTGTGTTGTGGCTGTGCATGCATGGTTGGGCGTGCTTGCTAGCACAATAGCAGCACCAGCCATCGCACCATGCTGGGCATGGCTCAGCACAGCCCGCAAGCATCGCAACGCCAACAGCACGCAAGTGCTTGCTGAGCCTCGCTATCGTAAGCAGGCAGCGCATATCACTCGCACAACAGCACGCTATGCGTGCTTGAGCTATGAGCTATGCGTGCTAAGCATCGCATAGCAGTAGCACCAGCACGCGCACATAGCAGCGCCTAGGAGCATCAGCCCGCATGCGTGGCTTGCTAGCTGCACGCAAGCGTGGGCGTGCTGGCTGGGCAGCCCAGCCTTGGTTCCAGGCGCCAGCTGGCTGCTAAGGCAGGCTGCCAGCCAGCCACGTGGCATGGTCAGCCGGTCAAGAAGAGGGGACCAATGGGTTGGTGTGTGGCTTGGGGAGCAAGGTGATTTAGTCCCCCCTTTTGGTGGTCCTCACCTACTCTCTCCCTCCATGTGACACTTGGAGCTTGTTGATTCCCTTGCATTTTAATTTTGTTTTTTGATTAAAATAAATTAGAGGAAAATGCAAATCTCCCACATTGATGGGAGAAGGGAGATCAAGGCTTCCTTCCCTATAAATACTCAAGTTTTGGGTTTGGGAAAAATCACTTGAGTGGAACTCAATAAGGAATCTCAGTATTAGTGAGAAAACCTTTAAATTCGTAATATTCTAGTTTTATTTGGTCAAGTTCCAACTAACCTTTGAGATTAAAACCGTTCGGGTCTGGTTGAAGGTGCGAGCTGTAGGAGGTCGTTGCACTTGCATGGTTCAAGCTTTGAAGTAAGACCTCGTGAATCGAGCGAAGCACGCGTCAAGGGTAAGAATGTCTTTTCTCTTTCTCTCTCTTATGTTGTTCATTATGTGATTGCATGTTTAGTTGCTTTAATTAGTGAGTGGGTCTTGGGCGGGTTTCTCTTCCGCGTAGCGTTAGACGCTACGAAACCCAACAGCGGTATCGGAGCCGCGCTCATTTTAATTATTGCAACTAATAATTAATTGAGGAGATTTAAAATGGATTTAATTCTGGTTTTGCTTTCTAATTAGATTAGAAGCTCGTTTTAATCTCGTAGTTTACTAATTTTTGCCAACTAACCCAAATTTCGACTCAAAAATAGTGATTTTTCCGTGGAATCGATATTTTAAATCGTATGTGACCCTCTCTTAGGACTATCCAGAAGACAAAATCCACCCATAAACATGTTTTTCGTGGGGTTTTTCGTTTTAGACGAAAGATTTAAATCTTTAAACCTTGATTGATTATAGCATGTTAAAGGTAGATTAAATGTGTGGTTGCATCACTAATCTACTGCAATTATAAACCTTATTAAGCATGTTGATGAAGTCATAATTGGGGCTTAATTTGGTGAGTTCATTTTTCACATAAACTTGAAATTTTCACATTTTTGCAAATAAATTGCTTCAAGTGTGAATGTTTATGGTGAATTTGTAATTTTGAAGTCCCTAATATGTTAAAGATCCAATCTTTAATTGTTTATTTGGTTGGAACTTTAACTGCTAAATTCCATGTTGAACTAATTCTTGTGATTGAAATTTAATTAATCTTCATATTGGAAGATGTAATTTTTTCAATTATACACAAGTTAGTGTTGGAATTTTTTCATTAGATGAATGGGTTTATTTTGTCAAATCTCATTATTAATTTATGTATGGTTAAATTAATTAAGTGTATAGCCCTTCAATTTTGTAGCATCAAGATAGACCTAAATTGATTTAAAGAATGGTTCTTGAATAATTTAGGCTTGTGCACTGTTAAAATTGAATTTAATTAAGTTGGACTTGTTTTATTTTCATTTTGCTCTAAATTGGTTCTAAAATAAATTTAGAATTAATTTTTATCACACATAAATTGGGAATTAAAATCCCGAGGCAAGTGCACGCAAATCGAGGCAAAATCACCCAAGACACGCCCTTAGGCTAGCCGGCATGTGGCTGCCAAGGTGCGTGATGGGCTGCCTTGCCTCGTAGATGCGCTAGTGTATGGTGTGTGTGAGAGTGTGATGCACATTTGGTGATATGGGTTGTGCGAGAATGGTGCGTGTGCTGTGTGAAGGTGCCTGCAAGTGCTGCTGGGCAGTGAGGCATGCGAGCCCAAGCAAGCCCAGCACACGCTGTTAGAGCCAGCATGCACGCAAGCATGCGTAGCTTGCTGCGATGCTGCTGGTGCCAACAAGCGTGGCGTGTTCTGCTAAGCAGGCATGTCAGCACGCACAGCCATGGAACCCAGGGGCAGCAAGGCATCCACGGTGGGCAGCCCAACACCCTAGGCAAGCAAGCCACAACCTTAGTGCCTAGCAAGCCTAGCCCCGTGGCTTTAATGCTAGGCACTTGGGGCATGTTGAGGGTTATTGTTTTGCGTTATAGGGGCCATTTTAATTATTTTATTTAATTATTTTAACGAGGCTTGGCCTCGATTCTTTCGACACTTGCAAAATAATTTGGCAAAATATGGGTTTACCGGCTTAATTAATTGGATTAATTAAGTTGGATGCGGAATTTAGTGGGAGCTTCGTTAATTACTTGAACTAATTGCGTTTTAATCACATAAAATGTTTAACAACTTTGACTAGTTTTAATTAGGCGCGTTAATTGGATTAACCACCTAAGTTAGTTACTAGTTTGCGTGTGTTATGCATTGTTACTTGTTTATCGTTGTAAAATGCATGGGCCATTCACATATAGTGAATGGATGAATGGAATGTATATTGTTTCACAGGTTTTGTGAAAATGGCAATTAGTGGGCCCGACTAGGATAGTAAATAAGGATTGCGATCCGTTATGTATTTTTGTAAATCTAAATACGGTCTGAGTACCGTTGCGTATTTTTGTACCTTAATATTTAGATTATTCCTAGTCGTAGTAGCTAGTAGTTGCATATTTGGCGGAGATGTCTCGAAGACGGCGTTTCTAAGAAGGCAAGCCAAAGAAGTTGCATCGGAGACCCTTGAATATTTGAAGACTCAAGGGGTCATACTAGTTTCCAAATGCATCTTATACTTATGATTTATATATATTGTGTTTATATATGCTTGAATTGTATGATAGATGCATGTTTAGGATTTCAAATGTTGCGATGATTAATTAAGTTCACTTAAATCAACCAACATAGAAATCCTAGGTCCCTATAATATTGAGCCAAATTTTCCATTCCAAGAACGACACACTTACCGAACTAATGCGCGTGGTGATGGGCTACGCCAAAGTGAGGCATCACCGCTTCCCTAGGAACGTAAGGTGTACTAGGTATACAAGTCGTCTTGGTTAAGCTCAACGATATTAGTAAGGAGTCCTTAGATGTCGTGGCAATGGAGATAAAATGTCAAGGAAGCATTAGATGCGATGTTTTATTGAACCAAGAGTAGCTTGGAGCTATTAGAAATTCGATTGATTACCCTAAAATATTAAGTGTTAAGACAAGCCAAAGCATGCTGAATCACTTTTTGATTTTTGGGATCTTGGAATCATTTTATTCTCGCTTAAAAGGGACTAATGTTAATGCGTGGATAAAATGCTCAATAAGATTGAAAATTTGCATGAACGCTTTAAATTTCAAACTTGTTTATTTTATGAATGGTTTTTCATTTCAAATTCTTTCAATTGTAGAAACATGTCTGCAAATAGCTCAAACAACCAGTTTTCATTATGCTCAATTCTCGACAAGAAAAAGTTAAGTGGGCCAAATTTTCTTGATTGGCAAAGGAACTTTCATATTGTTCTCATGCAAGAGAAAAAGGAATACGTCCTTGATGAGGAAATGCCCGACACTCCCAATGAGGAGGTCACTCATGCTGCCCTTAACCAATGGCAAAGTGCTAATCGAGATGTCAAGTGCATCATGCTTGCCACTATGTCTCCGGACCTTCAAAAGACTTTCTTTGAAAAGGAGACAACTTTTGAGATCATTTCTGAACTTCAGAATATGTTCCAAGAGCAGGCCCAAACTGAAAAGTTCGAAACCCACAGGCAGATCCTTGAGAGCAAGCTCAAGAAGGGAGAGCCAGTCAGCCCGCATCTTCTTAAAATGATTGGATTCTTTGAGAACATTGAAAGGCTTGATGCTAGGTATTCAACCGACATGGCAATTGACATCATTCTCTTTTCACTGCACAAAGGCTATGATCAGTTCAAGATGAACTATAATATTCACATCATGGAGAAAGCTCTCACCGAGCTTCATGGTATGTTGAAGCAGGCCGAGCAAACCCTGAAGGATGAGGGGAAGAATGATATGCTCATGGTGAGAAAGGGCAAGCCATTTAAGCGCTCAGCCAAGAAGAGAAGCTTTAAAGGGAGAAAGAAGAAGAATTTTCCGCCTAAGTTCAAGTGCTGCTAAGAGCGGCAAGGACAAGAAGGTAGCCTCTTCTAAATCCAATTCCGAATGTTTCTACTGCAAGAAAAAAGGACATTGGAAGCGGGATTGCCTCAAATTCAAGGAAGATAAGAAGAACGGCACCGTTGCTTCTGTATCAGGTATTTTTGTTATAGACTTAAACTTCGCTAGCAAAACATCATGGGTATTAGATACCGGATGTGGCTCACACCTTTGTTCCAATGATCAGGGACTAAGGATAAATAGAAGGCTAGAGAAGGGAGAGGTCGAGCTTCGGGTCGGCAATGGATCCAGGATCTCTACCGTATCTGTTGGCACTCTCAGTTTGTCTTTGCCCTATGGACTTATTTTAGAACTTGACAATTGTTATCATGTTCCAATTGTTACTAAAAACATTATTTCAATTTCGGCGTTGGACGTCAAGGGATTTGAATTTCAAATTAAGAACAATAGTTGTTCGTTTTATTTCGATAATGTTTTATATGGTAAGGCATATTCAGAAAATGGTCTTTATGTGCTTTCTCTAGACAAACAAGTTTATAACATTAATGATGCCGCCAAAAGAGCTAAGACCATCGAGTCAAATCAAACCTACTTGTGGCATTGTCGTCTTGGCCAATTTAACATCAAACGCATCAAGAAACTTCTTTATGAGGGTATTCTTGACTCATTCGACTTGGAGTCGTTTGAAAATTGCGAAGGATGTTTGTTAGACAAGATGATAAAGCAGCCATTCTCAAAGTTGGGAGAAAGGGCTATTGACTTAATAGGTCTAATACATACGGATGCATGTGGACCAATGAATTCACCTGCAAGGAATGGTTGTCGATATTTCATTACCTTCACGGACGACTATAGTAGATATAGCTATGTCTACCTTATGTCGAACAAATCTGAATCTTTTGAGAAACTCAAAGAGTTTCAGAGTGAAGTTGAAAATCAACTTGGAAAGAAAATCAAAGCACTTCGATCGGATCGAGGTGGCGAGTATTTGAGCCACGAATTTGACGATCACTTGAAAGAATATGGTATTCTTTCAGAATTAACACCTCCCGAAACTCCACAATGGAACAGAGTGTTCGAACGGAGGAATCGAACCTTGTTAGACATGGTTCGATCAATGATGGGTCTTAGTTAACTTTCTATCTCTTTTTGGGGAAACGCACTTCTAACTGCAGCACTAACACTGAACCGTGCTCCGTCAAAAGCTGTTGAAAAGACTCCATATGAATTATAGACGAAGAAACCTCCACGGTTGTCTTTTCTTAAGATTTGGGGTTGCGAAGCATATGTCAAGAGATTAGTTTCTGACAAACTTCACCCAAAATCTGACAAGTGTTTCTTTGTGGGCTATGATATACGTGTTTTATACAATGGTTTTCCCCGGTTTGATTGCATGATTTTACATGGTTTTGAGCTCTACGGAGCTATTTCTTGCTAACAATCTCTTCTTTAGTGTATTCGATTGTTTTAGTAAGCTTTTCAGGAATATGAAGCGTTTCTAGGCAATTGGACGTGTTTTTAGTAGATTCGGAAGAGTTGATAGCCAAGAACTGCAATTTATGTGGAGTGCCCGACCGGGCATGGCTTGCCCGGGCAGACCGGGCAATGAAGAGTTCACAGGAAGAAGCCCAATTCTGAACGGTGCAACGCGCGCCCGATCGGGCAGGCTTCGCCCGGTCAGACCGGGCGATGAAGAAGTCAAGTTATGAAGATGCAATTCTGGAAACGTGTTACGCGCGCCCGACCGGGCGAGGTTCGCCCGGTCTGACCGGGCAAAGAAGGAAAACTGTCGTATTTTACGCAGCCTTCCTCCGCCCGATCGGGCGAGGTTTGCCCGGTCTGACCGGGCGATGTTCAAGATTGCGCGATTTCAGCTATTTCCGAATTTCTATCTTTTGAGGGTATAAATACCCTTTTGTAATTAACTTTTAAAGTGAGTTTTTCATTAGTTTTCTCCTTAAGCCCTAGAAAACTCTCAAGAACCCTAGTTTTATTTTCTTAAGCAATTTCAATCTTTAATCCTAGTTTTATTAATTGTTCCTCAAGAATTCAAGATCATCAATTGAAGTATTTGGTATTTCTTACTTTCCATCTCTTTTATTTATTTTATAGTTCTTTAATTATGTGTTCTCTATTAGATCTTGTTTTTGATTTAATTATGATTTGTGAGTAGTTTCCTTAATCCGGGATCTTGCTAAGCCCGATTATGATTGATGTATAAAGTAGATCTTTAAATTCCCCAATAATAATCCCAATTGACATGCTTAATTGATTGTGTTTATGCCAATACTAGATTAGGGATAATTAGTATTGTTATCATCCCTTTGTTCTTATTGCAACGGAAGTTGGGTATTAACGGGATTAGGTTATTTCAATTAAGGGTTTGAAGATCATCACGGAAGTAGATGATTGAATAATTAGGAATCTAGGCATGGTGTTTAATGTCCCTTATTCGCTTGATTCCACGGAAGTAGGCTTGATAGTTAATTTGGGAAGCCATTGATAACTCGGAAGAGACCTTTGGTATTATTATTAGGGATTGCTTTTCTTCTTGTCAATTGATTTATATATTGGGGGTAGATTTATTAGTTTATCAATCATAATCGTGGTGATGCTTGATCTTGGATGCTTTAGTTTATTGATTAATATTTCCTCTAGTTAATTGTGTTATTTAATAAATTAGTTGATTATTATCATCCATTATTGATTGGTCACGTGCTTAGTGATTAATTGAGTCTGATTAATTGAATGAACCATAGTCTCTTGGGATTCGATCCTTACTTGCCCTACTACACAGTTAGAAGGAATAGTTAGGTTATTTTTGTTAGGTACGCGATAAGCCTATCAAATTTTGGCGCCGTTGCCGGGGACTAACGGTTTCATATTGATTTTTCGTGATTCGTTTATACTAAGCGTTGTTTGTTGCTTCGGCTATTGTCTCCTGTGTTTTTGATGTTCTTTGCCTAGTTCTTTGTTGTATGCAAACACGTCACTCAGGGTCAGACGACTTAGTGCCTCTCGATTCAGAAATTGAAGCGACTGCAAGAAGACGAAGAGGTAGAAGAAGAGCAGGTAACAGAAATATGGAAGACCAAGCAACAAAGTCTCTTTTGGAGTACGGTATCCCTGACACAACAACCGGACTCCTTTCTAGCATTATTAGACCACCTATCACCGCTCAGAATTTTGAATTGAAACCGCAATTTATTCAATTCATATCCAATGATTCATTTGCTGGCACACCTCTTGATTGCCCAGTGAATCATATAGATGGTTTCTTGGAAAAGTGTGACACTATGAAGCTGAATGGTGTTACAGATGATGCTCTTAGACTTCGCCTTTTTCCATTCTCATTACGGGATAGGGCGAAGGAATGGTTAAGAGATGAGGGTTCTGGTTCCTTTGATACATGGGATAAACTAGTAAAAGCTTTTCTGGTCAAGTTCTTGGGACAAGAAAAGACTGCAAGATTAAGGAACGAGCTATCCACTTTCAGGCAATCAGATGAAGAATCCTTATATGACGCATGGAGGAGATTCAAGAGGTTACAGAGACAGTGCCCCCATCATGGCATACCTGAATGGATGTTAATCCAAACATTCTATAATGGTCTAACCCATGAGTTCCGGATCTATATCGACGCCGCATCTGGAGGCTCCCTTCTAACTAAAAATCCAACCGAAGCAAAGGAGCTGGTTGAGAAGATGTCAGCCAATGACAACTATCACCCAGGCGGCCGAAATAATGTCAAGAAAGGAGGTAAATTAGATGTTGATGCTCTAACTCTTTTAACTAGTTCTGTGCAGGCACTTTCAAGCAAGTTCGATAGACTACAAACTGGATCTTCCAATAATGTGCTAGAAACTTGTCAAATGTGTAATACTCAAGGTCACATCGCACCTAATTGCCCACGAAATTCGAATGAGGTATCAATTGAGGAAGCCAATGCCTTCTACAATTCCAACCCTAAAAGACCATACGATCCCCATTCTAATACTTATAATGAAGGTTGGAAGAATCACCCAAACTTCTCATACAAAAACACCCAAGCTCAGCAAAATCCACCTCCGCCCCCACCTCGAAACAACAATTATAATCCACCTGGTTTCCAACCAAGACCACCCCTAGTACAACAACCCATGCAACCCATGCAACCACCCCCTCAAAAATCCAATCTCGAACTAATGATGGAGAACTTCATCAACACCACAAATAATTCCATCCAACAGTTACAAGCCCAGAATAAGCTCATGGAAAATCAAATAAGCCAACTTGCTCATCAAGTCGGCCAATCTTCAAAAACACCGGGTACGTTTCCTGGCCAAACAGAGCAACCACAAAAGGGGCACATGAATGCTGTAATTTTAAGGAGTGGAAAACAGTTGGAAGGCCTTCCCGTAAGGGAACCATCAACGATAGATATTGAGGGAATGAGTGAAAAACAGGGAAATCGGCAAAGTTCTTCTTCGCCCGGTCAGACCGGGCAAGGTCCGCCCGATCGGGCGCGAGAAGCAGTCGACGAAAAACAGGGGATTTTGCAAAATTCTTCTTCGCCCGGTCAGACCGGGCAAGGTCCGCCCGATCGGGCGCGAGAAGCAGTCGACGAAAAACAGGGGAATGTGCGAATTTCTTCTTCGCCCGGTCAGACCGGGCAAAGTCCGCCCGATCGGGCGCACGAAGAAATTCCAGACAAACAAAAGAACATAAGCAGCTCTTCTTCGCCCGGTCAGACCGGGCAATCACTGCCCGACCGGGCGCGAGATCCAGACAGCCCAATTCCAAGGAATGATGTTCAAGAAAAGCCACGGGAATACATTCCAAGCGTCCCTTTTCCACAGAGGTTAGCCCAGGCTAAGTTAGAGAAAAAGTACGGTAAATTTCTAGACATCCTTAAGAAACTTCACATTAATATACCGTTCTTGGATGCAATTTCTGAAATGCCTTCTTATGCAAAGTTTTTGAAAGACATGCTATCTAACAAGAAAAAGCTTGCAGAGAATGCTACTGTTTCTCTAACTGCAGAATGTAGTGCCATTCTGCAAAACACTCTTCCTAAGAAACTAGGTGATCCAGGCAGCTATTCAATCCCAGTGAAGCTGGGAGATATAGAGATCAATAGAGCGCTATGCGATCTTGGTGCAAGTGTAAGCCTTATGCCGCTCTCCATCTGCGAAAAGCTTCAAATGGGTGAGCTAAAGCCTACAAGGATATCTCTGCAACTTGCAGACAGGTCAGTTAAATTTCCCCTCGGTATACTTGAAGATGTTCCATTGCGAGTTGGTAAATTCTTTATTCCATGTGATTTTGTTGTTATGGAAATGGAAGAAGATGCCCATGTCCCTATTATTCTTGGTAGACCATTCTTAGCTACTGCAGGTGCAATTATTGACATGAAGAATGGGAAAATAACATTTGAAGTAGGGGATGAGAAAATGGAGTATTCATTACTGAATGCTATGGGAAATCCGTCTATGGGTGAGACTATTTGTCAAGTGGATGTCCTCGATGATCTACAACAAGAACAACTTCCCCTGATCAAAAAGGAAGATGCTCTTGAAACGGTGTTGATAGGAAGTATCCATGATGAAGATTGGGAAGTAAGGGAGTACACGAGGCTACTAGAAGACGCAAAAGCTAATCCAATCATCGCTCCAGTCAAGGAAGTCCTTAGTACATCGAGTGTTGGGGAGAGTTCAACGCCTCCCGAGGTAGAGTTGAAACCCCTTCCATCTAATCTTAAATATGCATATCTTGGTCCCAAAAATACATACCCTGTTATTGTTAATGCTGAGCTTAATAACATTGAATTAGAGAAACTTCTCGCTGTTTTAAGAAAATATAGAAATGTTATTGGGTATACCATTGATGATATCAAGGGTATTAATCCCTCTTTTTGTATGCATAAGATCATTCTTGAGGACGATCATGCCTCCTCTAGAGAACCTCAAAGAAGACTAAACCCAACTATGATGGAGGTAGTCAAGAAAGAGGTTCTCAAATTGCTTGCTGCAGGAATAATCTACCCTATCTCAGATAGTAAGTGGGTTAGTCCTGTACAAGTAGTACCAAAGAAAGGAGGTATGACAGTTGTCAAGAATGACAAAGGCGAGCCTGTTGCCACAAGAACTGTTACAGGGTGGCGGATGTGCATTGATTACAGACAATTAAATAAAGCCACCCGTAAAGATCATTTCCCCTTGCCTTTCATTGATCAAATGCTCGAACGATTGGCTAACCATTCCTTTTTCTGTTACTTGGATGGATATTCCGGTTTTTTTCAAATCCCCATCCGCCCTTGTGATCAGGAAAAGACTACATTCACATGTCCATATGGCACCTTCGCATATCGCAGAATGCCATTCGGACTGTGTAATGCCCCAGCCACGTTCCAACGGTGTATGATGGCTATTTTCTCAGGTCTCATAGAAAATTCTATGGAAGTTTTTATGGATGATTTTTCTGTTTATGGTTCATCTTTCGATATTTGCCTTGATAATCTAACAAAGGTGCTCCATAGATGCCAGGATGTCAATCTGATATTGAACTGGGAGAAGTGCCATTTTATGGTACAACAGGGAATCGTTTTAGGCCATGTAGTTTCAAACAAAGGGATTGAGGTGGACAAAGCCAAAGTAGAGGTAATAGAGAAACTTCCCCCTCCAAATTCTGTGAAAGAAGGAGAGCAAGTCCTTCTATTCAATTCAAGGTTGAAACTATTTCCAGGGAAACTCAGGTCAAGATGGTCGGGCCCTTTCACGGTCTACAAAGCATATCCTTATGGCACCATTGAATTATGGAACAACACCGGGGGCACCTTCAAAGTCAATGGACAAAGGGTGAAGCACTATCGAGCGGGAGATCCTATTGAAGAAAAGTCAGATATCACATTCTCTTCCTCACCACAAACTCAATGAGGATGAATACGGTCAAGCTAATGACCTTCTAAACAAGCGCTTGCGGGAGGCAACCCGATTCTTTTTGAGGAGCCGTCGAGATTCCTATGCTCTCCTTAAGCTGCAATGAGGCCATTGCCGCATTTAGCTTGGGGGAGTTGCTTCGTACATGTGGTACTCTCTCTCTCCTTATCTCTCTTATCTTTCTTGTTTTATTTTAGTGTAGTTATTTTAGTTGTTTTTTAAAAAAAAAAAAAAAAAAAAAAAAACATACAAAAAATACGATCCAATGAATAATAAATCATGCTTCCCTGTGCCCCATTCATGAAAATTGTTTTAATTCTTGGTATATGATGACGAGTATTGTGGATAGGTTAGCCATGATTTGATGTTTGATTACTTGGATGTCTTAACATGAGTCAATTTTGCCCAACTACTTGTAAATATAGTGCTTGACTAGTTGATTTGGTTAGGAATGTGTGTTAGTTCCTGGTATGTCAATGAAGTTGAGTATTGGTTTATAACTTTGAATAATGTTTGCATGACTCATTAATATGCACATTGAGGAGGACGAAGGCATTTGTTCCTCTAGGTGGCTTTCAGACGATATTAGATACATTTGTTCCCTTCTTGCTACCCATGTTGTTGCTTGTGCCCTTTTATTGTTTATTTTGCCACATTACAAGCCTATTTAAGCCCCATTGGTTACTAGTCCCAAGCTTGGCTTGGGGGAGCTAATAGTGAGTGAGGTGAGGGAGTTGTAGTGTGCATGTAATCTGCACAATTTTGGGTGGATTTGAGAAGTTTTTATTTGTTCTTATTGTTGTGGATTGAAAAAATTGAAAATTTATTGTGCAAAGAAAAAAAATTCCAATGTGAGATGAAAAAAAAAGGGAAAAGAAAGAGCAAAAGAAAAAATTGTTTCAATGTTCAAGTGTTCTAATTGAAGGCTGCTCAAGAAAAAAAAGGAGAGTTCAAAGTTTGTTTGTTCACTCAAGTTCTATAATTTTATATTTTGTATATATGAGTGAAATTTTAAGTGTTGGAAATTTTTAATATAATTGGATGTTTGGTGAATTTTTGGTAGAGTTGAGTTGTGTTGGAGATGATTTGGTCATTAATTCATTTTGACCTTGGTTTTATTTATTAGGATTTTGGCTCCCTTAAGCATAGCTTTACTCTTACATTTTCCCAAATATTTCCCACCTTTTACCCTAGCCTTACATTACAAGCTTTGAAGACCTTCTGACCTTTGTGCATAGAGTTGTGTGAATGTGAAATTAGTTGTTTTCCAATGCAAAGAATGATTTGATATATTTCGAGTCGACTGCTAGGTTGAGTGCTTGTTTTCTTTAAACACACGAGTGCGTGAGTTTGGGAGGGCATTGTTCACATTTAAAGGAGTTGGATGGAGAGCGACCGAGTATATCTTTTACTCGCCACATAAATGAGAGTTGAGTGTGTGAACACTAGTCTTGAATTCTATATGCTCTTGTGGTTTGCTCTATTTGACCATTGTCAGACAGGATGAGTAGTTAGATGGATTTGATTGGTTGACTTTGATGCATAACTGTCGAGTTTACCTTTAATCGTATTTATTGATTTGAGTTACTTTTGGGGTGAAGTATTGATTTATTTATTCATTGCTTTGCTTAGGGACAAGCAAAGGTTTAGCTTGGGGGAATTTGATATACGTGTTTTATACAATGGTTTTCCCCGGTTTGATTGCATGATTTTACATGGTTTTGAGCTCTACGGAGCTATTTCTTGCTAACAATCTCTTCTTTAGTGTATTCGATTGTTTTAGTAAGCTTTTCAGGAATATGAAGCGTTTCTAGGCAATTGGACGTGTTTTTAGTAGATTCGGAAGAGTTGATAGCCAAGAACTGCAATTTATGTGGAGTGCCCGACCGGGCATGGCTTGCCCGGGCAGACCGGGCAATGAAGAGTTCACAGGAAGAAGCCCAATTCTGAACGGTGCAACGCGCGCCCGATCGGGCAGGCTTCGCCCGGTCAGACCGGGCGATGAAGAAGTCAAGTTATGAAGATGCAATTCTGGAAACGTGTTACGCGCGCCCGACCGGGCGAGGTTCGCCCGGTCTGACCGGGCAAAGAAGGAAAACTGTCGTATTTTACGCAGCCTTCCTCCGCCCGATCGGGCGAGGTTTGCCCGGTCTGACCGGGCGATGTTCAAGATTGCGCGATTTCAGCTATTTCCGAATTTCTATCTTTTGAGGGTATAAATACCCTTTTGTAATTAACTTTTAAAGTGAGTTTTTCATTAGTTTTCTCCTTAAGCCCTAGAAAACTCTCAAGAACCCTAGTTTTATTTTCTTAAGCAATTTCAATCTTTAATCCTAGTTTTATTAATTGTTCCTCAAGAATTCAAGATCATCAATTGAAGTATTTGGTATTTCTTACTTTCCATCTCTTTTATTTATTTTATAGTTCTTTAATTATGTGTTCTCTATTAGATCTTGTTTTTTATTTAATTATGATTTGTGAGTAGTTTCCTTAATCCGGGATCTTGCTAAGCCCGATTATGATTGATGTATAAAGTAGATCTTTAAATTCCCCAATAATAATCCCAATTGACATGCTTAATTGATTGTGTTTATGCCAATACTAGATTAGGGATAATTAGTATTGTTATCATCCCTTTGTTCTTATTGCAACGGAAGTTGGGTATTAACGGGATTAGGTTATTTCAATTAAGGGTTTGAAGATCATCACGGAAGTAGATGATTGAATAATTAGGAATCTAGGCATGGTGTTTAATGTCCCTTATTCGCTTGATTCCACGGAAGTAGGCTTGATAGTTAATTTGGGAAGCCATTGATAACTCGGAAGAGACCTTTGGTATTATTATTAGGGATTGCTTTTCTTCTTGTCAATTGATTTATATATTGGGGGTAGATTTATTAGTTTATCAATCATAATCGTGGTGATGCTTGATCTTGGATGCTTTAGTTTATTGATTAATATTTCCTCTAGTTAATTGTGTTATTTAATAAATTAGTTGATTATTATCATCCATTATTGATTGGTCACGTGCTTAGTGATTAATTGAGTCTGATTAATTGAATGAACCATAGTCTCTTGGGATTCGATCCTTACTTGCCCTACTACACAGTTAGAAGGAATAGTTAGGTTATTTTTGTTAGGTACGCGATAAGCCTATCAGGCTACCCAAAAGAAACCAAGGGGTATTAATTCTACAACAAATCCGAGAACGAAGTGTTTTTTGCTCGTGATGGTGTCTTTTTGGAGAAGGAACACCTTTCCAAAATGACAGGTGGGAGGAAAATCGAACTCGAAGAAGTTCGAGAGGACGAGCAACAAAGTTAACCTAACAAAATCGACAATCAAAGTGCTTTAGAATCAGCTAATGCCATTAGTCAAAGTCAAACCGACAATGCAAATGCTCAACCTATTACGCTGTGTAGGTCGCAACGGCCAAGATCTCAACCTCCATGTCTGAAAATCAAGTCTGGGACTTGGTTGATTTGCCCGAAGGTTACAAACCTATTGGTTGCAAATAGATTTTCAAGTTTAAAACGGACAAAGATGAAAATTTATCTATATACAAAGCTAGACTGGTGGCAAAAGGTTATAGGGAAATTCACGGCGTTGATTATGATGAAACCTTTTCGCCAGTCGCAACGATTAAGTCCGTCCGGATTATCCTAGCAATTGATGCATAGTACGATTATGAAATATGGAAAATGGATGTCAAAATCGCCTTCCTTAATAGGATTTTGGAAGAAACTGTGTATGACACAGCCGGAAGGTTTTGTTGATCCAAGTAATGCTAGGAAGGTATGCAAGCTTAAGAAGTCCATTTATGGACTAAAGTAGGCAAACAGAAGTTAGAATCTGCGATTCGATGAAGCCATTAGTAAGTTTGGTTTTATCAAGAATCCAGATGAGTCTTGTGATTACAAGAAGGATAGTGGGAGTGACATCGCATTCGTCGTCTTATATGTCGATGACATATTACTCATTGGAAACAGCACTAAATTGTTAGAGTCCGTAAAGGACTGGCTTGGTATGTTCTTTTCAATGAAGGACTTGGGAGAGGCACAGTACATATTGGGCTCAAGATCTATAAGGATAGATCTAAAAGGATGATTGGATTGAGCCAATGTACTTATATTGATAAGGTACTGGAACGATTCAACATGGAAGGGGCCAAGAGAGGGAACCTACCCATGTCACATGGCATAAATCTCAGCAAGAAGTAGTGTCCACATACACCTGATGAGCGAGAAAGGATGAGTCAGATTCCATATGCTTCGCTTATTGGATCGATCATGTATGCCATGATATGTACTAGGCCGGATGTATCGTATGCCTTGAGTGCTACGAGCCGATACCAATCAGACCCTGGAGAGGCGCATTGGACTGCAGCCTAGAATATCCTAAAGTACCTGAAAAGGAAAAAGGATAAGTTCCTGGTCTATGGTGGTAGTAATGATTTGGTTGTTGAAAGTTATACTGACATGAGGTACTAAACTGATAGAGACGACTCCAAGTCGCAGTTAGGGTACATATTCTGCCTGAATGGAGGAGCGTTTAGTTAGAAGAGTGCTAAGCAAAGCACCACTGCATATTCTACAACTGAAGCCGAATACTTGGCAGCTTCGGAAGCAGCTAAGGAGGCAGTTTGGATTTGTAAGTTCATTAGTGAACTTGGTGTTGTACCCTCCATCAAGGGTCCGATAGACCTCTATTATGATAACAATGGTGCTATTACTCAGGCCAGGGTGCCAAAGGAACACCAGAAGGTCAAACATGTCAAGCGGCAATTTCACATGATAAGGGAATGGAAGTCCGAGGGTGAAATCAGAATTTGTAAGAATGAAACGGACGACAATGTAGCCGATCCATTGACTAAACCTTTTCCTCAAGTGAAGCACAACAAGCACGTTGAGGCAATGAGAATCAAGCATGTTGGAGATTGGTTTTGATTTCCCTGTATATGTGTTTTAATTAAACTTGATGTCTTAATGTAAAACACTATGTTGAACCATTCGGTTTTGGAGCAATTACATTTTCCGCAAATTTATTATTACTCCATTTCTATTTAATTGTGGTTTAGAATTAAATAATGAGTCTACTCGATTTTTGAGAATATTCAAAACAGGGTATCAAGACCATGTCTTGGATAAAGAAACACCTATTAAGCGAACATTGAATATTTTAATCGAAAATTATCCCTAATCAAGGTCATTTAAATTATGGGCGATTAATGGACCACTTGAGATTAGTGTGTAGTATGATTTATAGCATCGTTTCTTGTGATACGAGGACATGATTGTCATAAATCATTTGCACAGGTACTAGTTTGGAACTATCCCGGATCGACATATAAGAGTACTTAAAGAGATTTAAAAACCGTCATAAGTACATTTCTCATTATAGCTATCAGAACCTTTTTCCTCAACCATAAGTATTGTAATTTCTCTTGTTTGAGTACTAGTCACTTTGATGTTGTCAAACGTTTGCCGTAAATGGGGATTACAACGACAACACTCGGGCGACTAGGTCCTCTTAGTAAGGGAAGCTAACAATACAAGACAGGGAATGTCCCCCTATTAACAATAGGGAATATGTCTTTGTTGTTTAAAAGGCCTCTCGAAGAGCGAGACTGTGAAAATGCATGGCCGTGCTCAGATGGATTTTAGAAATCATCTGCTTATTGATAGTCAAACTCAGGAATCGAGAAACACTTCTGGACGTAATAAGGATGACGAAGAATCTTACCTTATAATTCACGAAGAGACATTAAGCGACATAGGAAATTGGCTATACACTAACTGCATACTTGTCCGGAAGGACAAGTGGGAAATTGAAAGGAATGGTGTCCTTCCAACAAGTGTATTATTCTGATAGAGGGTTCGAAATTATTAGAAAGCAAATTCTTCAGTGTGGTCAAGTGATCGGAACGCCTAGGTGGAGGTCGCTTCCGATCAGTAATATTAATGAATAATTAATATTACGGTTTAATCTTAACTGAACCCTTCGGATCGCACCCCTATAAAATAATCGATACGAGACGATGAATCAATCCGAAGGATTAGATGAGTCATTAGAGTCTAACGAACAAAGATTTCAAATATCGAGCTTAAAGCGTCGCAAGTTGAGTCGAATTTAGAAATTGACGAGACGTAGATTCAACAAGCGACAAGTTCGAGCCAAGCCGTAGCCTCGCATTAGCCTAGCCATGCGAGTGCTAGCCTAGGCGAGGTCACCAACCCATGCATGTCATGTGTTCCTAGCATCTCTTAGCATACACACATTGCATGGCACAAGCATCGCAAGATGCGTGCCATGCGTGTGTGTGCTGTGGATGTACATGCATGGCTAGGCGTGCATGCTAGCATAGCAGCACAAGCCATCGCAACATGCAGGGAATGGCTCAGCATAGCCCACAAGCATCGCAAGGTCAGCAGCACGCAAGTGCTTGCTAGGCCTCGCTATTGCAAGCAAGCAGCGCATAGCACTCGCACAGTAGCACACTATGCTTGCTTGTGCTATGGATTATGTGTGCTAGGCATCGCATAGTAGCAACACCAGCATACGCACATAGAAGCGCCTAGGAGAATCAGCCCGCACGCGTGGCTTACTAGCTGCACGCATGCGTAGGCGTGCTGGCTGGGCAGCCCAGCGTTAGTGCTAGGCGCCAGCTGGCAGCCTTGGCAGCCAAGGCAGGCTGCCAGCCGGCCATGTGGCATGGTCAGCTGGTTAAGAGGAGGACCAAGGGGTTGGTGTGTGGCTTGGGGAGCAAGGTGATTTGGTCCCCCCTTTGGTGGTCCTCACCTACTCCCTCCCTTCATCCTTCATGTGACTATTGGAGCTTGTTGATTGCCTTGCATATTTATTTTGTTTTTTGATTAAAATAAAATAGAGGAAAAAGAAAATCTCCCACATTGATGGGAGAAGGGAGATCAAGGCTCATTTCCCTTTAAATACTCAAGTTTTGGGTTTGGGAAAAATCACTTGAGTGGAAGCCAATAAGGCATCTCATTATTAGTGAGAAATCCATTAAGTTCGTAATACTCTAGTTTTATTTAGTCAAGTCTCGACTAACCTTCGGGATTAAGAATGTTTGGGTTGGGTCGAGGGTGCGAGCTGTAGGAGGTCGTTGCACTTGCGTGGCTCGAGCTTTGAAGTAAGAGCTCGTGAATCGTGCGAAGCACGCGTTAAGGGTAAGAATGTCTTTTTTCTTTCTCTATCTTATGTTGTTAATTATGTGATAGTATGTTTAGTTGCTTTAATTAGTGAGCGGGTCTTGGGCAGGTTTCTCTTCCGCGTAGCATTGGACGCTATGAAACCCAACAGCTGCTGCTACGTTGCTTATGCTAAGCAACGCCTAGCTATGATATGCTTGCTGCTGAGTGCAAGGCCTAGCATGCTAGCACGCATGTTTGCTCCAGCTGTTAGCTTGTGTGCGACCAGGTGCACCAGTCCCGCAAGAATGCTCGGCCAGCAAGCCTAGAACGCACATGCATGCTTGGCTTGCGGCACAGCCATGCGATGCGGTTGGTGCCCTATGTTAGCCTAGCCTTCATATGGCTAGGCCAATGTGAAGCTACGGCTTAGCTTAAACTTGTCGTTTGCTTGATTTCTTGTCTCCTCGAATTCTATATTCAAATCGACTTACGACGCTCTAAGCTCGATATCCGACGTCTTTGTTTGTAATAATCTAATGACTCATTTAATCCTTCGGATTTATTTTTCGTTTCGGTTCAGTTACTCGATTGGGTGTGACCCGAAGGGTTCAGTCAAGATTAAGCTGTAATATTAATTATGCATTAAAATTACTGAACGAAGTGGCCTCTGGCTAGGCATTCCGAACACTGGACCTCACTGAATAATTAGCTTTCTAATAATTCCGAACCCTCTATTGGAATAATACACTTGTTTGAAGGACACCATTCCTTTCAATCTCCCACTTGTCCTTCCGGAAAAGTGCGCTGTTAGTGTATAACCCATTTTCTATGTCACTTAATGTCTCTTCATGAACTATAAGGTAAGATTCTTTGTCATCCTTAATACGTCCAGAAGTGTCGCTCTTCGAGATTTCTAAATGTTTCTCGATTTCCGAGTTCGACTTTCAATAAGCAGATGATTTCTAAAATCCATATGAGCACGGCCATGCATTTTCACAGTCTCGCTCTTCGAGAGGCCTTATAAACAACAAACACATGTTCCCTATTTTTAATAGGGAGACATTCCCAGTCTTGTATTGTTAGCTTCTCTTACTAAGTGGACCTAGCCGCCCGAGTGTTGCAGTTATAATCCCCATTTACGGCAGACATTTGACAACATCAAAACGAACTAGTAATCAAACAAGAGAGCTTACAGTACTCATGGTCTAGGAAAGAGGTTCCGATAGCTATAATGAGAAATATACTTATGTCGATTTTAAATCTCTTAAAGTATTCTCATAGGTCGATCCGGTATAGTTCCAAACAAATACTTGTGCATATGATTTATGACAACCATGTCCTTGTAGCACAAGAAACGGTGTTATAAATCATACTACACGCTAATCTCAAGTGGTCATTAATCGTCCATCATTTAAATGACCTTGATTAGGGATAATTTTTTTATTAAAATATTCAATGTTCACTTAAAAGGTGTTTCTTTATCCAAGACATTGTCTTGATACCCTGTTTTGAATATTCTCAAAAATCGAATGAATTTATTATTTAATTCTAAACCACAATTAAATAGAAATGGAGTGATAATAATTTGCAGAAAATTAAATTACTCCAAAAACGAATGGTTCAACATAGTGTTTTACATTAAAATCCTCAAAATTTAATTAAAACACATGAACAGGGAAATCAAAGCTAATCTCCAATGTGCCTGATTCCCATTGCCTCAACGTGCTTGTTGTGTTTCACTTGAGGCAAAGGTAAGTGAGTGGATTGGCTACATTGTCGTCCATTCCAATCTTATAAATTGTTATTTCACCCTCAGACTTCTATTCCCTTATCATGTGAAATTGCCTCTTGACAAGTTTGACCTTCTGATGTTCCCTTGGCTCCTTGGCCTGAGAAGTAGCTCCATTGTTGTCACAATACAGGTCTATCGGACCATTGATTGAGGGTACACCATCAAGTTCACCAATGAACTTACGAATCCAAACTTCCTCCTTAGCTGCTTCTAAAGCTGCCAAGTATTCGCCTTCAGTTGTAGAATCTGCAGTTGTACTTTTCTTAGCACTCTTCCAACTAAACACTCCTCGATTTAGACAAAATATGTACCCTGACTACGACATGAAGTCGTCTCTGTCAGTTTGGAAGCTTGCGTCAGTGTAACCTTCAACAACCAAATCATTACTCCCACCATAGACCAGAAATTTATCCTTGTTCCTTTTCAGGTACTTTAGGATATTCTTGGCCGCAGTCCAATGCGCCTCTCATGGGTTTTATTGGTATCGTCTCGTAGCACTTAAGGCATACGATACATCTGGCCTAGTACATATCGTGGTATACATGATCGATCCAATAAGCGAAGCATATGGAATCTGATTCATCCTCTCTCGCTCATCAGGTGTCTGTGGACACTGCTTCTTGCTTAGAGTTATGCCACGTGACATGGGTAGGTGGCCTCTCTTGGCTTCCTCCATGTTGAATCCTGCCAGTACCTTATCAATATAAGTACTTTGGCTCAATCCAATCATCCTTTTAGATCTATCCCTATAGATCTTGATGCCCAATATGTATTGTGCCTCTCCTAAATCCTTCATTTAAAAGCACTTTCCAAGCTGAGCCTTTACGGACTCTAACATTAGAATGACATTTCCAATGAGCAATATGTCGTCGACATATAAGACGAGGAACGCGATGTCACTCCCACTAACCTTCTTGTAAACACAAGACTCATCTAGATTCTTAATAAGACCAAACTTACAAATGGCTTCATCGAATCGCAGATTCCAACTTCTGCTTGTTTGCTTCAGTCCATAAATGGACTTCTTAAGCTTGCATACCTTCCCAGCATTGCTTGGATCAACAAAACCTTCCGGCTGTGTCATGTACATAGTTTCTTCCAAAATCCCATTAAGGAAGGCGGTTTTGACATCCATTTGCCATATTTCATAATCATAATATGCGGCAATTGCTAGGATAATCCAAACAGACTTAAGCATAGCGACTGGCAAAATGGTTTCATCATAATCAACGCCGTGAATTTTCCTGTAACCTTTTTCCACCAATCTAGCTTTGTATACATATACATTTCCATCATTGTCGGTTTTCAACTTAGAAAATCCATTTGCAATGGATAGGTGTGTAACCTTCGGGCAAATCAACCAAGTCCCAGACTTAATTTTCAAAGATGGAGTCCATTTCGTATTTCATGGCCTCTTTCCATTTTGCAGAGTCAGGGCTCGTCATAGCTTGTTTGTACATCGCTGGCTCATCTCCATCCATAATTAGGATGTCTTGATCTTCGGTTAAGACAACACCGAGGTATCTGTCTGGTTGAGATCTTGGCCGTTGCGACCTACGCAGGGTAATAGGTTGAGCATTTGCATTGTCAATTTAACTTTGCACATTGTCGGTTTTACTCTGACCAATGTCTGTAGCTGCTTCTAAATCACATTGATTGTTTGTTTTGTTAGGTTGACTTTGTTGCTCGTCCTCTCGAACTTCATCGAGTTCGATTTTTCTCCCACTTGTCATTTCAGAAAGGTGCTCCTTTCCAAAAAGACATCATCACAGGCAACAAACACTTTGTTCTCGGATTTGTTGTAGAAATAATACCCCTTAGTTTCTTTTAGGTATCCCACAAAGAAACACTTTTCTGATTTTGGGTGAAGTTTGTCAGAAATTAATTTCTTGACATATGCTTCGCAACCCCAAATCTTAAGAAAAGACAACCGTGGAGGTTTCTTCGTCCATAATTCATATGGAGTCTTTTCGACAGCTTTTGACGGAGCTCGGTTTAGTGTTAGTGCCACGGTTAGAAGTGCGTATCCCCAGAAAGAGAAAGGAAGATCGCTAAGACCCATCATTAATCGCACCATGTCTAACAAGGTCTGACTACTCCTCTTGGACACTCCGTTCCATTGTGGAGTTCTGGGAGGTGTCAACTCTTAGAGAATACCATTTTCTTCCAAATGATCGTCGAATTCAGTACTCAAATACTCGCCACCTCGATCCGATCGAAGCGATTTGATTTTCATGCCTAGCTGATTTTCCACTTCACTCTGAAACTCTTTGAATTTCTCGAAAGATTCAGATTTGTGCGACATAAGGTAGACATAGCCATATCTATTAAAGTCGTCCGTGAAAGTCATAAAATAGTGATAACCATTTCTTGCGGTTGTGCTAATTGGTCCACATACATCCGTGTGTATAAGACCCAATAAGTCACTAGCCCTTTCTCCCAACTTCGAGAATGGCTGCTTTATTATCTTGCCTAGTAAGCATCCTTCGCAGTTTTCAAACGACTCTAAGTTGAATGAATCAAGAATACCTTCATGAAGAAGTTTCTTGATGCGTTTGATGTCAATGTGGCTAAGACGACAATGCCACAAGTAGGTTTGATTCAACTCAATGGTCTTAGCTCTTTCAGCTGTATCACTAACATTATAAACTTGTTTTTCTTGAGAAAGCAAATAAAGACCATTTTCTAAATGTGCTATACCATATAAAACATTATCGAAATAAAATGAACAACTATTGTCTTTTATTCGAAATTCAAATCCCTTAGCATCCAACGCCGAAATCGAAATAATGTTTTTGGTAACTCTTGGAACATAATAACAATTTTCAAGTTCTAAAGTAAGCCTAGAAGGTAAAGACAACTGAGAGTTCCAACGGATACGGTTGACATCTTGGCTCCATTGCCGACCTGGAGTTCGACCTCTCTCTTCTCTAGCCTTCTATTTATCCTCAGTCCCTAAGCATTGGAACAAAGGTGTGAGCCATATCCGGTATCTAATACCCATGATGTTTTGCTAGCGAAGTTTAAGTCTATTACAAAAATACCTGATATAGAAGCAACGGTGTCGTTCTTCTTATCTTTGAACTTGAGGCAATCCCGCTTCCAACGTCCTTTCTTCTTGCAATAGAAACATTCGGAATCGGATTTTGAATAGGCTACCTTCTTGACCTTGTAGCCCTTGGTAGCGTTTGACTTAGGCGGAAAAGTCTTCTTACTCTTCCCCTTAAAGCCTCTCTTCTTGCCCGAGCGCTTGAATGGCTTGCCCTTCTTGACCATAAGCATGTCATGCTTCCCCTCATCCTTAAGCGTTTGCTCGGCTTGCTTCAACATCCCAAAAGCTCGGTGAGGGTTTTCTCCATGATGTGCATATTATAGTTCATCTTGAACTGATTATAGCCTTTGTGCAGCGAATGGAGAATAATGTTGATTGCCATCTCGGTCGAATACCAAGCGTCAAGCCTTTCCATGTTCTCAAATAGTCCGATCATTTTATGTACATGTGGGCTGACTGGCTCTCTTTTCTTGAGCTTACTCTCAAGGATCTGCCTGTGGGTTTCGAACCTCTTAGTTCGGGCCTGCTCTTGGAACATGTTCTTTAGTTCATAAATGATCTCAAAAGCCGTATCCTTTTCAAATAAAGTCTTTTGGAGGTCCGGAGACATCGTGGCCAACATGATGCACTTAACATCCCGATTGGCAGTTTGCTATCAGTTTAGGGAAGCCTGAGTGACCTCCTCATTGGGAGCGTCGGTCATTTCCTCATCAAGGACGTATTCCTTTTGCTCTTGCATGAGAACTATACGCAAGTTCCTTTACCAATCAAGAAAATTTGGCCCACTCAATTTCACGTTGTCGAGAATTGATCGTAATGAAAATTGGTTGTTTGACTTATTTGCAGACATGATTATACAATTGAAAGAATTTGCAATGAAAAACCATTCATAAAACCAATAAGTTTGAAATTTAAAGCATACATGAAAATTTTCATTCTTATTAAGCGTTTTATTTACGCATTAAAATTTTTCCCTTTTAGGCGAGAATAAAACGATTCCAATTAAGATCCTAAAAATCAAAAAGTGATTAAGCATGCTTTGGTTTGTCTTAACACTTAATATTTTAGGGTAAGCAATCAAATTGCTAATAGCTCTAAGCTACTCTTGGTTCGATAAAGCGTCGCATCTAATGCTTTCTTGACGTTTTATCTCCATTGCACGACATCTAAGTACTCCTTACTGATATCGTTGAGCTTAACCAAAATCAACTTGTATACCTAGTATACCTTACATTCCTAGGAAAGTAGTAATGCCTTGCTTTGGCATAGGCCCATCACTATTCACATTAGCTCCGTAAGTGTTATCTTGGAATGGCAAATTTGGCTCAATTTTATAGGGACCTAGGGTTTCTATGTTGGTTGATTTAAGTGAACTTAATAAATCATCGCAACATTCGAAATCCTAAACATGCATCTAACATATCATTCATATATAAGCATCATTATATATAGAAAACATAAGTAAAAGATGAATTTGGAAACTAGCATGACCCCTTGAGTCTTCAAGCCTTCAAGGGTCTTTGTTACATTGTCTTGGCTTGTCTTCGTAGAAACGCCGTCTTCGAGACATCTCCACCAATTATGCAGCTACTAGTAATTATGACTAGGACTAATCTAAATATTAAGGTACAAAAATACGCAACGGTACGCTAATTATTTAGATTTACAAATATACATAACGGATCGCAATCCATATTTACTATCCTAATCGGGCCCCACAAGTTGCTATTTTCACAAAACCTGTGATAGAATATACATTCCATTCATCCATTAACTATATGTGAATGGCCCATGCATTTTACAACGTAAAATAAGTAACAATGCATAACACGCACAAACTAGTAACTAACTTAGGTGGTTAGCAATTTTGATAAAAGATTCATAAAGGCGTGAAATTCCAGCACATACAATGGCGAAGGGGGGAAAGGGCAAAGGAAAGAAATCTTCCAACTCTAAATCGAAGAAGAAGAGTAAATCAAAGCCTAATACTCGGCAAAATGTGAAATCTCAAGATTTGGTGGTCGAGGTTCGTTCGGAGGAAAGTTGGCTTGCGAAAGAGGGTATTGAAGAAGTGAAGGTAAATCGAGTTTCTGAGGAGGAGAAGCTTCTTCACAAATGTCAATTCGATCAATGGCTGAATGTAATTGTGCGTCAAACACCATTAATAAAGAATTGTGAAGAATCAGAGAAGGGTGAGCTCTCGTCAATTGCTTCAAGGTATGATAATCCAACTCCCCTGGTGATGATTAATAGCTCAAATAGACAGTTTGGTAGTGGTAATCTTGCTGGTAATTTGAATTTCAATGATGTTATGAGCTCTATTAAAGAACACCCTGTTTTTGCTTCACCGATTATTTCTAATTCTGGGGGTAATAATGGTCGTAAATGGAGTAATATGTTTACGGGTTGTAGAGATGAGGGGTTGGATTTGTCTTGTAAGGGGGAGAAGCAGGCTGGAGAGGGAAAAGGAAATGGGATTGGAGATAGTAGAGTTTGCATAACAATGGAGGATGTTGAACAAGAAATTAATTTTCGAAAGTCAGCAGTTGTTTGTTACATTCTAAGCTCAAATCTCCCTTTTTGAATCATGAATGGGTTTGTTAGAAGATTATGGGGAAGGTTTGGGATTGATAGAATTTCAGCCATGGAGAATGGAGTTTTCTAGTGAGATTTAAGTCGATTGAAGGAAGAGAGAAGGCTTTAACGGCTGGACCTATTTTCTTTGATAAGATAACTGTAATTGTTAAGAAATGGGAGCCAGGAATCATTCTTAAGAATGAAGATGTTCATGAGGTTCCTATATGGGTGAGAATGCCAGGTTTAGACTTGAAATTTTGGGGGAAATTATCTCTGATGAAGATAGTTGGACTTGTGGGGAAACCAATTAAAACTGATAGAGTTATGGTCACAAAAGAACTAGTTGGTTATGCTCGGATACTAGTTGAAATAAATGTGAGAGACAAATTGGTGGAGGAAATTGAGTTTTTTTATGAGAATGGAGAAGTGGTGTTCCAGAAAATTGTCTATGAATGGAAACCGATTAAATGCTCAGTTTGTACTGGTATGGGACACTCTGATGATCAATGTCCTAACCACAGAGTTCAGGCAAATTGGAGGAAGGAGAGGGTTGATAAGGCTGCTCCAAAGGAGGAGGAGACGAATGGAGGCCTGTTCAGAGAAACTCTGCTGGGGGTGGTGTTAAAATAGGTTTAGTGATCTTGAGAAGGATGAGGCTGAAGATGTTACTAGTGAAGAGGGTAATGTGGATGATAACAAGAGTAATATTAGTAATAACTTGGCATTAATTACCAATGGAAAAGTGATGTATGGTGATATGGGAAAAGGGCAACTTTGTTCATCTCTCTATGGATAAAATAGGCTTTTAGAATGTTAGGGGTATAAATAAACCTAGTAAGTTGTGTGATGTCCTATGGTTCATTAGACACCACAATATGGGTTTGTTTGGCCTCTTGGAAACGAATGTTAAAGTGCAGAAGTTTGGGAAGGTGTTTGAGAATTTTGGTCAGGACTGGTCTGTTATTACAAACCACTCTTTTCATAAGGCTGGTAGAATTTGGATTGTATGGTTTCCTAGCATGTTTACTATCTCTAGTTGTATAATGGATGCCCAATTTATCCATGTACATGTGGCTCATAATGCTTTGAGGAAGCAATTTTGGTTGACAATGGTCTATGGCTTGAATACTGCAAGAGAGAGAGAGGCCTTGTGGCAACAGATTGCTCAGATTGCCCCTCCTGGTGATGATCCTTGGATCCTATGTGGAGACTTTAATAATATCCTTAATCTTGAGGATAGGATTGCGTCTCAATGTACTCTAGCTGAAGTGGAGCAATTTAGGCATTGTTTGAGAAGTAATAATCTCACTGATTTCAATGTAGGTGGCATGTTTTTTACTTGGACTAATAAGCAGGAAGGGGTGGATAGAGTTTGCTCGAAAATTCATTTCCTTATTTTACTACTGAGTTTCTGCCATAGGGTCTTATGGACCATACTCCATGTTGTATGAGACTGGATGGTAAAGCTGGGAATGTAAGGAAACCTTTCAGGTTTTTTAATATGCGGACAGGTGCAATTTTTTTAGGAATTGTTAAAGATGCTTGGGATGTACCTGTTCAGGGGACTTCTACGTTCAGGGTAGTTCAAAAACTGAAGGCTATTAAACAAAAGATGAGGCTCTTGAATCTGAGCCATTTTTCTTGTGTTGAAGGTAAGGATATTGCTGCTGAAAAGGCTTTGTGTGATATCCAGAAGAAGCTCAACTCTGACCTTACAAATGATGAATTGTTGAAACAAGAGCATGAGACTAGATTGGCTTACAATGAGGCCCATACAGGTAGATATCTTTTCCTCAAACAGAAGGCAAAGGTTCACTGGTAAAGGAGGGTGACTTAAAATCTAGTTATTCCATTCTTGTATAAAAAAAAAAGAAGATCCTTAAATAGGATTTGTAGTATCCAAGATCAGGATGGGGTGCTTGTGACTGATCCTGATAAGATTGCAGGTTCTTTTATCTCTTATTATAAGGGATTTCTTGGTACTGATGCTGGAAAGGCTAGACAGATCCACATGTCTGTTATTCATGAGGGTCCTGTGCTTACTGAGGCTCAGAGAGCTAATATTTGTAGACCCTTCACAAAAGGTGATGTTAAGAATGTTGTCTGAAGCATTGAGGAGGATAAGTCGCCTGGTCCAGATGGGTTTACTAGCAGATTTTTCAAAAGTGCTTGGGAGATTGTTAAAGGTGATGTGTGTTAGGCTATTTTATCTTTCTTTAACCACGGAAAATTGCTTAAGCAGATGAATACTACATCTCTGACTTTGATTCCTAAAGTTGCTAATGTTGTTACTATGACCCAGTTTTGGCCTATTGCTTGTTGCAATGTGATATATAAGATCCTGTCAAAATTGTTGTGCTCCAGACTCAAGGAGGTTCTGCATGGAATTATCAGTGAGGAACAGGGTGCCTTTGTTTCTGGCAGGGCTATTCTTGACAATATTATGTTGTGTCAAGATCTTCTGAAGGATTATAAGTATCAAAGGAAGCCTCCTAGGTGTACAATCAAAGTGGATATCAGGAAAGCTTATGTCACTATCAAATGGCCTTTCATTGAAAGAATGCTTACTGCTCTTGGTTTTCCTAGTAAGTTTGTAAATTGGATTATGGCTTGTGTTTCTTCCCCTTCTTTCTCTCTTATGATCAATGGAGGAATTCATGGTTTATTTAAGGGAGCTAGGGGAATCAGACAAGGAGACCCCCTTCTCCCTTACTGTTTGTGGTGTGCATGGAATATCTCACTAGACTTTTGAAAAAGGTGGGGCAGAAATCTGATTTCAAATATCACCATAGATGCAGGAGTATGAAGTTGAATCATTTGGTGTTTGGTGATGATTTGATGTTACTATAGAATTAGAAAGGAACGCGTCTCACGTGCACCTCCCCTAAAAAAGCCCCGAATCAATTTCCATAATTTAATAAAAAACAACCCCCTCTCAACGGCTGATCGACAAGCCATCGGCGATCTAAGTGGGTCGGTCTTGCTCCACAGTCGCCGGCAAGCCCCTTTCCGTCAAGTCGTGTTAGGTGATTTCATAGTTCTAGCTAGTGGTGCTTGGGCCTGGTCTTCGCCTCTTTCGGGGACGTGTTCGCTTGTGGTGGTTCTCCGATCACCGCTCTGTTCTTTTTTAGTTTGTGGGTCCGCCTAGTCAGGTTGTGTTAGGAGGTTTCAAGATCCTAACCGCTGCTTGGGTCTGCTCCTCGCCTTTTGCTCATGGACGAGGTCGCTAGTGGAAGTCTTTTGTTCACCATTTATGTTGTTTATTTTTTTTTTCAGTTTGTGGGTCTCCTGCTTTTCTATTTATTAATCTTAAGCAAGGGTTTCATATTTTTCCGCTTTGATCAGCCCTCCTACTCTTTTGTGGTGAAATGGTATGCCATAAATTACTTATGCTCTTATACTCACTCACTTGAATGATGATTATGACGAAAGTAATGTTAATTTTGCTACTAATAATTGTCCCCAGAACATCTATAATTGAGCTAAGATCTTGAAAGATGAGGGTAATATCTATTTAAAGAAGGTGAGTTTGTTGGTGATGGAGCTAAGTATGATAGAGGGCTGAAATTTCTATGCTTTGGTTTGCCAAGGAATGGGGATGATAATCTTATGCTATGGAATCTTGCTATTTTTTCTAAAGTTAAATCTTACAGCTTGAGCTCTAAAGGTCCATGACTATGAACAAACTAAGGAGATTTACTCCTTAGTCATCATGCTTGATAGTAGTAATGTCAAAGCACTTTTTATAGAAGGGCCTTAGCAGAAATCAAGCTTCATCAACTAGAAGAGGCTTATGAGGACCTTGGCAAGGCAACCAAGATTGAGCCTAATAACTAGGACATTATCCGTGAGCTGGATAAAAGGAAGGGCCTAAGTTGCAAGGCTAGCAAGATCAATTGCAAGAGGAGTACTGAGGAATTTGTTCTAACTCACTCCAACTACAATAAAAAAGGGAAAAAACAGTGAGTCGCCAGCTATCCCAGTGTGTAACCGATCACCTTGTACAGATGATCAGAGTGGTGTTACAAGCCCATCCGTCACTAATTTTGCTTGTGACATGGTAGTAGAGAGAACTATCCCCACTCACAATGCTTAAGCTTCTTTGAAAATGAGGAAGAAGGATCAAATAACTCTTTAAACAATCGGCAATCAAGACATGCAAAGGACACGGGACCAGGGAAAACCCATGTTTTCTCCAATGGAATGAAAAGAAGTCGGTCCCTAAAGATTTCTTAATTATCTTTCTCGAAACTCATGCAAGGGAAGACTAAGTTTCTTCAACAATTCAGCTGACTCATGATCGAATGATTGTACGAATGAAGGACAAGACTACACGCATTCTAATATTTACAAGGCAATGGACCCCAAAGGTCCAAAAACCTCGTCCATGCCTACTAGGATAGTGAGTTCAATTGAGAGGAGACACGACAAAAAGACTTGAAAGAAAAAGGTCAATATCTCTCCTGAAAATTTGAAGTGGTCAACCATATTGTTGGGTTTGGTAAGCCTAGCAATACTGCTGTTTAGAACAAAAATGAGCCTACTTCTCCATGTCTAGCTGATAATAGCAATGAAGGTTCAAGCATTGAGGAGGGGACTGAAGTTCCTACGAAAGACTATCCTACCACTGACATTGCTGAAATGGAATCGAAGATGACCCCATGGCTCTTGAACCCGACCAAGTGCAATCTTTTCCTTCACCCTCTACTTTCATGTTTTCTGTCAAGATAAGGAAGCATGGAAGGCCACACATGTCAAGGGCAAAGAACAAGAAAGGTAAAATGTATATCAGGTATCGTTTTTGCAAGTCTAAGAAACGTAAATGAACAAGTTTGGAGCATCTTCAGACTAGTATTAGTGATGGAATTTGTCAATCTCCTTATATATTTTGCCAAGTAGGTCATGTTTGTTGTACCTTGTACCCCCAATCCCCGGATTAGCTTTTGTGTTAGTATAGTTAAGAATGTTAAACTCTCTCCTTGTGTTAAATGTAGTCTCGTGTCGGAGCTAGTTTTCTTTTTACAGTTTGTCAAATAAAAAAATAAAAAAAGAAAAAAAAAATCCTCATAGAATACTAACCATCAAAGGGATGCAGAAATAGAGGAGTTTGAATATCTATATTTGTATTTTGACATTTTAATATAGTTTCAGCTAAAAGATACGATCTTTGAGGGCAACAAAATTGAACTTTGGGTCTAAGGAGGGGATTGATAATTTAAAGAAGAAATAACAAACTTACTAAATTTCTCTCTTTTCATTTTGCAAAGGCAAGCCTAGCTAGAAGTAGTAAAATATGAACAATGTTTATTATATCTTCCGTTCTTTTTTACTTAACATGTTTCTTTTATCACGCTTGCCAATGCAAAACTTGGACGATCAATAACTTTAATTCTCCGTAAGTAAAAAGTATAAAAGTAATACATTATAATAGTACTTATTGAAACGAATTTAAAAAGATCCAACATAAATATGTTTTTTCTTACATATTATTCACAAAAGACGGTCAAAGAAGGGGTGGTGAATAGTTTAAAAGTCAAAGCAAGTCAAGTAAAAAAAAAAAAACCGGAGGAAGTATCAATTCATCATAAACCCAAGCAAGAGTGCTCAATTAAGGGTGATTTGGAGAAGAAATTCCCATAACGCTTATGAGTCTAGAACACCTCTAGTCAACTGGTAATCTGGTACTTAGCAACCATATGCTACACTATTTTGGAATTACGGTTAAAGATGTAAAAACATGGAAAAATCAGAAAATGTAATAGTACATAAACTAGCTGTTGCACAATGTTCCGAACTTGCTGCGGAAGGTTACAACCCATGTGCCAAACTGATCGAGCCAGTCGGTCACATAGCCACAAGAATACGAAGTACACAAACAGTATAAATCGCAAGGTAAAACACAAATCCAAATTAACAATGGAAAAAAAAAAAACTAAAACAAATTAACAAACCACCCTCTTTAACAATTAACTAGTTACTTTTTCAAGCAAAATTACCAAATAATGGCTCCAAGAAGACAACCAACAATGTAGCTTCCAAAATATACCCCCATCTTACCAAAACAGAAAAAATAAAACAGCTAAGAGTTCTCCTTCCATCGGTGTCGACATGAAGGGCACTCGTAGAAATTAGTCTGTCCTTCATCTGCTGATCTCGTCTGTAGACAGTGAATTTCAGCACTCAGATGAGCAATCAAGTCAAAACATAAAAGCTGTATAGGAGCAATACATGAGTAAACATGTTTTAGAGCTTACTTGTCTTGAATCAACCAGCTCAACAGGGCTGCGTCCACACTTTTCACAGGGCTGGTTAATCTGCAAGGAAAATCATGCAGATACAGAGATCAGAACACATTCCAGAAATATTGACAGGTCTTCATCTCTGTCTCACTAGCTCCACTTACCTCTTGTCTTTGCACTTTCACGTCACCGGACATTACTCCATCAACCTTCACGAATGGCTCCATTTGTAATGCCCTTCTAATATCCTACAAGATTTACCCAGGGAAGTGTCAGCTAAACCCAAATAAATCAAGTAAACAAGTTTAATCAATTGAACATTCCATAGCCTTGTAGAAAGCTTGTTTCAACCAAGGGTCCCAAGAAAAGTGAATATGAAAGAATAAATCTTTAGTTTTTTTGGCAAAAGAGAGGGGGTGGGGTGTAGTCTTTTTAGAATTATTTCAAGTGTTCTAAACTTCTAATCATATACACAACAAACCCTAAAAGATACAACAAAGACAAGAAAACTACCAATTCGAGCTATTTTGAAAAGGTACCCTTTAAACTCAGAATTAACGCTTGCAAAAGTTCTAGCATATAAAAGGAAGACTCACCCACTATATTACAGAATTGCCCAGAAGAAGGCAGCGTAGAAATGAAGAGCTCCCTCTGATTTTACAAACTTAAAACCCTTTTTTCTATGGTTATAAAGACACCAGCTTGAAAAACTTAATTTTGCACTGGGAATCATGTTGCAGTAGATAATTATACCAGTTCAAGCGACTACTGACCAGGTCTAAAGAGGCCCTAAACATACACAGTTTTTACCTAGGCAGCAACAGCATATTTCTTCCGAGGATGTCATTCTTTTGCATCAGAGACAGAAGTTTCTAACATGTTACAAACTTACAATACTATCACCAGTCAGCTCAGCAATCTGTGGAACAAAAACAATGTTCTCAAGACTGTACAACTAGTCATTGCTCTCAGTCTTCCCACCACATTGTACATGTTAACAACATTCTATAAACAAAACAAAAAAATTGTGCCAGAACGGGCCTAAAAAGGACACTTTTTGATGTTGCAAGGCAGATTATGTTATATTGCATGCTTGGCACCACAAAGTACTGAGCTGTATATTGTCTTAACTCTCACTAGTTTACTACTTTACTGCAGCATGAGAAGGGTAGTAGAGATACAATTCTGAAAGTGAGTATAAAAGATCAACAGCATTCTAAATTAACCATCATAAAATGATATACCTGTAGTAAATATTACAGTCCTAGTAAAATGGGCTAGATCCTCATAAGAGAACTTGTTTGGTATTCAAATCTAGGAGCCCTGTCCAATTCCTATGATAAGAATTATTGTTTAATCACAGGTACATAAAGCACGTGGACTAGAAGTCATCAAGAGAACCTACAGCTTCAGACAGTTCAAACATAAGTGATTAATGTACAGCAATGCCTCCCTGGGCTATACCCATATTAACCATATAAGCACATTTGTTGTTGGTTTGTAAGAAGAATGGAATTTGACACAGTGCACTAGAATTCTTTAAAATGCCCTAGTGATAGTACGATGTCTACTACAAGAGGGGGGGTGAATTGTAGTATATAAAGAAACGTGAACTTTTTGCGGAATTAAACAATGTAAGAAAAGAGAGAACACATGATATAGGCTTTTCGAATATCTTCATTATGTAAAGACTCTTTTACAAAGGTGAAACTTCTGCCTACACTCAAGTTCCTCTAGGAACTCAAGTATCCCAGCTACGGTCCCTCTACCGCAGCTTAACTCTCTTATATGATTCGACTCTGAATCACTTACAACTCTTTAACAGACTCACTCAAGTTTCTAAGTTACAATTCTCTCAGACCCCAATCCCAATTACAAAAGTAATTACAGACTTTCCTAATGCACTAGAGAAGATTAAGGCAGGAAGGAACTCAGCTCTAGACAGTAAATATTTTATGAAAACTTAAGCTCCGAAAACTGAATATTTTTCCACCCAAAAATCAGAGTTCGTTGCAAGCCTTTTATAGAGAGATGGAAAGCATCAATCTTGTTTCCCACTCATCCCATGATCCACGTTCACCTTAACCTTGGAAGTTAATGAACGTTGATCAAAGAGTGGGAAGTAAGATCCCCTGACTTTCCTCTCAAGCTTTTAACGTGCATCATAAACAACTATTACTTGGTCAAAAATAAAATCAGTTAAAAAGATTTTATTGTTTTTGAAAGATAAAAATTTTAAATAATTATTTAATTAAAAATAACAAACTTATCTTTTAATTAAACAATTATTTATTTACTTACAAAAATATATCTTATTTAAAAACTGATTTTACTTTATCTTTTATTAAGGAATAAAACTGATTTTATATTTACGTTAAAACATTTAATTCCTAACTGAGTTCCTCTCTACACATAAAGACTCTAGTGCTTAGAGAGAATTCTAAGTACTGGAGCTTGCTCTTCTTCTTGAAAGCTTGCATATGAATATCAAGACTTCCAATTCCTTTGCTCCTACTCCGGAACAGTTTGTTAACACCTGAATCTTTTCGTTCTACCAAGACTATCAAACATCATTAGTCAAAGTTTGTCTATTTTGTCAATCATCAAAATATTAAGAGGGTCAACAATATTCCCCCTTTTTTATGATGACAAACAAGACAAACTCGGTAAGCAAAATAGTCATCCAAGCACTCAAAATAATAAACTAAAAATAAAATTAAACAAGAACAAAGTAACAATCTGCATCATTCATGAAAATGTGAATTGAATGAAATATTTTTACCTTGATTTGAATGATGACTTGAATGAAACTGGTTTGACGTGGTCTTGGCTAAGTTTGTCCTCCTTTTCCCCCTTTTGGCATTATCAAAATAAAAGACAGAGCACAAGCTATACATAGTACTACGCTACAGAGGGGGTAGTAAATCCGAATGCAGGAATGATTAAGCATGCGCACATAGAAAGTATGCAACCAACATGTAATACCAATTAGCAAGACAAACAGAGCCAGTTCCAAAAATTACAAACCGAAAAGAAAAATAGTTCAAAATAAACTAGAAAATGAAAAAAAAAAACTGAATCAATGTGCAACATGGATTGCAAAATAGGCTAAGTGAATTAGGCTTGGCAGGGGGTTTTGTTAAGGCTTCACCAGCATCCTCCTTGATGGTATCTAGGATGGTTTGATGGCTATGCTGCACTTAAGTCTTGAAGGTTTGAACAGTGGAATCCATATGAGCTATCAACCGATCCTCCAGATCAACTACATGATCATGAAGAGCTTGGGCTGTGAGTTGCTCCAAACCTGCCATAATAGCAGAAGTGGTGTCCCTAAATTCTTGGTGAAAGGTTTGAACATCAGAGGGACTAGGGCGTGGGGTGAAGGCTGCAAAGCCGAAGGTGGAAGGGAAAGATGCAGGCTGTGGTTGAGAAGGTGATGGAGTTCTTAGGAACAAGAGAAGGAGTTCCTTCAGATATAGGAACTTTTGTAGTTTCAGCATCCAAATCAATGTGAATTGGAGAGGTAGGCTTAGGTTTCTGTTTGGTTGCAATCTTGCTGCTCTTCCTCCTAACTCTCGTGCCTCAAACCCTCCAACGAGGTGGACTCCCCTCCTCCTCATCACTTAATGCAGTTGTACTCTTCTCTTCCTCTCTCTCACCTTGTGCCTCTACATATTTCCCCTCACTCAGTACTATATCCCCTTCATGATCCCCTGCTCCTTCACCTTCTTCCCCCTCACTGTCAGATTCAGATTCAGATTCAGCTTCAGATTCCGATTGAACACCGGAGGCAACGCAAGTTTTCCCATTGACTACTTTCAGGTTTAATTTCAACAAGGATTTTCATGAAGAATGCTTTCGGGTTTCACATTGATTTGAAAACTTGTTTCTGAAGAACTCCTTCTCCTGTTCCTAAAGGAACTCCATCACCTTCTCAACCACAGCCTGCATCTTTCCCATCCACCTTCGGCTTTGCAGCCTTCACCCCACGCCCTAGTCCCTCTGATGTTCAAACCTTTCACCAAGAATTCAGGGACACCACCTCTGCTATTATGGCAGGTTTGGAGCAACTCACAGCCAAGGTTACAGCTCTTCATGATCATGTAGTTGCTCTGGAGGATCGATTGATAGTTCATATGGATTCCACTGTTCAAACCTTCAAGACTGAAGTGCAGCAGAGCCATCAAACCATCCTAGACACCATCAAGGACGTCAAATTTGAAGAAGTAACAGAGGAGGACGCTGGTGAAGCCTTAACAAAACCCCCTGCCAAGCCTAATTCACTTAGCCTATTTTGCAATCCATGTTGCACATTGATTCAGTTTTTTTTTTTTCATTTTCTAGTTTATTTTGAACTATTTTTCTTTTCGGTTTGTAATTTTTGGAACTGGCTCTGTTTGTCTTGCTAATTGGTATTACATGTTGGTTGCATACTTTCTATGTGCGCATGCTTAATCATTCCTGCATTCGGATTTACTACCCCCTCTGTAGCGTAGTACTATGTATAGCTTGTGCTCTGTCTTTTATTTTGATAATGCCAAAAGGGGGAAAAGGAGGACAAACTTAGCCAAGACCACGTCAAACCAGTTTCATTCAAGTCATCATTCAAATCAAGGTAAAAATATTTCATTCAATTCACATTTTCATGAATGATGCAGATTGTTACTTTGTTCTTGTTTAATTTTATTTTTAGTTTATTATTTTGAGTGCTTGGATGACTATTTTGCTTACCGAGTTTGTCTTGTTTGTCATCATAAAAAAGGGGGAATATTGTTGACCCTCTTAATATTTTGATGATTGACAAAATAGACAAACTTTGACTAATGATGTTTGATAGTCTTGGTAGAACGAAAAGATTCAGGTGTTAACAAACTGTTCCGGAGTAGGAGCAAAGGAATTGGAAGTCTTGATATTCATATGCAAGCTTTCAAGAAGAAGAGCAAGCTCCAGTACTTAGAATTCTCTCTAAGCACTAGAGTCTTTATGTGTAGAGAGGAACTCAGTTAGGAATTAAATGTTTTAACGTAAATATAAAATCAGTTTTATTCCTTAATAAAAGATAAAGTAAAATCAGTTTTTAAATAAGATATATTTTTGTAAGTAAATAAATAATTGTTTAATTAAAAGATAAGTTTGTTATTTTTAATTAAATAATTATTTAAAATTTTTATCTTTCAAAAACAATAAAATCTTTTTAACTGATTTTATTTTTGACCAAGTAATAGTTGTTTATGATGCACGTTAAAAGCTTGAGAGGAAAGTCAGGGGATCTTACTTCCCACTCTTTGATCAACGTTCATTAACTTCCAAGGTTAAGGTGAACGTGGATCATGGGATGAGTGGGAAACAAGATTGATGCTTTCCATCTCTCTATAAAAGGCTTGCAACGAACTCTGATTTTTGGGTGGAAAAATATTCAGTTTTCGGAGCTTAAGTTTTCAAAGTATTTACTGTCTTACAGCGAGTTCCTTCCTGCCTTAATCTTCTCTAATGCATTAGGAAAGTCTGTAATTACTTTTGTAATTGGGATTGGGGTTTGAGAGACTTGAGTGAGTCTGTTACAAAGTTGTAAGTGATTCAGAGTCGAATCACTAAGAGAGTTAAGTTACGGTAGAGGAACCGTAGCTGGGATACTTGAGTTCCTAGAGGAACTTAAGTGTAGGCTGAATCTTCACATTTGTAAAAGAGTTTTTGCATAGTGAAGTAATTCGAAAAGCCTATCTCGTGTGTTCTGTCTTTTCATACTTTGTTTAATTCCGCATAAAGTTCACAAATTTTTAGTCTACAATTCACCCCCCCCCCTCTTGTAATAGACATCAAACTAACACCTGGTTTGTTTATGAGCTCCATAAGAGTATTTAGACACATACATGTACTGCTGTGCAACCCTTATCAACCAGGTAACCTTCGTCCTGGAAAGGATAGCACTAACATCCCAATCTGCCAATAACAATTGTCTACTTAATCTCTATGGACAACTAACTGATCATCAGAACCAATTAAGTTTCTCATAAACTATGTTTTAGTCAGTAATAGATAATCAACATATATTAAAGCTGATGACACATTACTTACATAGCTCACAAATAAACACTTGAATACGAGGTACACATGAAATAAAACAGAATCTAAGCTCAGATGAACATACAGCTAGCTCCTGCCATCTCTCAACTGTCACACGTGTGTACCCCAACTCAATAAGGGGAGTATATAGTACCTACCATCTTACTTCAAGACCAGGAAACATTTCAAGCAGAACAAAAATTCACAGCTCCTAACCACCAATTTTAAATATGTAGGTAATCATCTAGGGACTTTCTATCTTGGAAAGGCTTTGTTTGTTATGTGAACTACATGAGAGTATTTAGACGTATACACTTAGTGTCATCATCACAAACCTCGGATTGGTTTTAACTCTGTTAAGCACCTTGAGGAAGCCAAAATGGGGAAAGCATCTGTGCTGTCTTGCAGAACTACTTAAATGGAGGCATTCATTGAGATTTGGATGCTTCTTGATTCTTTTTAATTTTCTAATTTTGAGATTTTATTTTGCTATTCACTACAATAATATTTGAAGAAAATAGTCTTCGAAATTCATACAATCAGCTGAAATTTTACTATCAAGTAATATTGAAATACCAAACAAGACATCAGTGACAAGAATGTATAGAATTCATTGACCGTGTATTTCTAGCGATTAATGATAAGTTTTAAGCATTAGGTATAAAATAAGCCTCATGAAATAAGAAGGAAGACTGAGGAGAATAATCATACCTCTCCTGAAGCGGTATAACATGTTCCCTTTCCTTCAACCTCTGGAAATATCAGCCCACATCATAAATGCCACATTGTTAGGAGATCAAACATGAGCAAGAAAATTCATCATAATTACAGTAACAGTATCCATTGATGACTTAGTTCATAAACATAATCAAAGCAGTAGTACTTATATCATGCAATCTGGAAAATTTTACCAGTGAACATAAAGAAAATCAGAAAAATCTTCAGTTTCAGATAGTAAAAGGAAAGAGCTACACACACTACAAAACCACACCACAAGAGAAATATTGAAATTGTTAATAGAAATACATACTTTTTGAAAGTTCATTTAAATGAACTTAAAATTTTCCAGAAACCATAGAAATTGTCATATCAACAACAAAAATATTTTTTTCAAATGCTTATGAATTATATGAATCCACAAACTGATAATGCATCAATTAAGAAGAACTCAGAAAATGGTATACAATGTGCGCAAAAGAATTCAATAGATGCGAATGTCAAACAATTAAAATCCTATTGCATTCTATCTCTAACTAGGAAACCATCCTTCATATCAAATACAAACTTCCATATTTTAGCTTCAATGTCCACTAAGCACCTATCACGACATAATTCAAGCAATTCGAGACTAGTTAGAGATTCAGACCAAATATTGCACTAACACTTGCTAATTATACTAAAGTCAGATTCATCCTTGATCAATTACAAACTATCCCATATTTGCTTCCAAGTACATACAATCACATTCAACAATCTCCTTAAAAAACAATCCAAATAAATTATATAGTGCCTCGGCTCAGCTCGACTCAGTAACAGGAACACGAAAATTACTTCCCAATTATTCTAATTGAAAATACAGCAACATTATTCAGAACATAATAATATGAAGGCAGAAAGTAATACCTTTGAGGCTTTTCCTTGTACGGCATAAAGGGCACCGAGCATACCTAGTTGAATCCAATGACAACAACGTTCCACACGAGCCACAAAACAAAAAATCACGCCTTCTACTGTAATCCATACTAACCCCTGAGTAATACCCACCAACAAAAACATCAATTAATAACATAATTTTCATGTCCTCGAGACAGGGCAGGATGGGCGGCTGCTATGAGCCAGGAGAAAAGGTCCACTTTCATAGTTCTTTGCTAAATTGAAGGGTTAGATAAACAAAAGCCTGCAACACATTAGCAACCAAATTTGATTTAAATATCAAATTAGGCTCGAAAATTCACGTTAAATTCTTCTCGATTAAGTATATGAATAGAAACATTCTAGCCACTGGCGGATAAAGGATTTTATGGGTGCTATATCAGTGTCACCCATCGATCGTCACCCGTCTAAGGAGGAGGATTTTGTGGAGGGGGATGCATTTTGGGACTAAAGAAACTTGTTATATCACACAATTTTTTTGTTTCCTTTTCATTATGAAAATTAAGTCACAATTTCAATTAGATTAAACAATCAAATATTGTCAAAAATACCCAACTAATTATACAAGCATAAACTTTTATCTTGACACAAACCAAAGCTGAACTTTATTAATCAAGCAAAGGAATTAAATCATTACAAACTTCAGCATGCACTTCTTGTGGGTACTCATCAAGCCAAACCCGAAACCCCTCAAAACTACGACTCAAATTAACTAAGGAATGGCCAACATGGTTGCCCCTCCTTTTGACAAAAGTAAAAGACATACTCTGACAAGACTTGGCTAAAGAAAGAACATCCGTTAAATACTACCCATAGCAGTAGCCAGTAGGGGAGATGAATTATCAGTTTGCACAAGAAAACCTCGAAAATCAGCTTCCATAACAATTACAATGCCCAATATAATATCAATTTCTAATTAAAAAAAATCAGAAATGCCAAATTATACAACTTCCCATGAATTTGAAACCCTAATTATGTAGAACATGTAACAAATCATCAATTTCAACCAACACTAATTTGACAAATTAAATAACAAAAACAAATAATTTAAGCACAAAATGAACCCGACAACTCATGGAGAATAAGAAATTAAAACCTTAAAAATTCAACAATTAAATATGAGTAATGAGTTACCTGAATTTAAAAGGTGGAAAACTAGACGAACTGACAGAGGGCGGAGGGTGCTGCCAGCTGGGATGCGGTGGCTGAGCAGAGGAAGAGTAAAAGAGGAAGAGAGGAGCGTGAGAAAGAAGGGGAGACAGAGAAACAAAGGAGCGTGGGAGGAAGAGAGAAAGCTGCTTCAATGGATTATGGATGAGAGAAAGCTCACAAGCAGCTTCAATGGCGAATTCAGAGTGCCTCAATGGTAGAGACTAGAGAGACAGAGAGAGAGAGTAGTCGAGTACGCTGTACTCGTGAAAAGCACACTAGGTAAAACCTTCGTTGTAGAGGTGATCAAAAATTGGGTCGGGCCTTAATAATATATCTCGTGTCCAAATCCACAAAAAAGTAGCGGGCTTGTCGGATTAAAACGGGTTTTTCACGCTTTTTTGGGCCGGGCTTGGTTTTTAACTAAAAATGCATTTTTAGGCCTGCCCAAACCCGCCACATTTTTGGGACGGGCTAGCGGGCCGAGCCAATGTTGATCACCTCTACTTGTTGTTGTGTTTTTTTTTTGTTCTTTTTTTCTTTCGTGCAAATGACTGAATGAGCCACAGCTATATTATAATTTAGACCTGATCATGTCAAAACAGGCTCGACTTAGCCCGATTTTTTTACAGGCCTTAGGCTTTAGTTTTGGGAACGAAGTTGGGTCTGCCTGGTGTTTTGGGTAAAAATACCTAGGCCACGTGGCCCAATCAGAGGGTGACACGTGTCACCTTAGGAGAGGTTCAAAATGAACCAATCCTAGGCTGATACATGACACTCCCAATCAGTAGGGAAAAAGACGGCCTTCAGGACCCAATTCCCGAGAAAAGCCGCAAAACGGTGCATCCCCACAAATAGGTAGGGGCACATTTACCAATGTTCCTATAAATAGGGAGATTTACCCCACTTTGGGGACACGCTCATTTTTTATTACACAATCAATTCTCTCACATCGGAGAAAACACCTGATCTCGGGATCCGAAAAGATCTACTTTTACTTTCTGCACTTTCTATCTTACTTCGACTGGTTCTAACTTGATCGTCAGAGGAGGAACTCCGAACACCCGGAGCTTCCGTTGTTTTGCAGGTAAAGCCGGTAGGGAAATCAATCTTGGTGGCGTAACTCTCCCGAGGGACAAAAACCCCGAAACACCTGGCACAAAATATTTTTACTTTTTCGTTGACTTTGGACATGCAATTCTAAGCATTTTAGTTTTTTTTTTTGTTCGGGCCAAAAAAGCTCAAAAAACTAATGTGATTTTGAACCGAACCAAATCGCAAACTGAGCCGAATTAGAAATGCGGTGTGATTTTTTTTTCTTATGGTTCGATGTGGTTTGAGAAAAAAAAAATTTGCGGTTTGCGGTTTGGTTTCGGTTTCAAGACTTGAAAAACCGAAAAATAAAAATCCAAATCGAATTACGGCCCATATCCAAATTATAGCCTAGCCCAGTTTGGATTTCTACCCTTCGTATATAAAGCCTAAAAAAAATATAAATAAATATATAAATAAAAAAAAACCCTAATCTTTCATGCCTCTCTCACTCTCTTCTATTACTGACTCACTCCAGTACTCCGCTCTCACTCTCTCACTCCACCGTCAGCTACTCTTTTCTCACATTCACCCTCACGCGACCACCCTTGGCTACTCTTCGTCTCCTCTGACTCCTCGTCGGCTACTATTCTGCTAAGTTGCACCCTACTGCCAGTTGTTTTGAACTTTTGATGCATATCTTGCTATGTTGAATTGATGATTGGTTCGCTTTATGTTAATGAACAATTTCTTTTTGTTGAATTGTTGATTGGTTTGACCAATTTATAGGATGACTTAGTCACTATCATTACTTCATTAGAAATTAAAACTTGGTATTTCATATTTTGTTATTTCACATCAGTTTGCTTTATTTTTGGATTATCAAGCCCAAAAACAAATTTTGAGTAATTAGGGCCACAAAAATTGCAAATTAAGGCCCGAATCACCAACCCCAAAAAATTTAGTAAAAAAAAGAACATTAAGTAATAAAAAATAAACACGTAAAAAAAGGACATTTAGTATTAAAAAGTGAACTTGTAAAAATATATGATCATTTAGTATATTAAAAATGAACATGATTATATTATCATATATATAATCATAGAATTGTTCGACCGCGGCCTTAAAAAAAATAAATAAATTATGAACACGTAAAAAAAATGAACATTTACTAATAAAAAATAAACAGGTAAAAAAATGAACATCTAGTAATAAAAATTGAACACGTCAAAAAAAAAACATTTAGTACATTAAAATTGAACATTTATTATACAATAATCATAAAATAGCTAGACCATACCTAATAAAATGAACATTTCATAAAAATATATGGACTCATTAAATCAAATGAACATTTAGTATGAATAAATAAACACGTAAAAAAATGAACAAGTAAAAAACAATTATAAACATTTAGTATATATATTAAAAATGAAATGATTTTCATATATTCATATAGGTTCAAATTAATGAGAGTGAGGGGTAACTTAAGTGGTTAGAGCTCCCCTCCTGGTTCCAAGAGATTTTGGGATCGATTCTCATCACTCTCCCTTGTGGTTCTCTATAAAATATATGGGTTCAAACTCATTGTATTTAATTATTAACGAAAAACGAAGATAAAATAATCGTTAACATATGTTCATTTTTATGTACTAAATAATGTTTATTTTGTACTAAATGTTCAATTTTAAAACACTGCGTGTTCATTTTTAATTTTTAACAGAAATTATACAAAAGTTTGATTGTAAATATTTTAATTAACTCTAAAAATATGAATATCCACTTTAATTTAACCTTGTTTCATCATAGAGACAATAATTATCGATCTATAACATGACAGATTGGAAATCACAAATGCAAAATTGTAGAAATCAATGATTTTATAACATTCACCTATTTATTAAAAAAAAAAAAGTATCCAATTTATTGGGAAAACGGGGCCCTTCCATCTCACATTTGTTTTTTGCGGATGACGCACTCTTATTTTTCAAAGCGACGGATCAAAGTTGCATGGCCATTTCTGGCATACTCAACAGGTTTTGCATGGTCTCGGGTCAGCAGCTGAACCTTGGAAAGTCACATTGCAAGGTCAGTCCCAATACCCCAGTTCAGATCCATAATGGATTTAGATCAAGATTGGAGATGGATCAGGTTAATCAATTTGGTGTCCATTTGGGGGTTCCTATTGATTTAATGGGGGCGTAAAGGGGCGTCCTTTCAATTCATCATTGATAACATTCGTAAAAGAATCTCTGGGTGGAATGCGGTTCCTCTCTCTCAACCTCAAAAGATCATTTTGATCAATTTTGTTCTCATCGCTATTGCATCCCATGTGGTAAGTTGTTTTGAGATGCCTGCTGATATTTTAAACAAAGTTGACTCTTTACTAGCAAGGTCCCTTTGGGCAAACAAAGAACAGCGGGGGATGCACTGGGTAAGCAAAGATAGAGTCAACCTTCCAAAAGGAATGGGGGCTTTAGGGGTCCGAAGCCTGGGTTGTTTCAATGAGGCTTTACTTATGAAGCAGGCATAGAGATTATATCAAAATCCACAATTATTACTGGCTAAGATCTGTTCAGCAAGGTTTCATTCTCCGCTCTTAAGAGGAACTCAGGTAAGAGTGACAAATAGGAATTTCTCTTGGGGAATGCGGGGTTTCGCTAGAGCCAGGAATAACCTTCTTGGGGGTTGTGGTTGGAAGGTGGGGAATGGAAAGTCTATATTGGCAGGAAAAGACAGGTGGATGGCAGGGGAGGTACCGGTTTTTAATTCCAACATCATGCTCCGTCAGGCAAAAACTTGGAGGGTGAGTCATTTTTTGGACCCTAAAGCTCATGGTTGGAACCAGGCATGGCTAGTCGCTGCTTTCGAGCCTGGTAGGCGTGTCGCATACCTATCAAAAATAACCTAACAGACCAATACTAATGTAGACTGGCAAGTAAGGGTCGGATCCCAAGAGACTAAGGTTCAAAAATAATTAAATAGACTCGAATCTTTACTAAGCAAAAATCAAGTATAATCGATAACTAAGGGTCTAAAATATAGGAAAAATTCGAAAATAAACTAATTAAGATGATTAAATCAAGCAATTAAAAACATCCAAGATCTAGCTTCACCACAACTATTATCGATGCAATTGTAATTCTACCCTTAACATACAATTTCAATCGAACGGGGAAAAGTAAACCCTAATAATTACCAAGGTTCTCTCTCGAGTATCAATGGCTTCCCTAACATACAATCAATCCTATTCTCATGGTATCATGCATATTAAAGACATTAAACACGTTACTCTAACTTCCCAATTATCAAACACAACTACTCTCGTGTTATGAATCAAACCCTAAATTAATTTATTCAAATCCGTTCAAACCCAACTCTCGTTGTGATAAAAACAATGGAATAATCGCAATACTATAGTTACGTCTAACCTAGCATTGGCATAATCACAATCAAATTAGCAATTCAATTGTTAAAGTTGTTAAAGAATTTAAAGATTTAATTCATGCATCAATAATATTTGGGCTACACTAGATCTTGAATTAAAGAATCTACTCACATATGATTAAAGAAACAAAAACAATAATAAATAATGAAAACATAATTAAATAACAAAGGATGAAAAATAAATACCAAATCTTGAATAAAAATTGAAAGTAGAAAGCTTGAATCTTGAATCTTGAATTACAAAAACTTAGAAAAATAATAATGGAGAACTAGTTCTTAATAATAGGAATTGAAAAATAATATAAACTTAATGAATATCCAAGAAAACAAGGCTAAAAAGTATTTATATAAGCCTAAAAAGATAAGAAAATCGGCCAAGCCTTGGCGCACAAGAATCCCAGGAGGCACGGACGTGCCCCTTGCTAGGAACGGACGTGCCTCTGGGCGTAGCAAAATTCATCTAGCTTCTGTCTTCCAGGCACGGACGTGCCTGATGCTGGGCACGGACGTGCCTGCTCTGCTGCGCGTATCACTCATCTTAAATCAGTCATAACTTCATATCCGGAGCTCCGTTTGAGGCGTGTAATATATCGTTGGAAAGGTCTTCAAGTCTAATTTCCAATAAAATTTGAATCACTCCATTATCATTTGTATATCAAAAGTTATGAGCATAATAGTGAAAAGGTATCATATTTGTCAAGTATTTCATCAACGTTTTGCTTCATTTTCACTCAATTAGCTCCGTTAATCCTGAAATACATCAAAAACAACAAAAATACCCATAAAAGCATCGAATCATCGAAACTAAAACAAATTACACCAAAATGGACTAAAACACTCGACTAAGCTAATAAAACCAACTAAAAACAAGCTAAATAATATACACAAAACACGACTTATCAGAGCCTAAGGATGCGTCGGTAATTTCAAGCTTGGAATTACCGGTTCACGGTGAGGAAGACTACATGTTCTGGAATTTTCACAAGTCATGAAGATTCACAGTAAAGACGGGGTATGCTTTCCTTAAACGTTCTTCTATGGACTCGAGGGCTGTGGTACAGGAGCATATTTTTAAGTCCCTTTGGTCCCTCCCCATTCTGCTAAAACTAAAGTGGAAACTTTTTATATGGAAACTTCTCTGGAATGGAATTGCTATTAAAGCTAATTTGGGGAGAAGGGGACTTGACATTTCTGTGGATTGCGACCTTTGTGGATCGTAGGAGGAGGATCTACAACATCTGTTCAGGTTTTGCACAACTTCTTAGGATGTTTAGTGAAAGAAATGGTGTCCTTCCAACAAGTGTATTATTTTGATAGAGGGTTCAGAATTATTACAGAGCTAATTCTTCAGTAAGGTCAAGTGATCGGAATGCCTAGGTGGAGGCCACTTCCGATCAGTAATATTAAGGCACAATTAATATTACAGCTTAATCATAATTGAACCCTTCGGGTCGAACCCAATCGAACAACCGATCCGAGACAACGAATTAATCCGAAGGATTCAATGAGTTGTCGGAGTTTTACGAACACAGACGTCGGATATCGAGCCTAGGGCGTCGAGACCGAGCGTCGAAAAATCACAAGCAACAAGTGCAAACATAGTCGTAGCACCACATTGGTCTAGCCATGTGGATGCTAGGCTAGCTCGAGCTAGCATACACCTAGCATGGCTAAGTGCAAGCCTAGACACACTAGGTGTGCTAGGTGCACCATCGCTAGCACTAGGTGCTAGCATGCGTGCGTGCTTAGCATGGCAACACCATCGTTAGCACCGAGTGTTGGCATGTGTGTATGCCTTGCATCGCAGCAGCATGCGTGTGTGCCTTTGCATGGCAGCACCAAGAAGCACGCTGTGCTCCGCAATGCACATGTGCATGGCCTAGGCGCCAGCACAATGCTAGCCAACGCCCAGCAGTGCCCAGCAGCCAAGCATGCATGTGCGAGTGCCGGGGCCAGCAGCTTGCGAGGCAATGCGCAGCATGCGTGGCTCGCTAGCAGCACGTATGCTGGCTGTGCGAGAGGGCAGTGCGTGCTGGCCAGCAAGCAACAACAGCGAAGGGGGCCTCGCCCAGCGCCTAGCAGCCAGCAGCATGCGTGGCTCGCTAGCAGCACGCATGTGCTGGCTGTGCTGGCTAGTGCATGCTATGCGTGCTAGCCATGCCAGCTGGTGCGTGCTGGCGTGCTAGCTGGCAGCTAGCCTAGCTACCTAGCTTGGTGCCGGTTTGTGAGAGGTGGGGACCAATGCTTGGAGCATGCCTTGGGGAGCAAGGCAATGGTCCCCCCCCACCCCATGGACATGGTCCTCACTCAAACCTCTCTACCCTTTTGCCACTTGTTGCATGGTGATTGCTTTGATTAATTGTTTAATTTAGAATTAATTAAATTATCACATTTACCCATTCTCCCACATTGGTGGGAGATTGAAATTTAAGGGTTCATTTCCCTATAAATACCAAGGCTTTGGCATTTGGGAAAGAAAACAATTGAGTAGAACTATATAGGCATCTCCATTGGTTAGAATACCTTAAGTTCGTAAAACTCCAAAGTTTATATTTTGCTCGGGTCCCGACTAACCTTCGGGACTTAGGACGATCGGGTCGGGTTCGAGGGTACGAACCGTTGGAGGCCTTGCATTTGCGAGATTGAAGTAAGAGCTCTTTTAGCGAGCGAAGCACGCGTCTAGGGTATAATTCTTTATTCCTTCTTCTTTTAATTATGTATTAATTATATTTGCATGCTTTAATTGCTTTAGTTATCGGGGCGGGTCTTGGGGGGGTTTCTTTCCGCGTAGTGAGGGTCACTACGAAACCCTACATTTAGAGGGGTAGAATTTTACATATCCACTCAGAAGCTAACGTGGATCAATCTTTTCATGATTGGACTCTGTATTATATCCGCCTATTTTTAGGCCAAGATGGTCACAATGGTTAAAGGACTACTTTTTTTTATCGCAACCTTGTGGGGTTTGTGGATAGCAAGGAATAACAGGGTTTTCAGATCCTCAACTCTGTCTGACCTGTCAACGCCAGCGCTAATTTCTAAGGGTTTACGCCAGCAGCGTTTGTTCTATAAGAAACTTGAGGATAGCCTGAGATCTTTACACCCACCAGAAATGGTTGCAGACTACCCGCTAGGGTTTATGCGAGTTGTCCTTTGTGATAGTGGGATGAGTGTGTTGCCTACAGTGATTCTGGTTGATGGTTCTTGGCATAAGCACCCTTATAGGTCAAGGATGGGATGGTGCATGGAGAATGGTGTTCAAGGGGATCAAGGGCTACTATTGGGGAGAGCTAGAAACGGTTTGGCTCAATCGGCTCTACATGCGGAGATGAACGCTTGTCTACAAGGTCTCCAATGGGCTCCGACAAGGTCCTTGCTAGCAATACGAACTCTTCGTCTATGATCTACTACTGCGGGATACACAGGTGAGTGATATTGGTCTTCGTTGGACAGCCAATCGAATTCGACAGCTGAGCACAAGTTTTGATTGGTGTTGTGTCCATAAGGTTCAACAGGACTTGGTAAAGAAAGCTCATGACCTAGCTACTATAGCCAGCAGTAGTCTTTCGTCTTTTAATAATTATATGTAATCTGTTTAAGCTTATAATGTCCAAAAAAAAAAAACAAATCTTAGGTGTTGTTTGGTTGGAGGTAAATAATATGGGAAATTCTATTTCCTAGGGAATGGAAAAATCATGTGTTGTTTGGTTGACACAAATTTATCAAAGTAGGGGAAATGAAAATTCATGAAACATGGGAAATTTCATGGGAAATAACTTACCAAGCCCCCCTTGGTAAGTCACAATTCCTATTATTATTGTGGGGCCTACTTGCATTATTAACACTAATAATTTAATCTCTTTCTTTCTTTGTCCAAATTTGTTAACTTAAATAAAAAATTATCAAGTTAACTAATAAAACATAGGAAATAAATTCCTAGGAAATCAAAGTTCCTATATTATCAACGAAACAAACTTAAGTTAATTCCTAAAAAATGGACAAAGGAAATTACTTCGCATGAAATATAATTTCTTATGGGAACTCATTTCCCATTTGAACCAAACAACACCTTATTCTATCATACCCCGTTGCATATTTTTCTTTACTGTTTATACATTTCACATTACCATTAAATTTTTGTATTATTATTTATTAGAGTGTTCTTTTGTTTAACCCTTACGACGATCCCACACTCTCTCTCTATGTATTGTTTATCTCTCCGTTTCTTTCTTCGATGTTGTCTTATTATCCTCCTCCTTGCATCACCTACACCCTTTTCTATAAATCAACTATATTCAACATATATTCTAAGTTATTAGGATGTTTTAATGCTTCTTTTTAATAATTTATTAGATAAGCGGTCGATTAAAAAAAAATTTTACCATATATAGCAACATGTTTTTGTGGTAGAAAAAAAAACATAAGGTCTTGACTTGGTTAAGACTAATCATATGTACAATAATTTTTTTTTTTTTTTTTCTTTTTTCACAAATTTTTATATGTGGCTGGCTACACCGTGTGACCGAGGTTACTTCTAGGAGTATCCATTCTGGAGTTACTTATTCAAGGGTTACTTGTTTAATCAGGGGTTATTTATAGCAGTTACTTATTCAAGGGTTACTCGGTAGGTCAGGGGTTACTCTCACACAGAAAACGCGCTAACCAACTGAGTAAATTTAGAATAAGTAACCCCTAAATAAGTAACTCCGAAATAAGCAATGCATGCGAAAACGAGTTAACCGACTGAGTAACCCCAGAATAAGTAACCCTTGACCGAATAACCCCTAAATAAGTAACCCCTAAATAAATAACCTTTATAAGTAACCCCTAAATGAGTAATCCGGCCACACGGTATGGCCAACAAAACAGAAAAAAACACCTTTTTTTTTTTAACAAATCAATTCATTAATAAAAAGCCATAACAAATAAATAAAATAAATCAAATAAGGGTTTCTTTAATCAAAGCTAAACAATAAAAAAATTAGAAAACCGTAGAAGAGAGGAAGAGAGAAGAGGAGAGGAGAGTTTCAACACCTTCATCATATGTGGACTAGTGCTTAAATAAATTCCCCCTCTAATTTTAGACTAGTGCGTGTCCATTTTGTGTCCGTACCCTATCTTGTGCAGACTAGTCCATCTACCTTTACTCGCATTAATCTAGTCAGTCAATGAAGTGAACTTACAAGTTACAAGTTGGTCAGACTTAAATGATGGGTCATGTTTTAATGAACAAAGGGAAAAAAGACCTGTCAATGTGTTATGATCCTTTAACTCCTGATCAGAATTTCTGGCTTCTTCCAACACTATCAACCATTATTACTGTATTAGTACAACCAACTTTAAAAATGAATGTAAACAGGTATTGAGAATTAACATGTGAAAGAAATCAATTGCTTGCCTTTTCCATTGAAAAACAATCGAATATATACAAGTATGATCAGCAAGGCAGTTTTGGTAACTTGCAAGAAATTAGGAGCTAACTAGGCTAACAGATTTGCTATCCTATAGTTACGGGATAAGGACTATAATTACAATGATTTGGTCAATCAATAATATTTACATAAATGTGTACTGTATACATTTTGCCAATTTGGTAATCTAACAACATGAATTAGGCCAATTTCACAAGGCCTTTTTTCTTTCATTATAGTTTCCCAACTGTATTACCCTTCTCCATTTATTGCCAGCAAAAGACATCCACATGCTCTACCTTACTTAAAAAATCAGCTCTACCTTACTTATAACATCAGTTTATCTCTCTGAATTTGCTGCAGATTTAGCAACTTAGTTTTGGTAATGGAGGAAATTACTCAAAATATGGACCAAGATGTCCAAGAACCATCCAACAGTTCAACAACTAACACAGAAAAAGTGTCTTTGTTTGGGTTATTTGCTGCAGCTGATACATTGGACTATTTCTTGATGTTTTTTGGTGGCCTTGCAGCTTGTGTTCATGGTGCTGTGCTACCTGTTTTCTTTGTGCTGTTCGGCAGTATGATTGATTCCCTGGGAAAATTAGGAGCAGATTCTGATAAAATGTCTGACCGTGTTTCGCAGGTACGTGATGAGTTTTTATTATATCTAAGATATCCCTCCATTTTTAGCAAAACTGTTATCTGCTTTTATGTTTGTCTTTGGCTTAGTAATAATGTACATGAAACCTTATTATATTCTGTCTGCCATGAAACAACGAGGATATGTACAAAAATTTTAGGCTCTGTTCGCTTCATCTTATTTTGAATTGAGTTGTACTTATTACTTAAATGATTATTCTCTTTATCATGTAAAAACTTGATTTTTAATGAAGTTGAAACATTATATCTTTAAGTTGAAAAAACAAGAATCTTATACATGATAAATAAATGTGGATGTATGCAAATTGCCTAGCCGTGTTCGTGTACAATCATTTGTTCCTTCGGTTACTTATGCTACTAAACTGATGCTGGCATTTTCAGAAAGGTCAAGAGCGTTTAAAATTGTATTGGGAGTAATAGAAGTTTCCCTAAGATAAGACAGATTTGTTACTTGTTACAGTAGTAGAGTTATTTGAGTAAAAATATCCTGTTTACTTTGCAGTTATTTTCATTGTACACATTAGTTTTAGTTATAACGTTTGTTTATCGACATCCATTTTATGCTAAGTGTTGTCCTTATATATGTGCACAATATTTTGGTCTTTCGGAATCTTGAAGAACTGATATATGACTGTAATGATTTATACCTTGTTTACAATCTTTGTTTTTTATTCTTATCTGCAGCTTTCTTTGTACCTGGTTTATCTCGGATTGATAACGTTTTTGAGTTCGTGGCTAGGTAAATTTCTTCTGGTTATTTTACCTTTAGTAGTAGTATATATTCTTGACATTTCTCTCATTTCCTCTTTGAAAATTTCCTGGTGTAATCCTTTGCAGGAGTGGCATTTTGGATGCAAACAGGAGAAAGACAAACAGCGCGCTTGCGTTTGAAATATCTTAAGGCTGTTCTAAAACAGGATATAATTTTTTTTGACACTGAAGCCCAGAACAAAAACTTAGTCTTCCACATTACTAGTGATGCAATACTAGTACAGGATGCCATAGGTGATAAGGTAAGTCTTTTTCTCATTCCTCTACTGCTTTTCGAGTTTTTCCCCTCCTTTTTACACTCTTTCATCTTGCAGATAGGACATAGCTTGCGCTACCTTTCTCAATTTGTTGTGGGTTTTATAGTAGGCTCCTTATCAGTATGGAAGCTTGCACTTCTCACCTTGGCTGTTGTTCCTTTACTTGCTATTGCTGGAGGAGTTTACACTGTCATTATGTCTACTTTATCACAAAAGGCTGAAGCTGCTTATGCTGAATCTGGCAAGGTTGCTGAAGAGGCAAGTTTCCTGCAACTACTCAAACTGCTGCAGTGCTGCATCTATTTTAGATTTTTTATTTTTTTTTTAAAGTCTGCTGTTTCTCTTTTGTCTTTAATGGATCAGGTGTTTTCACAAGTTCGTACAGTTCATTCATGTGTGGGAGAAACAAGAGCAGTGGAACGATACTCTAGATCACTTCAGAAAGCACTTGATTTCGGGAAGAAGAGTGGACTTGCAAAAGGTCTTGGTATTGGATTCACTTATGGACTTCTGTTATGTACATGGGCTTTACTTCTATGGTATGCCAGCATACTTATCAGACATCGTAAAACTAATGGAGGCAAAGCTTTTACAACAATTCTGAACATCATCTTCAGTGGATTGTAAGTCTTTGTTGACAGGCAAATATGTAGTATATACTTGTTAATCATGCCTCTTCTGAACAGAATTAATTGTTGGCTTTTGCAGTGCACTGGGTCAAGCTGCTCCAAGTATTGCTGCTGTAGCTAAAGCTCAGGCTGCTGCTGCCAGTATAATTAACATGATTAAAACTGATAGTAGCTCCTCTAAAAGGTCTGCTTCTGGTATTACATTACAGAAGATTGTTGGGGAAATTGAGTTCCGTGAGGTCTGCTTTTCTTACCCTTCACGGTCTAAAATGATCTTTGAAGGTCTGAGTTTCTCAGTTTCAGCTGGAAAGAGTTTTGCTGTCGTAGGTCCTAGTGGCTCAGGAAAAAGCACAATTATTTCCTTGGTTCAACGCTTCTATGACCCTTCCTCAGGTATTAAATTGAAGTTACTATATTACTTAATTAAACTGTGAACATCAAGCTAGGCTTTTTTATGTTTAATATTACAATTAATACCAGGACATATACTGTTGGATGGGCATGATGTACAAAGTCTGAAGCTAAAATGGTTGAGAGAACAGATGGGATTGGTTAATCAAGAACCAGTCTTGTTCGCTGCAACCATAGCAGAGAACATTTTATATGGTAAAGAAGAAGCCGGTATACAGCAAGTTGTGGAAGCTGCCAAAGCTGCAAATGCACATTCTTTTATCCAGTCTTTACCTGATGGTTATCATACTCAGGTAGGAATCACTCAGATCTGATTACTTGTTTTTGCTATACCTACTTCAGTACATGGTTTTTGAAAGCATACCAGGCATTCAGATGCCATGAATTTGAGTTCGGGCTTCATAGTCCATGCTTTAGGATGCATCTGTATTTACAGCTATAATGCTCATCGCTTTCAGGTGGGGCAAGGGGGAACTCAACTTTCAGGCGGACAAAAACAACGAATCGCTATAGCAAGAGCTGTGATACGAAATCCAAAGATATTACTCCTGGATGAAGCCACAAGTGCTCTTGATTCTGAGTCGGAGCATGTTGTTCAGAAAGCACTAGAGGAGATCATGTCAGAACGAACAACAATTGTAGTTGCTCATAGATTATCCACTATTCGAGATGTTGATCAAATTATTGTTCTCAAGAATGGAAGTGTAGTTGAATTAGGAACTCATGAACAATTAATCTCAAAAGGAGGAGAGTATGCAGCATTAGCCAGACTACAAGTTTCAGAAAACAACCTGGATAAAACAGGAAACATCAATGAGCAAACTTCACAAACTTTGAGCTATTCTGAGTACAACAAGAATGTTCATCCCTTGGAAGACCCAAAATCAACTTCTGCTAGAGAGCAGAAACTAAGTAATGACAATGAAGATCCAATCACTACATATCCTAAGCCAACCATTAAGGAGCTTCTTATGTTAAATGCATCAGAGTTTCCCAATGCAGTTCTTGGGTCTGTTGGGGCCGCTTTGGTTGGAATTCAAGCTCCTTTATTTGCCTTTGGTATCTCATGTATGTTAACGGCCTTCTATTCTAATGATGACTCCAAGATCAAGCATGACGTTCGAATAACTTCATTTGTTTTCCTTGGGGTTGCACTCATTACTGTTCCGATATATCTAATGCAGCACTACTTCTATACTTTAATGGGAGAACGAGTCACCACTCGTATTCGCAAGTTGATGTTTTCAGGTTCAGTTTTACAACTAGAAGTCTAGAACTCATACTACTCCCTCTCGCTCAGGCTAAGTTAACATTGCATAAGGCATGAAGAATAGAGTTTTGGGGGTGGGGAAGGGGAGGGGGGTTGAAAGGGAAAAAAAAAACAGGGTGGGTGTGGGTCCCAAATTAGAGGAAAAGTAAGGTAATAAAAAATAATATGTCTGATAAATTTTGAGACAATTTCGATACATAAAAGTATATGTTAACTTAGGTATGAGATAGAGGGAGTATTATAATTATGTCATATGATTCATTCATGTTATTGATTATGTTTCTTCCTTTTTCTCTTCATGGCAGCTATGTTGTCAAATGAAATTGGGTGGTTTGACATAGAAGAAAATAGTGTTGGTTCATTGACATCAAAGCTAGCAGCCGATGCAACACTTGTTAGGACAACTCTTGTTGATCGACTATCAACAATTGTGCAGAATATGTCACTCATTGCAGCATCATTTCTCATTGCATTTAAGTTAAGCTGGCGCATTGCAGCTGTCACTGTTGCCATGTTTCCCCTAATGATTGCCTCCTCCATAGCCGAGGTTAGAGATGTTTTAATGTACTCATCAAACAAGAGTTACAATTTATGTGTTTAAGTCACATGCATACGAGCACCAGGTAGAATTGAGGAACCTAATGTGGGTTTTCAGAGCTGCTAGAAATATGATGTTTTATGTACAACCAAGATGGAAGTGAGCCATCAGTTTCACCTCAAAGTTTATATAGTCCATTCGTCCCTATCTGTTCCAACTGAGTTTATTAGTATGGGGTACGTATATTAAGGTAGGGAAAAGTAGAGAGAAAAAGAAAAGTAAATGACTTTGTATCTAACTTTATAGAAAAGGTACAGAGACAAATTTAGCCAAGTACGCGCTTTAAACATTTCAAAAAATAAAAATAAAATCACCATATTTGAATGTAAACTTTGAGCAGGAACACCCTTTTCTGGTTGAAGTTAACTTGGAGATGACACTCAGACACATGGATTATTACATAGCATTGTTCAAGTTTTCTTTCTGTCAATTCCCTTTCCCTCTGACATTCAGTTTTTGTTTTACATTTGTGCAGCAATATTTCCTGAAAGGCTTTGGAGGGGATTACTCTAAAGAGTACTATCGCGCTAATGCTTTGGCTGGAGAAGCAATCTCAAACATCAGAACAGTTGCTGCATTTGGAGTTGAAGAGCAAATCTCAAAGCAATTTTCCATGCACTTGAACAAGCCAAATAAACAAGCTGTTCTACGAGGCCACATATCAGGTTTAGGGTACGGCATATCATTACTCCTTACATTCAGTTCATACGGGCTCACCCTTTGGTACGCTTCTGTTCTGCTAAAACACAGAGAAAGCAACTTTGGTGAAATTATAAAGTCCTTCATGGTCTTAATTACTGCGGCCTTTTCAATAGCTGAAGCACTTTCTCTTACACCCGTAATAATGAGGGGATCGGATGCACTAGGATCAATATTTGGCATCTTGAAAAGGAAAACAGCTATCGACTCTGATGATCCCAAATCAACTAAGGTAACAGAAATCAGAGGAGATATAGAGTTCAGAAATATCAGTTTTAAGTACCCAACAAGACCTGAAATACTTGTTCTCAACGACTTCAACCTAAAGGTTCCTGCAGGAAAGAGTCTAGCAGTTGTGGGTCAGAGTGGATCAGGAAAGAGCACCTTGATTTCGCTTGTAATGAGATTCTATGATCCCTCTTCTGGCTCAATTTTGATAGATGGGATTGACATCAGAAACTTGAATCTGAAGTCTCTCCGGCGTATGATAGGATTAGTACAGCAAGAGCCAGCATTGTTCTCCACCACAATATATGAGAATATACGCTATGGTAACGAGGAGGCAACAGAAATCGAAATAATGAAGGCTGCCAAAGCAGCAAATGCTCATGGGTTTATAAGCAGAATGCCAGATGGATATGATACTCGAGTGGGGGAAAAAGGTTCCCAGTTATCAGGGGGTCAAAAACAAAGGGTGGCAATTGCTCGGGCAATACTAAAAGATCCATCCATCCTGCTTTTAGATGAAGCAACAAGTGCACTTGACACTTCATCAGAAAAGCTCGTCCAGGAAGCCCTTGAAAAACTCATGCAAGGTCGAACGACAATTATCGTGGCTCACAGACTCTCAACTATACGTGATGCAGATAATATCGCAGTCATGAGCCAAGGAAAAGTATGTGAACTTGGAAGCCATGAAGAGCTTGTTAGCATTCATGGAGGTATCTATGCTCAATTGGTTGATTTACAACAGAGAGAGAAAGTCACTTCTATTCAATCATGAGATGTTCAAGGACTATCAAAACGAACTAAAAAAAAACTGTTAAGAGGTCCTTATTATTGTTAGAAATTCATGTATTGCTCACGACTTCATGTAGGATATAGCAACTCGTAGTAAATACAATCAAATGTACTAATGGAGTACACAAAATTATAATTCTATACATTTCACCAAACCCTTTATCTCTCTCAAGCAAAAAATTGAAAAATATAATGAAGTGTCATCCCATGTCTTTTTACCAATGCAAGGAGTTCAAGGAATTTCAATTTCTTTATTGATATCCAACTTCGTTATTTTTTTTTTTTTAGGTAAAGTTGCAAAATTATAAAAATGTCAATAGAGGTGGGCATGATATGAGTCAATATGAGGTCAATCGTCTAACTCAGCACAAGTCCATCACAAGTTCGGGAAAGAGGCACACCAATGAATCATAGGCTGTACATGGACATTATTTTCAAAAGTTGACATGAACCTGACATAAGCCAAGCAAGCTAGTCCACCTATTAGCCCCCTTTTTAACTAGCTTACCAAATATATAAAAATAAATAAGGGGTTCATTTACACATCACGTGGGTTAGGCCATGGTCTCCATTTATTAATGTTCGATACGTGTTCGACATGACATGTCTTTTTCTTCCACTTGAATTCAAAGTACGTTAATACATCACATGGTGACATAGGCCTATAAGAGCATATGAGCCCAAATCTTTTTTAAGGTAATGAAAACAAAAACAAAATCAATAAGTGACCCTCTTCACGATGAAAACTTTTTAATTGACTTAAAACGCCACTTCAAGAATTGGATACAAAGATGGGCATTTACGTGGAACAAAATATATATATATATATAAAAAGAGACTAAGTGTCCAACTTTAATTATTTGCTCACGGTATACATGAGGAATTTCCGATTAGAAGAATGACTGAAATATATAACGTATATCAACAATGATGCAGCCCAAGATCCTAGGGACAATTCTAAAAACATTTAAATGTGTTGATGACTACCAAATTGCCACCTTCAATGATTATGTATTTTAGTATTTATGTTGTTGATGCCTTCTTCTCTAGCAAGTTTTCTTCTCTAGCAAGTTTTCTTCTCTAGCAAGTTGTAAACCTTGATGTAAGGCTAAAGCTTTAGCGACCTGTGACTCTACATCACCAAAACATAAAGCACATGCGGAGTACTTGTGCATTTTCAATGATAACGCTTTATAAGTGACCTCTAACAAAACCGTCAAAATTGAGTTTGAAAAAATGACTCCTATGCATATACATTTGCAATATTAATTGACCGTTTAACATTTTACATACTAAATATCTTCTTAAATTATACCTAATACATATTTTAACGGGGTCTAAATACATTAAGAATCTAACAACAAAATACAGTAAAAAGAAAAGACATACACATAGCCACATAGGACATACATACTCCCTCCAATATAATTACAAAAAATTTCTAATGAATTTATAATACTTAGTAAAAATTTTAAAAAATATAAAAAGAAAAAAAGAAGAATAAAGAGGAAAGTGGTCCAATTATGGGTCCGTGACATTGATAGGGTTGTCCACCTCCTCTACTCTGTCTGGTAATAGCTGTCACAAACCAAGCTAGGTCATTTTTCTCTCTCCTCATCTCATTCTCATTCTCAATTTCATTCATACTTTCCCCTTTTTATTTGATTATCCGTTGACTTCCACTCTTAATTTATACCATTACCCCCCTAGGGTTTTGTGATTTTGATTGTACAACTACTCTTCTTCAACAATGTGGGTGTCCTATCTTTTTATTTGATCAAATTTATATACTCCGTATTTGTAATCCATTTTCAAAATTTATTATTACACCAATTTCAAAATTTAATTTTTGAGCAAGAAATGAGCGCATCTAGGTTCATCAAATGTGTTACAGTTGGTGATGGTGCTGTGGGTAAAACATGTATGCTTATTTCTTACACCAGCAACACTTTTCCTACGGTATTAATTCTATTTTTTTCAATTACCCTTTTCATTGTTTTTCTTTATTTTACTGATTTTGTTTGGTTGGTTTTTGCATTTGCGATATTTTGATCAATTTTTACTCGGTTTTATTTGTGGGTTTTTTGTTTTTTGTGATCATATTTTCTGGGTTTTGGTTTTGGATCTTGTATTTGATTATGTAATATGTGAATTGAATTTAATGGGTTACTGAATTATAGGTGGGGTTTAATTGGTGTGAAATTTCCTGTTTTTGAGGAATTGTTTTTGCCATATATTTAAGCAACAATTGAAATGTTGATTGTGATTTGTAAAATGTGTTGTGTTTTTTTTTTTTCCTGATTATTTTGATTCTGCATTGTGAATTTGTGATATTTTGAAATGTCCAATTTTCAGTATATATTAATTATTTTTAGAATTTTGTATACTCCGTATTTGTTATCATACAAAAATTTCTATGTTATATAATGTCCCAATTTTCAGTATAATGTGGATGTCCCAAAATTATTTATTTTTATAGTCAATCTATGCATGCTGTACAAAAATAATATTAACTCTTAATGACGTTGGGAATTTTAATCCGAGATGCTAGCAACTGTAAATGTATGCCTCAAATTTGAAGAGAATTTGGTTTTTTGAGGTTTAGAGGCTAGAACGTTTCAGGTAAAAAAAAAAAAAAAATTAAAAAAGTTGAGGCTAGAAACTATCAATGTATTGGGTCTAATGCGGCCCTGATTGTTAAAGGGTTGTCCATTGAGGAGATTGTTGTCCCTGTTGGACGAAAGTAAAATCACTCATTTCTTTGTTGTTAGTGAATTGGGATATGACATTAACTACGAGGATGCAACAAGAATTGCTTTGTAATCCTCTAGAACTGCTTTGTAATCGACAATATTGCTCCAATCTCCCTTGTCCCCTGGTGTATTCTGCCTCATACAAGTAGTTATTTCCCTGGTCAATTTGGCTACATGTTCACCTTTTGAATTCTCGATTGAAACAGGACTATGTACCTACAGTTTTTGATAACTTCAGTGCTAATGTTGTTGTTGATGGGAACACAGTCAACCTAGGTTTATGGGATACTGCAGGTACACCACATGCCGCTACCCCTCTATGATTTTCATATCTTTCGTATTATTCGTATTCGCTTACCTTTCCTCAAAATGTTATTATGATTCTAGATAATGAGTAACAAGACAAAGTGTGTTTGACTATATTGTAATTGTGTGTTACAGGGCAAGAAGACTACAATAGATTGAGACCTTTGAGCTATCGTGGAGCTGATGTTTTTATTTTAGCGTTCTCGTTGATTAGCAAAGCTAGTTATGAAAATGTTGCCAAAAAAGTGAGGCTACTTCATTATTTTGCTCTTCCCTCAATTTTGTGGCTTATACAACATGTATTGGTGTTGTGCTATTTCAATTAGCTCATGGATTTTTAAATTCCTATTTCAGTGGATTCCCGAGCTCAGGCATTATGCACCTGGTGTTCCAATAATTCTCGTTGGAACAAAACTAGGTATGACATTACTCCCCAATTACTCTTAAAATGTCTATAGTTATACCAGTGACTCATGTAAAGTGGTTGTACCAGGAAATAGTTAGGCATTAGGAACCTTGGCTTTGTCAAGCGAATGAATAACCTGCACATGACAGGGATGTTAGATCTTGAAACTTCATAATTGTTTGTCAAATAAAACCTCTAGTGATACCTGAATGTAGGGTCTCAAAGCCACCTACAAGAACTCTCTAACACCACCTTAACATTTAGATCTCGTTGATTTATTTACTTATTTAATTTATTTTTTTCCCCCGAGAGGAGCTGGGGGTGTGGACAAGAGGGATCAATTATTGTGAGCTATACTTCATCTTAAGATTGGGTTAACTATTGGTTACAAGGTTGAGTTGCTACCAATTTCTTCTTAGCTTAAAAAGTTGTATCTTGAGGATACTTAGAATCAGAAACTTGATCCGCCTCTAATTAACATGTGAGATTGAAATCAGTTGAGATGTGTACAATTGCCATGCTTTGTTTACTAGAATTTTAATTCTGTCTCTATTTCATTTCCGCTTTTCAGCAATGGAATTTTATCGATTTTAACCTCTGCAACCCTGCCTAAACAATTTGATTGCATCTACCTATATACAGATCTTCGAGATGATAAGCAGTTTTTTGTAGATCATCCTGGTGCCGTTCCCATTTCAACTCAACAAGTGAGGACTTCTACCGTTTCTTATAGCCCCATCTTTTTGTCTGTTTTCATTTCATGTTCATGTTCATGGTACTAATGTGAACTGTATTGAAGGGAGAGGAGCTGAAAAGAGTCATTGGTGCCCCTTACTACATAGAGTGTAGCTCAAAAACTCAACAGGTATATATATGCTGCACTGCCCCTTCATTTCCATGTCTACATCTAGCTTTCTGTATGATACTTGTAATATTGATCCGCTATGTTTCCGTGAATGCAGAATGTGAAGGCAGTTTTTGATGCGGCGATTAAGGTTGTTCTCCAGCCACCGAAGACCAAGAAAAAGAAAAAGAAGGCAAAAGGATGTTATATTTTGTGATTAGGCAGGCAAACAAAGTTGTTTAGAAGGACATTGACATACCATCATTGCCAGTTTCGTGTGCTTTATCCTAATATCTGTCATTTTCTTCATCATCTGTTCAGTTTAATTTGTGGTTTTCAGAGGAAACAGTAGTTTCTTGGTGTATAGTCTTAACTGACACAGATATTTTGCAAAGACATTCAAGTAGTTTGTACTTTGTTTTCATTAGAAGGAAGTTGTCTTCAACAGTGGAATCTTTTATGTACGACTAGTGATTATTACCTTGCCCAACGGCTTCATTCTTATGTTTGTCTCGTGTGATGATGTTTTTACATGTACCTCTAGGCTTCTCTTGCAAGGTAAGAAAATTTCCTCTGACATGTAGGGACTGGGAGCTGTGTTTTTCTTTAGCGATTTTATCTTTTAGAATTTATTAATCCTTATCAAAACTTAATTGTATTTAAATATGAGTACCTTTTTAAATGTTCCACTCACAACAAAACTCTGTCCAAAATCATGTGATTTGATATCGTACTCATTGAAATTGACTCGAGTCAAATTAATTCTATATGATAGCTATTTTAATATTTAATTCTATACAATTATAAGCTAATCTCATTAGACCTAAATATGTCATAAAGTATATCGAATGATTACTTGCTTGAATATAATTTGACCTAAATGGACTCAAATTGAGCTTAATTTGAATGACCTAATTATTATTTACATGGTATATAAATTGATAGATGTTGGTTGATTTGCAAAATCATGTATACAAAAGGGTTTATCATTTGATACATCATACCCATGTGCAAAATAAGATTAGGTGTACATACATCAAAAATCATCAAATTAGACAAAATGCAATCTAACAAAACAATACCGTGCCATACCAAACCGACAATCTTAGTATGAGCACATTTTAGACCTCTGAGTAACAATTTAAAATGCTTTCTAAAAATCTCTATCTCTAGTAGGTGGATTATTAAGTGGATCAATGTAGCATATATTTATAAAGCACGTCCATTGTCACCCCTTATTAATGCTATCCCGAATCATAAAGGACTCAAATTAACGAAGAAGCAACTTATATGTATTCTAGCGTGACATTTATGATATGTGAGATAAGTAAGATTGTGGTGTGACCCTTCATATGCACCTGATGTTTATAGAACACATTTAAAATGGCTTTATTTAAGATTTTGGGTAACTAAATTGGAGTGGTTAGCTTTTTATGAAAAGAATTGGAGTCATTAGCTTAGAAACAGCTGGCTTGGAAATGGATACATAAGCCTTTTATTTCACATATAGGTGCATCTTTTCTTGTTTATTTTTATGGATAATGGATTGGAGATAAAAGTAGTAAACAAAGATACGAGTGGAAAATAGTGAGAGTTGAGAGATGTTTAGGATGTTTTGGTGTAACAAAAATGACAAATAATACATATTGTAGGACCAAGGCAACCTAGCAAACAATATAAGACTTGAGCAACACCCTTTTATTATTATTACGTGTATTTTTGGGTTGTTTTTTTTGTAACTGCCTCTTTGTCCACAATCATCGTCATCACAGCTCATAGCTACTTGGATTGGAGATAGAAATCAAGGGGATAAATGCATAACGTGATTCCCACCAAGTCCAACACTGCATACACTTATTGAATATAACATTAAAACTAAGGAATTTTAGAAAATAACACCACAAAAAAACACAATTTTTTATTATAACACCACAAAATTTAAAACTTTTATTATAACATCACAAAAAAAAACCAAAAAATTCGATTTCACCACCACTTACTAACGCCATCCAAAAAATCGTTAGTGGGCCCCACATATTATATGTGTTAGTTATATATTGGATTAAAAAACAAATAATAAAAAAAAAATGAAAAACCCTAAAATCCTAACCCAGTCACCGTACTCACCACCGGCGTCGGTTTCTCTTTCCCACTGCCGCTGCTGGTTCCCCCAGCCCAGCACCCTCGACTGACCACTTGAACGACACACCACCCTAATCCAGCTCAGCCTTAGCCCTGATTTAATTCGGTTTCCGGAACGGGTTAGGGTTCAGGTGAGGGCGGTTTTTGGGTTAGTGTGAGTTGGGGTTTCGACGACGGCTCTGGGTAGGGGAGAGGATTTCGGCAACAATGATGGTGTGGGAGAGGATTTCGGCGACGTGGGTGGTTTTTGGGTTGTGTGGGAGAGGATTTCGGCGACGTGGGAGGTTTTTGGGTTGGTGTGGGAGAGGATTTCACCGATGTGGGTGGTTTTTGGGGAGGGAGAAGGCAAAATTCGGCGGCGTGGGGTGGTTTCGCCGGTTTTGGTGGGGAAGATGGGTGCCGGAGGCCTGGGTTACGATGTCGGCGCTGAGGCAAGGTGGCGCCGGTGGTGGGGCTAGCTGGGTAAAGGGATTTTCTTTTTTTTTCTTTTTTTTAATTCAATTTTTTAAACTTATAAGCTATTGACACGTGTTAAATTATGGGCCCTACTAACGGATTCCATCCAAGAATCCGTTAAGTGGCGGTGAAATCAAATTTGTGAGTTTTTTTGTGGTCTTAAAACAATTTTTTTTTTTTTTTTTTGGTGTTATAATCAAAATTTGTGTTTTTTTGTAATGTTATTTTCTTAAAACTATAATCATGACTTCAATTGTGGTAATGGACATTGGACATTACATTGATTCTCGGGGCATTTCAGTTTTAGTTATTTTAGTCACTTCCATAACTCATAAGGGCTCAAGGAGCCACCGAAGGTAAAGGCATGCGAGGGGAGATGATACACATTGATACTAAAGGAAATAATAGAGGAAAGATTGGCGCTTAATTGATGGGACTTGTTATTCATCGCCCGCAAATCTCTACATAAAGCCCACATTTTATAATTTTTTGACAAATTTGCCCTTTTTATAATTTTAACGGAAGATAAATTTTTCGCACTAAAAAAATGTGGAGCAGCACCGGATCGCCGAGGATCACCGGAGAATCGCCGTCGTCATCGGAAAACGAGGTTCGTAACGCATCGTAAGGATGAAATGGTGGCTGGCGCCTAGCCAAAAGGCCATGCCGTGGTTGTGGCGCCTAGCCAGGACGCCGCCACCGTGGTCACGGCGCCTGGTGGAGAAGCCTCGACCATAGTAGTGGCGCGTGGCCAGGACGCCGCAGCCACGGCCAAGGCGCCTGGCCACCACGCCGCCACCATGGCGGCGGCGTCCTGACCAGGCGCCCCGGCCGTGGCTCCGGCGTCCTGGCCAGGCGCCAGTAGGGGAATATTTTTTTTTTTTTTTTTTTTTTTTTTTTTTTAATTTTTTAATTTAATCCCCTTTTTTTTTTTTTTTGTTTGTTTTTGTTAATTTAATCTTAATGTAATTATATTTATACGTTATATGTTATTGTTACAGGATTATGGTGGAGACGGAAATGATTACAGTGGGATTTTTGTACATGATGGCCTGTTCGAAGATGCTCAACAAGCGATTGATTGGGCAAAACAGGTTGCAATTAGATCAGGCTTTTGTTTAGTAGTAGCAACTCATAAATCTCAACGGGATGGTAGAATGGATCGCATTTTGAGATGCGACCGTTATCGCAAAAGAGAAGAACGAGATTTCAGTAAAGCGATTCGGTTTGACTCAAAGCGGAAAGGTTGTGGGTGTCAGTTCCGAGTTAAGGTTCGACAACATCAAAGGCGTGACGGTTGGGAAGTGAAGGGTTACGACAAATGGGGATATCACAACCATGAGCTGATAGCATACAAAGTGGGGCATCGGCAGTTAAGCGGCCTAAGTCCAGCTGCGAAACTAGTTGTAAAAGAAATGAGTGATGCTCAAGTGAAGCCCGCTAAAATATTAGCGTCTGTGTTAGAGAAATTCCCCGAAGACCAGCCAAACCGAAGACACATCTACAACGTCAGACAGAAATTGAGGTTTGAACGGTCAGAGGGAAGGAACCCTATACAGCAGCTTCTGCACCAGGCACAAGCACGTGGTTACCTTTACTGGTTTGAATCTGACGAAGACACATCGGAGGTAACTCATTTGTTCCTTGTCCATCCTGATTGTGCTGATATGATTTCGTCTTGGCCATCTGTGATTTTGATCGATTCAACGTACAAGACAAACAAGTACAAGTTCCCACTGGTTGAGATGGTTGGGATGGCTCCAACGAACCAGAACTTTCTGATTGGTTATGCAGTCATGAAGGATGAGACGGCTGCGAGTTACCGTTGGGTGTTGGAAAAGTTGAGAAACTACATCGGCCCAAATGTACAGCCATCGGCCATCGTAAGTGATTGTGAGGGAGGTCTTTTTGCCCCTATAGCGGAGCTGTTTCCGGAGTCGAGCCATTTACTGTGCACATGGCACATCAACAACTGCGTGAAAGTCAAAGCCTACAATCTTTTCAACAAGAACTTAGATTCAGCAGAGAGATTGGTAAATGGTAAGTGGCGGAAGATCCTGCAAGCTACCACGGAGGCAGAGTACGATCGAGCCTTGGAAAACTTAAAGGATGCGTACAAGTGGTGCCCGCCAATCGTAGACTATGTGATGCATCAGTGGGTACCTCAGAGGGAAAAGTTTGTCAAATATTGGACGAACCAAGTTCTTCATTTTGGGAACACTACGACATGCAGAGTCGAGAGCGCTCATAGAGCTTTGAAGGACTGGATTGATTCTTCCACGGCTGCTCTGGATACACTGTTCGAGAGAATAAACAAGGCTATTGATACTCAGAGGAACGGCATCAAGAACTATCTCGAGGACTCCAGACGACGACATGGCATGTTGTATGGCCATTTCATATTTAAGATTCTCCACGGTCGTGTGTCACACCACTGTTTGGGGTTGATTCTGAGCGAGTATACCAGGATGAGGGAGTTGGGCGATGAAGTGGCTATTCGGTGCGGATGTGCTATATCAATGACTCATGGATTACCTTGTGCATGCACCATTCACCGCGTAATTACGCAAGACAGGGCGTCGTTACATGTCGATCAGGTTCATCCATTCTGGCGGACGCTCGTTATCGGAGAGCATGCTGTTCCGCATACGGTTCACCGTGAACAGGAGGAGTTGGAGCAGTTTCAGATGATGTTTGACCAAGTGTCCTCCAGTCACCCTTCGATCATTCGTAGTGCTACACACATACTTCATGACATGTTCAATACATCGTGTTTGGATACCGAGGAACCGGAAGGGGTCGAGCGACCTAGGGGTCGACAACCACGGCGGAACAAGAGTGCGTTTGAGTACATTCGCGGTCGTGGCCGTGGCCGTGGCCGTGGTCGTACATCCTCATCAAGTGGCAGCCAATCATCGTCGTCGGTGAATATGCCCGGCACCGGTAAGACATTCGACTTCAATTTCTTTTGTTGACTGTTTGATTAGTTTACTGTTGACTTGTTTATTGTGTTTATTGATGTGTGTAACAGGGAGAATGGACATTGAACATTTTCCATATAAGGACAGGATCCCTAATATCATGATGCCATTCTTGGACGGGTGGAATGATGTCATTGCAGATGGTAACTGCGGATTTCGGGTTGTGGCGGATGTGTTTCAAATGGGTGAAGACAACTACGGTTTAGTGCGGCAGTTGATGTACAGTGAAATCGCATCAAACCGAGATGTGTATGGCCATGTGTACGGCGAGGACTTGGATAGGTCTCTGCAGCGTATCCGGTGGGGAGGGGGACCTTGCGGTCAAAATCATTGGTTCGATGCGCCACTTGATCTCTTTGCCGTTGCAAACATCTACAAGTGTGCAGTCATGCATTTCGGCCTTGGTTTACATAGTCGAGCCTATTATCCATGTACAACGGTTCTGCCCTGGTGTTCGCGCGAGACCGTCACCAGACCGGTAAGGGACGTTGCTATTGGATTTCTTGGGCCGTCATACAGACATTTTATCCGATTAGACATGTCACCCGATTTTCCGGTCCCAAATATCATACCGAAGTGGTATGAAATTCGTAGAGCAAGCGTGGAGGGTTGGGATGCTTTGTACCATGCTCGCGTGCAACAGTGGAACAATTTAATTGCCATGTAGTTTTTGTTGATGTACACCTACCTTTTACTATGAGGCCTTGTATTGTCAATACTATGTCATTTCTATGTGTTCATTTTTAAAAGATAATGTTTCATTTTAAAAACTAACAACAATAATTTCAAATATTACAAACTAAAATGATAATATTGAATTTTAAAAACTAAGAACAATAATGTCAAATATTACAAACTAAAAAGATAATGTCTAATTTCAAATATCAGTAATCCCTCTGTGACGCCCACTGCCACTGCTCAAGGGTCCGTTCCAGATCGTCAATAACAGCTCTGCCTGATGCACTCGTCATGCAGTCCCTTTCCTCAAAAAGTCGGTGTCCCAACTGCATAATCTTGCCCATCCACTACACAAAACAAAAAACATGAAACGACGTATTATACATATATATATTAAAATAAGAGAACAACAAATAAAAGATGAGACGTACCGCATAAGAGGCAGTGGCAGGTGGCACATCGTCATCATCTGCGTCGTCGATGTCTTTGATCAACCTCGGGTGCGAGTGCCGGATGTACCATTCCATGTAGTGCTGGTCACACATGGCAGTCACCCCACTTGGCGGCCGCTGCAGCTCCGCCGTCCATAGGCGGGCAACCATCGGAAACTGCTCCCACATGGATATCATGTTTGACGGCCATTGGACGACGTACTCCTTCGACGACGCAGATCGTACCGCCTTACTGGGCCATGCCGGTGGAGGTGGGACAACTTGGACAAATCCAAGCTGGCGAAGACAGCGCTGCGGCATGTACGCCTCTACGATCTCGCGATACTGAATCAGTCCAGTGTAGAGGGTCCTGGGTACCCTATTACTAGGGTTCTGGCCGAAAGGCATCCAGTTCACCTGCACATTATTTAAAATCAGTAACAGTCATAAAATAAAGCATCAGATTGTAAAAGTAGAAATAATTTAATCACTGTACCTCTAAGGGGGACATCCTGTCAAGCGATAACCGTATGGAGCGCAGGCGGTCAACGGACTTCTTCTCGACACGCGGACTCCACGCACAGGCACGTGGCTGGCCATCACCAATGGGAACCGGGTCGCGGTGTGGTCGAAACGCAGGAAAATACTCGTATATCCAGGTCTGTAACAACGTCAGACATCCAGTGATACCTGCTGCATCAGCCCGGCTCGAGAATCCTAACTGGCGATACAGATACGCCAGCGTAGCCGACCCCCAAGAAAACTGGCCTACTCTGTCGGGCTCACACGCGTCAACTATGTCGCGTGGCCTGAGCTTGTTCCCGCTCTTATCCGGAAACAAGGTACACCCGAGAAGAAGAAAAACATATGCAGCCAGCTGTGTGTCCTGCGTCCTACGTGCCGTAGGGTGCAAACATCGCTGCAAGACGGCTGCGATCTTAACGCCGCCGTGATCCCACACACCAAGTGCCGATGTGTACAGCGCAGCCCTATCCACCGCCAACAGCTCCGCTAGTAAATCTGCCTGATCCGCATCAGTGACGACAGATGCTCGGTTTCCCTCCACGGGAATCCCAAGGATGGCCTCGACGTCATGCAACATGATCGTCATCTCACCGAACGGAAGGTGGAACGAGTTCGTATCCGGCTGTCATCGCTCAACGAAAGCCGTGATCAGCGTCCAGTCAATCCTATCGTGCATGGTGGCAGGAAGGTGACTCACTCTAGTGGCCCTCAATCGCCCGACCATCTCGCTCTCCTCCGGCCAAGCATCAGCCCAGCTACACAAAAACCTACAAGTCTTTTCCCGGGTTTGGCATTTCAAAATGCCTGTATCCAAAGCCCTCTCCTGGTCCTCCCAAATACGGGTAGCGATGTGTCCTAAAAAGCTAGGAATCACACTCCCGTCTATAGGTCCCCCGGCCACCTCACCCCTCACCATCCAAGAATCATTAACGGCCCTCGACCGTTTTCTGCTACCCGCAGACACAGTGGACGCAGATGATGTGCCAGATCTACTAACAAACCTACCATCTCGACCCTTACGCACATCTACCCTATGCGTCTCATACGTATCATCAAGTCTCTGACTGAATGGACCGTAATCATCATATGGTCCACTCTGATCGTCGACATCCTCATCTGCATCATCCTCGTCCTCGACCTCCTCCTCCTCGACCTCCTCCTCCTCCTCCTCATCATCATCATCATCATCTTGATCGTCCGCAGAACAGTGCACCCGTTCTCTGCGGGCCGAGGCCGAAATACCACGGGATCTAACGTGTCTGGGCCCCGAGCTCTCCATTGAGTAGATCGTACTCCTCACGACGTCAATACTCTTCCCCGCACCAGGTCTAAATTGCGATGCCTAACTCCAAGTAAATAACGAAACATAATAACGAAAACAAATTAAAAAAAGTCGAAAATAAACACAAAAGCAAATAAACAAGTCACGGAAATAAAATTATAAACATAAAAAATATAAAATTAAAACAAATAAAAAAACAAAATTTAAAAAAAAAAAAGATAAAAAAAAGGGAACATACAATTTAAAAAAAAGAAAAACAAATTTTTTAAAAAAAAAAAAAAGAAAAAATCGAAAATAAAATTTAAAATTAAAAAAAAAACAAAAAAAAAATTTAAAAAAAAAAAAAAAAGAACGAGGCGCCTAGGCAAGGCGCCTGTACGGTGGTGTCGGCGCCTAGCCCAGACGCCACTACCACGGCCGTGGCGCGTAGCCTCTGCGCCGCCGCCGTGGTAGTGGCGTCTGGGCTAGGCGCCGCCACCACCGTACGGGCGCCTTGCCTAGGCGCCTCCGCCGTGGTGGTGGCGTCTCGCCTTGGCGCCCCACCGTCGCCGGAGGTTTTTTTTTTAAAAAAAAATTACAAAAATTTAAAAATTTACCTTCTGGCCGGCAAACCGCCTTCCGCCCACCGCCGGTGCCGCCACTTCCTTGCCGGGCCGCCTCGACATAGCTTTGGAAATAATTTAGAGAGAGAAAGTGGAAGTAGAGAGTAGAGAGAGAAATTGTGTGTTTTTTTAGTATGAGGGCAAAAGTGTCATTTCACTCTTATTTTGTGGGCTTTATGTAGGAATTTGCGGGCGATGTTTAACAGTTCACTAATTGATACTCCCCCTTTCACAATAATCACAACATTTTAATTGACATACGTGTCAATACACAACTTTAACAATTAATATTTGTAATTATATATTATTAAGAAATATAAAAGCTTGATCTAATGGAAATATACATAAAGACTAGTCAAAGCTATTTTACATGGTAATAATGTTTTCTTATATATTGATAAAAAAATTATAGACAAAGTAAGCATAGGAATAGTGCAAAAGTCAAAGTATGTTTCTTTTATCACATTTATCAATGTACAAACTCAATAATTAATATTGTGATTATTAATAATTAACAAGTTATATAAAAAAAAAAGTTGATATCAAAAAAATGTACTTTAAGACGATTCTAACAATTTTTCACATGACTATATTTTATTGTAACTATAAATTACAAAAGCTACTCAAAATAAAGTTTGTAAGTAGCTTACAAAGATTTCAAAACATGTCAACTAAAAATAAATGGAGGGAGTACTTTTATTTAATCACTAGGTTAGGCTCGTGCGATGCACGATTTTAACAATAATTTTTTGGCTTATTTGTGTGTAATACGTAATATACTTATTTTTTTATTTGAAGAAACGTAGTATAAATTATTTAAATAAAATATAATAAATTGATAAATTAATAGAGTTAAAACTCCACTTCATATAATCTGTATAAAATGTATGAAGTAGAAGGAAAGGTAATGTCTATAGAAAAATAAAATAGTCCAACCACCCTTTTTTTACCTCCATTGGAAATTGTTTAATTTAGTCAATTTAAATATAAAATCTGTTAGGAAAGTGTAGTAAAATGAATTTACCATTTTTAAACTTTAATTTATTTTGAAAAATATTAATGATGACACTATTAATTTTGGCGGGAAAATATTTTATAAGAGATTGATATGTGAATAGTAATGATGTCAACGGTGATTACTTTAGTTATAGTTATAGATTGAAAAGGTAGATACTCGATCCGTCGTCTCAGAATAATTGACACAATTAAACCTAAAACACATGCCAATAATGCACTAATATTACTATTTAATCATTGAAAAGGTAGATGTGCGCGCTATATCTATCCATGTTCGGAGAGTTGTTTTGATTTAGTCTTATTTGGCAGCATTAATGAGCGAATATACGTAAACAAATATTTTTAGAGTTATAAATGTAAGCAAAATATTCTTAATAGTTAAAAAAAAAACGCAATTAATATTAACAAGGACCAATAAGTAAATAAACACTTATGAAAATATAATTGTCTAAACGTTATTTATAAGATTTATCTCAAACTTTTTTTAAGGCAGGAATTTTCAATGGATTAAATTGTTTCTAAGTAGGCTAGGATGTCCCTTTATAAAATTTTGTAAGCTGCCCAACACCGTGTACTACTTCGTACTACTTCGTATTAAGTTATGAATGATACTCCATTGAGAAAAAAGGGAGAAATAGGCACTTTAAGTGCAAACGCCACGCACACCCTTCAGAATGGCTTCTTCCTTCCAACTAGCGGCCGAAGGGGAAGGTGACCATATCCACAGTCACAGCCCCAGCCCCTCCCTATCTCCGGTGATTGTTAACGGTTTTAAAGCTATGCATTGCTGAGCCACAAAGAACGTTGAAACATTGGGTTGATTTTAATTTTATTTTGCTAACCTGTGTTCCAATAGATCGCGATATCAACTTTTAATTCTCATCCTACCAGCTATGTTATAATTCACCACCTTATCAAGATGAGGTGCTTATAACCGATGACAGACAAAAATTACAAATAGATGGGTACGAACGGATTACGGATGTGAAGAAAGAAAAATACTTAAAGGAACTTGAATGAGAAATGAAATCAATTAATCGATCAGTATGTTTCCAAACTTTTTATATATTATTATTACACAGATGCTTACCCAAAAGTTCAACGTCTTCCTAGTCTTCTGAGGGGCCTTATTATGTTAAAAGAAATCAACTCATATAAAAGAGAGAAGAATAAAAGAAAGAAAAAAACAAATCTACATACATCTTGAGCATAGCATACAATTTTGACATTCTGAAAAAAACTATCTTCATCTTGGTCCAGCAAGCAGTATCTTCGTATAGGCTGTCACAGCATCCTTGTCCATTACAGTTATATTTACTTGGAACTTGGCTTAACTAACTTGCAAAATACAATTAGACCTTCATACACGGATCGGACGTGCATAGTCATAGCTTAACTGGATCGTACTTTTCACCCATTACACCTCCTTTCTGTTTCTGGAATTGGATATACCGCAAAGTGCTGTTAAAAAAGGCAGTGGCGGCTATATCGGGAGTTGATGTGTCACTTTGCATTTCAGTTCTTATCAACTCTACAAGGCCTTGGATTGCTGAACTTGTAACTTTTGGATTTCCCTTCTCGAAGAAGTAGAGATACCTAGTCGTGAGTTTAACATTTGACACATCAGAACTAGAGATTAAACAAAAAGGCAAAGAATGCACAAGAGGATTAAAAGACCACAGAAGCATAAGATAGCATGGCAGTATTTTTCTCAGAGCAACTAACTTGTTCAGAATTTCAACAAACAAGGTAACTGGTCCACTACTTCCACGTGTCACATTTGCCATCTGTTGAGCAGCATTTGCAATCCGCAAAGAACGCTTGAGGCATAGCAAGACCCTGATATCATCACAGATAAAACTCTTAGCACAGAAACAGATTTCAAATGTGATGAGAAAACTCAAAAGGCATGTAGGCATTTAGCAAAGAAAAAGTGTTGTACCTTTCTCCATCCTTGATACCATCTTGATCATCCGCCCAAAAGAGATGAGAGCATGCATAAACGGCTCTGCATTGGTCGGCCTTCTTCAAAAGTTTTGCAGAGTACTGAAATAAAAATGTTAACAGCTGTGAGGAAACAGAAAATCAGCTTCATAGAGATTGGTTTATGCATTAGGAGAGTTGTACCCCTGTTGCCTTATGTGTCAGAGTATCTCTGTTCTCCACACCAAACACATTCATCCTTTGTAGAGTACCAATTATAAGATGGATGGCTGTAAATTGTGCTTTGGAGTCCTAAATTAACAACAGAAACATTCATGAGTATACAGTTTGAACAAATCGTGGAACTCTTCTTCTCAAGTAAATAAATAGTTTACTAATTTAGATGAAAAGGAAGAAAAACAAAATCACCGCAATGTCTTCTTCATAGAGAATAAATGCTTGGGTAAAAAATTCATATGCTATTGGCTCAAGGTCACAATCGCTGGCAGCCTATAGTATCAAAAAAGAACGTCAAATGCATGTTAAAAATGCTACCATGGTTAATTTGATAGCTCATAAATATATATTTGGCCTGTTACCACACCTCAGCACATTGCAAATACAGCCTCAATGCAAGATCAGGGGATGGAACAGATGAAAGAGCCTCTATAGTCTGAAACCATAAAATTACAAATCAAAGCATAGAAATCACCCAATCAGTGTTGCCATTATGAAGTAAGAAATCCTGGCAAAAAGACAGTAATGCAAAACGTAGGAAATCATTCCTTTATTGTAGATTTAAAACAATAATTTTCTTGATATGAAATAATATGCATTCAGTAAATAAGATGCAGAGAAGGAAAAAAAAAAGAACATGTTGGCCTACTTGTTTTTCAGCTACAAGAAATTTAGAACCTTTGTTATTTTACAAAAAAATATTAATTTGTGTTCTACCAATTATGAAATGAGTAAGAGAGATGACTGCAGTTGGAGAAAGAAACATACTTGGTATTAATTTTTTCTGCTCATCTGTTCCAATGTGGATTTTATTTTTTTATTTTTTTTTGGCCTACAACTTAATATTTAATACCCTCACTATAGAGAATGACAGTAGTTTTTGTCACGATCACCTTCATCCTCCCCTAGTCTTCCACTTTGATCTACATAACTGTGCTACTAAAAAGATACCTGATTCATTAACCGGAATATTTTTTTAGGCGACACAGGTGCCTCTTCCCCATCTGCCTCACCGTCTTGACCTTGTAACCGCCTGACCAACTGATCACAAAATATATCATAATGGCATAACAATAATCCTTCAGATTCAGCACACAGATACAGAAATATCAAATACTATACATAACTAAATCAAATTAAATAAACAAAACAGTAGAAAAATAAAAACCTTTAGTGCAGAAAAAACAAGAGGTGAAACAGTGAAGGGTAACCGCCTTTGTCCTCCTGTCATGATATGTCTCTGCACAGTACATATAATCTGACAGAAAAAACATCATGAGAAGTCTTTTTGATGAATAGTGAGCTTGAATTCAATGAAGCCTAAGAAGACAGCTGTTACGAAAGATACCACATTTCACTTTTTCTTCTGGGGGGAGGAGTGAATAACCATGAAGAACTTATTACCTTTAACATCTCATCAGGGTCATCATTATATAGCATGTGGATAAGACGCGCAACAGAATTCTGTTCTTCGCTGAAATCCTCTTCATCTAGCTATTGGCAGAAAAGTAAGAAAGAAAAACATATATCAGCCATTTGATGAAACCCTAAAATAAGAAGAAAAAGAAACATTGTCCAAAAATCAATGGTGCCTTAATTATTACATAGTTTATATATTTATTCAGAGAATAATGAAACAAAAGGGAATTTATCTACTGATTCTCTTAGCTGGTGTTTAGCTCACTATTTTCATTCCCTTTCCTCTGTATTAGTGTCCAACAGACAACTATGTCTATACTAACTTCCGACCTCTAATCCCTGGCTTCAATACCAAATTTGCCATGGCTTCCACCACAGCACTTTCACCACTACCACCATAGCCTCCATCATCAACTCTTAAGTCTTAACCGCTTATAATCACTATTACCAACAACTGGATTTATTTACCAAAGCCGACACTGGGGACTGCCTGGGAACCTACCTCCGATTAAAGTTCCCAAGTGCCTTTCCTTTTTGCTTATCTCTCTTTCTAACTATGAACCAAACAACCCCTTAAGATTATGAGATGGTTGTTGACTTGTTGCCACAAAAATTAGAGATTAATGCAGCCTTGGAGCAGCTACACTCTGTTGATTATGACAAATGCCTGCGGCAAAGTTAAACAAAAAAAGGTAACTAGGGAATTTCCGAGGGATTTTTTTAGACTTGGCTAAGAACATATTTTACACACTGTTGTTGACTGATTCTACAAAGAACTTGGCTAAGAACATATTTTCAAGCTTAAGAATTTACAAACTTCACCTGGAGATAATACTGCTCAATTAGGGGTAATTAATGCTCTTCTATTTAAGCATGGTTCAGTCAAGCTGAGAGAGCAAAGATAAAATCCCACCCTTACAGAATGTATCTGTTCGGTAGACCAAGTAAAGATCATGTCAGGCAATTACATGTATCTGTTTGGCATCACCTACGAGGCTATGATACATCACTTGATTCCAATGGAAAACTGAGCTTATAATGAGGAACATGAGAAGATGCTGGCTTATAAAGTCACCAGCACGGAAGTGCAGTGATACCAAGTGGTAAGTTTTAATGCTTAGAAATTTAAGAGATTATTGGTAGATAATTTTTGTAATGGAGGAATTGATCTCAACAGGAAAACTTCTCATATCACAACATCTCAATGTCATCACAGTTATGGTTAAAAAGAAAAAAGTTTACAAAATAAAGCCACTACAACAAAATTCTTAATAGACACCTATGTTTTCACACTGATTATGAGGGTACCTCTATTTTAAACTTTAGTTATTTACAAAGTTTATGTTCCCATTCTAAAACTTGCACAACACACACATTTATGTAAGGATTTTAGCAATTAATATCTAAACAATACGTGTTTTTCATAATACTAAGTAAGCAAGGATGAAGATAAAGCACGGAGTTGTATCTTGCTTGACAAAAAAAAGTAGCCTAGATGAGGCATTAATAGAGTTAATTAAGACTACCCTATGTAATGAAGAATATCACCGACCCTCTGTAGAGCATATTCAGGCCTCTGCTAAACCTTCTTACGTCTGGAGTTGAGAGGTCAAACAAGAATTTTATACAACTAAGAACTCTCATTCCAATCCTGATAAGTGGGTGCAACAAATCAGTACTGGTGAGAACTTTTCAGTTAGGAACATAGATGGTTGGTATCACCTACGAGGCTAATATATATGCAAAGGAGAAAAGATTAATTGGACTATTTGATTTAGCATGGGTGTCAAGCCCAAATTTCTCTGGTACATTAGTTAGTTTTGCAGATGAGGATATTGGCTCATCTACTACTGGTATACTGCACCTCAAAGTTGTAGTTTCTACATTGTTCTAGAATGTCAAGGTTTAAATTTAACATGATGTAGTTAGCCGAATTTATGAGGAATGAGTCAATGGTTTACCAAGTGCAAAAAACAAGAAAGTAATCTTTAGATTAAGAGCACCTTAAAAAGCTAGAAAGTGAAGCCTTAAAAAGCAGGTACATTTGGATCAGGATGCAACTTCAGAGCAGATATAGAACATGATTCGAGGTACACTCATAGGTTTGGTTTTAAAACAATAGTGCACAAGTCAGGTGTTTAGGTTGAATACCAAACTAAAGCATGGATGCCAGTTTAGAGTTCCCATGTATGCCCAAGACCTTTGTAAAGATTATCAAGTTAGATATATGTGATTTTATACTTTTACTGAAAGAGAAAAAAAAGGGAATTAAAAAGAAATCTAACCTCATCCACTGAGATTCCATCTGTATCTTTGATAAGTCCCTTGATCAACTCGAATAGTGCCTCTACCTGCAAAAGAATGAACCTCAAATCTAGAAATTATACTGATCATAGATGAGAAGAGCAGAGGATCGTACCTGGTCAGCAGTGGAAATGCAAGTGTAATTCTTTAAGATGTTTTGTATGATAACCATTGCCATAATTTTGTTGGTGTCATTATCAAGGTAGTCCATGATGCGGGGATAATTAGAAAGTGTAAGTGCTGTAACTGCATCATTATACTTGTCCAGTGGAGCACTTAGTAGTGCAATAATCTGTTTTGTTGCTCGGCTGTCTTCAAGCTTTGGCTTCCCTGAAAGTTTCCTGACACATGCACCCTGCATAGAAACAACTCGATCAAATTGATTAACAAAAGTAAAGTTTCACACAAAGAGGTCCAATGTGTTTATATAGTGTAATGGACTAACCTAAGGAGGGACAATATGGGTAGTCTAGTATTATTACTTTACTAGGCTAATAGTCCTTATTAAAATTGAGAGGGAGGGGAAAGAAAACAGTAGGCAGAATTTTGGAGTAAATCCTTAGAGAGTTGTGACCTCAAGTCACTATTTTGAGAGTAGTGACCTCAAGTCACTATTTTGAGAGTGGTGATCAAAAGTCACTAATAGAGTGACCTCAAGTCACTATTTTGAGAGTGGTGATCAAAAGTCACTAATAGAGATTGGCATCGTAAAGTTGCTAGCTTGTACAAATCCCTGCTTTTCAACATTTACAATCAAAGATTCGATCTTTTCCCTTTGTATTCTGCGTTAATGGTGTGTCTGATAGTCCAGCAAGCATGAGTCTATTACATGTAGTTTACGGAATACTAGATTAGCTGTTGACTTAAAGCTACTTCCTCGGTTTCATATTAGTTGACACATAGACGCAGGGAAGTATTCACATAACTTTGATTTCCTTTTGTGATTCATACTTGACAAAAAACAGGGATAGTGCTACATTCGTTCCAATGCATCTTTTTCAAATATAATCTTTTCTTTTTTTTCTTATTTATAATCAGAGATATGTGTTAGCACACGTGCCCAAGGACAAGTGTCAACTAAATTGAAATGGAGGAAGTACATCAGATCATGAGTTAAGCAAGTATAATCAAAGGTCATGTCTGATTGTCCACTTTTTAAATTCTAAGATACATTTCAAGTGGGAACATCAAAATGCAAACCTAAGGGCAACAAGCACAATGAGTTACTCCGAAGAAAACAAAAGGTTTCTTTGTTTAAACATACCAGAACTAGATCCACGTAATCCAGGCGATCAGGGTGAACACGGAGAGTGAACATAAGAAGAGAGGTGTATAGAGTGATGGCTCCAACAATTGGCATGTCAATTTGTGCCTCGATAATCTGAAAGTGAAATAATATACGTAGTATATCAAATTTTCAAGATGCTTTGAAGCAAAATAAATAGAGAAGCTTTAGAACAGCTTTATGCATCCAGATTGTGATAAAAGACAATTCCACGAGAGAAATAAAATTACACAATGAAAGAAGTGAAGGAAAGAGAGAAAATGAAAACAAAAAAGTAAGCTACCATTATAAACCAAGCCCTTCACCTCAACACACAAACATACCCTATGAAAAGTCCAAGCCAAGGAGCAGAAAAATAAAAACAATAAGAGATATGTTCCCTAGGCTTTTGCTTTTCCAAAGGGTAGATCCTGGATTGTTAGATGCACATATTAATTCAAGTAAGACACACCCAAGAGAGAAAGTAGCAAACACCAAAAGTGGCATGTAGTATAAAAGAGCAACATAATGTAATTAGCAAGCGTTAACAAATAGTCAGTTATCAGATAAACTATATTTTAATAGGGCATCTGGAGGGTTTGAATAAGACATCAGGAAAGGTAGGAAAAGGACATGGAGGGATCCATTTTCTTCCCCCTTTAAAGTGAACAGATCCCTCTATTGTTGGAGACATTTGAAAGAGCTCTCTTTCCCTTACCTCACCTCCCTTTCTCTTTCCCCCTTCCCTTCACTATTGCTAATCAAACATAGTGATAGAGAATTTTACAGGTGTAGGTTTAACATACCCCAAAAAGGATGTCCATCAAAATGGTACCGAGAGTTGTACCAAGGATTGTACAGCAACACTTATCCTAAAAGAATGATGTTCTATGAATTCACTGACAAACTTGTTAGAACCCCTAGTAAAGTCTGTCCATAACCTTCTATTAGTATGTAGGAAGAAATTTCCTGATCTATTAGTATGTAGGAAGAAATTCCCTGATCTATGTCCATAACCTTCTACTAGTATGTAGGAAGAAATTCCCTGATCTATGTCCATCATATATAATTTTAATGTGAAGAGAGCATGCAGCAAAATTATATATCTATACTAGGTTACCCCGAAGGACTAGATTCTTATAATGACCAACAATCCTTGGTCCTTAACTTACTCCCTCCCAAGTCCCACCCAACAACAAATATAGAGTGAGGAAAAAGAAAGGAAGGAGTCCGAAAAGAAGAGGTGGGGAGAAGGGGGTGGTAAAACAAGCATGAAAATTTTCAGCATTACTCTAATCCTACTCCATCTTGCCCCACCTCAAACTAAGTTTCTTATTTCACATATTAAGAGCTCTAAGCAAGATGGCATTAAAAGTTTCACAACAAACTTTGCTATGAAGTGAAGCCTCTATCAACAGAGCAACTCGGTAGTAGCCAGAGTAACTCAGTAAGTGATGCACTGGTCTTAAGCAGCTTACTTAGGCGTCGTTTTTCCATTAAGGGTATTAAGCCTATACTTGGATGATGGTTACTCATTTTAAACCAACCAGGTACCCAAAAATTCAAATTCATAACAACTTTTATACCCACCTCTCAATTCCTTGACATGCAGCGCGGCCAGCGCCACACAAACTTCACTAGCGACCACTAATTAGCCTTTTCTCTCATCCACCAAGAAGGCAAGATCCCATCAGTCCCAGTCTCTCTATCTCGCCTTTCTTGGCCCCAAACCCACGAGCACCAACACCCACACCTAATACCGCTTCAATCCTTCCATAGTGCTAGCAACACCCACTCTCTCCCCCTACCAACAATTCTTAGTTTCTTCCATACACCCACTGAACAGAGATGTCGTTCATTGGCATACTCACATTAAAGACACAATCCACTTTTTGTGTCTCGTCAGCTATCCAGATCAAGCAAACTTGGATTCCTCCTGCCGCACATTGCACAATCCTGGGTTACTTATGCCTCTAAAAGTTGCCGGACCACTCATATCTACAAAGTTAGCACCATACCTTATCTCATCTCCCAGTGTTTGAATTGTCACTACCTTTGATTTCTTTGAGGCAAAATTAGTTGAAAATGTATCAACAAGCAAGGAAATCACAGGATAGATCTCTGTTGAGGCTATTATTACTGTGGAAAAAAAAAAAAAAAAAAGATAACTAAACAGTTTCTACTTTTTTCCTAATAGCTTCTTATCTTTCCTTCGCTACCAGTTGCCTTTTGCTTATAGAGATTTAAATATGAGATGGAACAAACCTAGCAGACATAGAGTTGATTGCCTAAGACTAAAAAATGAAGGAAAATAAGGGATATGGTAGCAGCTATGGACTTATGGAGGTTAGGTGAGAGTAAAAGAAAGTTAAGAAGCTATAACACTAAACAAATGTATTAAAAAAATTATGACATAGATAAAATTCTTTGCAAGTTGCTACATTCTATCTAGCTATTCTGCAAGTACTGCAAATTTTCAGAAAAAATTGTTTCATTTCTTCAAAAGATAAGCCACTAGATAAGACTGGGGCAACAAGTCAGCTTGATCATATAGAAAGTAGCAATAATATTTTTATTTTTTTTTAAAATAGGCTTTCAAGTCTCAACACTAAAAGTGCTTTGTATTTCAAGAACACTAAATTATTAAATTCCAACTGCAAACAACATATATACTCATAAGTTATATTGCAAGCAGCATTCTATTTGCCTAAGTCAACTCATAGCAGCAACTTAAGCATTAAATCACTTGACTAAGTAAATAAATAAAGCACACATGCAAAAAAAAAACAGCACAGCACATCTGTATGAGGATATTAAATTCAGTATCTACCTTTCCAATGGCATTGTTTAATTTAGCAAAAGCTTCCACTTGCAGGAAATCAGGTAATACCTGCAAAACACTTATAGTCAACAAGCTGATAACATCAAAAACAATAAGGTAAGACAGTGATAACTTACTTCTATACTTGATGCAGCATAGTTTGAAAGTCTCTCCATTAGCTGAGATAGCACAGTTTTGATGTCAACTGTCGGCTGAAAATAAAACACTTTGTAAGGAAGTGATGAAGTGTCATTTAGATAGAAACTTTAATGAAAGCAACAATTAAGAATCCACTATCATTTTTTCAAATCATGGAATACATAAACAAAATATCGATCCTATTCCTTAACCCTTCAAACACCCCTAGGCTTTAGACAAAGAAGTCAACAAACTTCAGTTAAAACTTAAAAGTGTTTGGGCCAGCAAGATTTAACAAGGAAGACATTGGAAGTTAGAACAGAGTTTACACTCCAAACAATGATGGTGGTATAGTTTTCTTGAGCTTGGAACTGGTGAGTAAATTTTTTTCCAGGAAGTTCTCTTTGTCTTCCATGAAGAAGAATGTAACTTTTGAGTATATTGAAAAACAATAATATATCAGGCATTATTCAAGAGCTTCCCTGTCTTCAACCAAGCCTCTTGAGTGACTGCTAAGGTCTGTTTGCTTCATCTTACTTAATCTTACTGGGACTTATTTCTAAAAAAGCTTAAGGCGTTACTGTTGTTTTGATATTGTTACTTTTCTCTCCTGCTCTGGAGTATAAATTACTTGAATGAGTTTTATGGCTTGTATCTAGATGTTTCCCAGCCAAAGGTCTTAAAAACCTTCCAAGCAGAAGGCCTTAGCCATCTTTCCTTGGTTTTAGTGGCAGATGAAATGTTAATTCGTTGAGGATTGTTCCAAACAAGCAAAACAAATTAAACAAAAAGAACAAAGTGTGCTTCCAGATACAGAATAATCGAACACATCCTGGGGATAGGGTTTGAGGATCAGAACAATCTATATTGGGCAGGCATATTAATTACTACCTGAAGCTGAGGACAAGCAGCTAATAATACGTCAAGCGTTTGCAAGTGATACTCATCTGGAAAAACTTGGATTATACAGTCCATCAAATAATGTTGTGCAAGCTCATCTTTAGAATTTACAACCTATAACATGATTTGAACAGAAAATTTGAGAGGATAGCTAATATAGCATTATAGAAAATGACAATTAAGGAGAACACCATGTTCCAACCTGCTCTAGGATTCTGGGGAGAACAGTATCTCTGTACATTTCAAGATCAACACCCTCTATTTGACTTAGTATATGCAAATTCTTCCCAACCTAGTCAATTATCAGGCAAAAAATTAAAATCTCATTAATAGCTGAAAATCCAAGAAGAACTCACTTCAGGAAAATGAGATTACAAGATCACGAAGCTCATTCCTCTCCTTTTCTCGTTTCTCTTTTACCCGAGCAGACCCCTGCAGACCAGAAAGCTTGATTGAAGTCCTCAACTCAGGATCAAGAAAGAACATGAATCATTTACAAGCACCAAAACACCTGCATGGCCAAACATCATGTCCTTATGAGACATTCTTACCTTTATGGCATGCAAGTACAATGGTGCCAAGCATAACATAATACTAGCATATACAGTCATGGATAAACAAACCTGATGCTGCAAACGAACCCAAAGTTTATTCATCTCTGTGAAGTTTTGCAGCACAAAATCCACAGCATCCATCACTGAATCTCCAACTCTGAATTAAAATATGTAAGAGTTAAAGTAGTTGCCAGTAAAAAAAATTAAAAAAAAAAAAAAAACTCTAAAATACGGTGAGGACAGACTCATAGCCCAGCCCACTGTTGGGTCTACAGGAGGGGTTATAGCCAATAAGAGGAAGAGGTGGATAAAAGGCCTTGCTACAGAGTTGATGAGACAACAAAATCAAAAGATGATACAGTCATTTAGTCATCAAAAGATGAAGCAAAATCAAAATCATGTTCCTCCTTAGCACATTAGTGATCCACAAACACCTTCACAATACAAGTGTAAATTAAGAAAATTAATGAATTATTCTACTACTGTGTAGCTCTTTATAAAACATTAGCAGAATTAGTCATGCATGCATGATAAGACTAGAAGATTGTCTCTAGTGGCTTGACAAACAAAGGTTCACAAGAAATCATTTACAAAAACATATTTTATCTACTTAATTGTTCTCTGTCAAAGCTACCTCCTTATAAGAACAAGCTGTTTGCAAATAAATCGTATTTAAACAAGAGAGTAAACAGACACCTACCCTTCATTCTCAGAACCAATATCAGGAAGCTTGTCTCTTGTGACTTGACAAAGGTAGCTCCTCAAGAAAAGACCACGAATAGGATGTTGAACAGAACGACACATCTCAACAAGGTCTTTCAGAAGATCTTTACAGGAAGCCTCATTCGATTTGAGATAAACAGAACCCACAGTACAAAGCAGGTAGCTGGTGATTTGACATCAAATTTCCCAATATCACTCCAACATTAAAACAAAATTAGAAAACAAAATGAATTCCAATCAAGCATCAGTATAAATGCCAATATGCAGCTATAGTTTCAATGCAATGGTGAACAATTGTACAAAGCGCAAGCTAGAGACTGAAATAAGCACTTAAAGCAGTACAGCTTAAACCATCATCACTATGGAGTTTAGTTTTTCAAATTTAGTTCAAAGAAACCACCCTGAGATAAGCACTTAAAGCGGTACAGCTTGAACCATCATCACTACACTTTCAAAATAGACAACAAAGTGTTGGGTTTACATTTCAATTCAAAGAATTTGAGAAAGTTGCCCACATTTCACTAGAAACAAGTGAATAGTTTCTTCAAATTTAGTTCGAAGAAAACACATCATTACAAAGACAAAGAAACTTGCTGAGTTCTTTTTTTAGAAACACGAATCAAATGTAGAAAGTTTCTAATTTGATAGCATAACAATATACTGCTTGGCTTACAAGGCAATGCTTCAAAAATAGCATGACAACCTCTACAAGAATGACAGAACATTAGAAAACACGTACACACTGCCTACGTTAGATATAAACAGCTAAAAACCATCTCATTGATAAGCATTGTATCATGTAAAACAAACAAAAGACTGTTAACAGAAGCCCATAAATACAAGTCCGCCTATCTAAACACAAAGATAAATTTACCTAATATAAGAACCAGCTAGTTTCGGAAACCGTAGCATAAAACATTCTCAATTTAATTTACTAACTTTGTTTCATTTCACTCATTCTCAGTTTCAATATTTCTCTAGAGTTTTAATATCAGTATTTCAGGATTAGAACAACCAGTAACTACACCATCCTAATGCATCAAAAGACGGCGAAAATTTCAAAGTCAAATCAAATTTACTCCATGATCAGCCATATAATTGTTAAAATCTCCATAGCATTTCCCCAATAACAACATTCAATACACAATTACGAAAATGAGTTCATAGATTAAGACTTACAGACGTGGTAACACATTGCCAGCGTGCTGAACAAGTTCATAGAGATCAGAAACTGAAAGACCATGCCTGCTCTCATCCTTAAAGAACAATTCCAGCTTCCTCAATTCGTCGAAAGCTCGCATATCTTCCAAAACACAATTTAAAAAATCAGAAAAATTTATAAAAATCTGCAAAAATTCATACAAACAATAGATTACTCACAGAGTTCGAAATACTTGTGAGGAGAAAGTTTAGAGGTTCGGAGCTCCGAAAGCATTTGAGCGGAGTACTTGAGAGCTTCTCTAAGATTATCCGAATCCTAAAATTGAATTTACAACCAAAATCAAGCAAAATTAAAAAGAAAAATTGGAATGCTTTGAATCTGATCCAGTAGAATAGCGAATATTGGAGGAAATTAACCACAGCACGAAGCATGAAGAAGGCGTTCTGTTGAACAGCGGCGATTCCTTCAGCAAGCCATTTTTCTTCGTCTTCGATTCCTTCGACCATCATTTTCTCTCTCTCTCTTGCTCTGAGAATTGGGCGGAAACAGCTCAGCTGAGGAGAGAGAAGGAGTTGGTTGTGTTTGAAAGATGAAGTTTGATAATGTTACTTGGGGTTTCAGGGAGACGGAGTCACTGTTGCGGAGAATGATCAAAACTTCAAAATTATTGCTCGGGGTGTACACCGGTCCAAAACCGGACCGGACCTGTTTGGACCGGGGACTTGAATTGGGTAATTATGAGGACCGGGGACGGACCTGAATTAACAGGTCCGGTTCCGGGCCAGACCTGAAAAATCAGGTCCGGTCCGGGTTTGGACCTGAATGGACCTGTTTTGTGTCTTTTTCGTTTTTTTTTTAATACAAAACCTGTTGGACCTGCATATGGACCTGTTTTTGTGATTTTTAGACCTGTTGCATAGTTTAATAATTACATACAAACCAAAATTATCAATTACAAAACTACATAAAGTCTATAAAGTCCCGATTCTCAAACACCAAAAATACAAATGAGTCCACCGAAAATACAAATAAGTCCACGAAAACTCAGTTTCAATTTTTCAGAGTTTGGTTTTCTTCTTTTTTTTTTTTTTTTTTTTTTTAATTACGATTTTCCCGGGTTTCAGGTCCGGACCTGAAAACCCCGGGTTTGGACCGGATCCGGACCGGGACCGGGAACCTGGATTTTTAAGAACCGGGACCGGACCTGAATCAACAGGTCCGGGTCAGGTCCGGTCCGGTTCAGGTCGGTTCAGGTCCGGTTTCAGGTCCGGGCCCATTTTTGTACACCCCTAATTGCTCCATTTAATTTACAGTAATTTTTTTAATTAGCTGAAATTACCATAGAGTTAAATAACAACATTACAACCTTTCAAAAAAAAAAATTACTTCTTCTGGTTTTCCATAGACTCTTTTTATTATAGACATCTTTTGTGATTTATAAGTAAGAAAAAAGACAGTCATAATAAATCCAGCTAGATTCATATCGATATTACTTTTCAAATTATAAGTTTTATGTGTGGCCACTGGCCAATCACATGATGTAACCACATTTGTTTATAAGAAATAAGTAGCCACAATTTATAAGAATAAGTAGCCACAGTAAGTTTTACAGCTAGATTCACAAATCATTAATATAAGTAGCCACAATTATTACTATTATCGCATTATTATCATTAATTATTTATTTATTTATTATTATTATTATTATCATTATTATCGCATTGTTATTATTATTATTATCATCATTATTATTAATATTAAAATTATTATTATTATTGCATTTTATTATTATTATTATTATTATTATTTGATTTTTTAAATATTTTTTTACTCTTTTAATAACATTATAAATGTTTTAAATAATATAAAATATTAATTATTATTAGTTATCATTATCAATTAATATTATATATTAATTATTATTATGATTATTATTATTATTATTATTATTATTATTATTATAAAATATTATTTATTATTATTATTAAATATTAATTATTATTATCTATAAATATTAGTTATTATTATTATTATTAAATATTATTAATTATTATTATTACTTTTAAGCAGAGTAGAGCAGAACAGGGCAGAGCAAAGCAGCTCAAAAGAACAGGGCCTAAGACTGTTCTCTTCTCCTTATAAAAATAGTTTTAGTGTAGTAAAAATAATTTCATTTTAGTAAAAATAAGTTCAATTCAGTAAAATTAAATTTTGTACAGTAAAAATAATTTTACTCAGTTCACTAAAATTAATTTCAATACAGTGAAAATAATTTCAATTTAGTAAAAAAATCGGTAATTTTAAAGAAGAAGGATTCAATGAATATAATTTTAGTTCAATAATACTTCGTAATAATTTAAGTTCAGCAAAAAAAAATTTCATTTCTGTAAAAACTAATTCCAAGTCAACAAAAATAAGTTGAATAGAACTGGGTCTAACATCAATTAATTAAAAAAAAAATATATATATATATATATATACTTCCTCTATTTTTTTAAAGTTGCAACAATTCTCTTTTCATGCTTGTTGATGCATATTTTCAATCGTTAATGTTGTTTCAATGAATACTACAAGAAGGGGGGGGGGGGGGAGCGTTGAATTGTAGTATGACAGATTTGTCAAACTTTTTTGCGAAAATAAAAACAAGTAAGCTTAAGAAACTGAAGTGTAAGAGAGATTTTACGTGTAAAACTCCTTGGCCCTAAACAAGGAGAAAAACCACGACCACAAGGTATTTTAAGAAAAGAATCTTCACTAGAATAGGGCAATGACCTATTACAAACTAAAGACTAACTTCGAGTTCCTCAACGAACTCAAAGCCCCAAGTAACAAGTCACCCAACTTGTTACTCTTCTCTTCTCTTTCTCCTAACTTCCCTCAAAGCTAAAACAGAAGTTCACTCAAACTTCCCAACCCCAAAATACAACTCGAAGGAATTAACTCTAGTATAAGAACATAAGAAACTTTATTTCACTAATGTGGAATTGGACTCTTGACTCGATTAAAGAAAACAAAAGATGAAATCTATTTGAGTAAGGGTGAGTTTTTCTGGCTATTTATAGATCGAATTTTCTTTGGAAAAACATATTTGTGCTGCATACCCATGTCGCCACTACTCTAAACCCACTAAGTAAATCATGCCCTAAAATTAAGGAAATGAACTCCTCAATGTGCAAGACCATGACATGGACTCAGTCATGGAGAGTAGTCCGCAAGTTTTGGAAACAAAATCAGATTTTATTTTATAAAACTGATATTTCGAAAATAAGAGAAAATAAAATCCTTTTCATAATTCAAAAAGATAAGATTTTAACCTAAATGTTTTCCTAAAATTAAGCAACACACAAACTTATCTTTTAGACCAATTCCACACAACTAATTTAAAGTGTAAACTTAATTCTTATACTTACATAAATTCTAAAACACAAAAATATTTTAGTCTTCATGTTTCTCCGATGAAGCTTCTATTCCTAGGCTTCTGTTCCTTATGAGGAACTTCGCTTCTCTGGTGAAGGTAAAGCTTCTACTCTGAAGCTTATGTTCCCTGTGGGGAACTTCTCTTCTCAAGGCTCCAACTTTGAAGCACCAATTCCTGTGAGGGAACTCTCTCTTTTGGATTACTTTGTCCTATGCCATCATCTTGTTCCTCATGGAATCTTCACAAGAGAACTCAATTCTCCTAGTCAATGCATCTGATCACACGCTTAAACAATCAAGCACTTATTAGTCTGTAAATAAGTTAGGTTGTGGCATCATCAAAATCATAAGGTCAACAGTTAATATATCTAATGACCAATATGTAAAAATTATAAACATTAGATATTAAAATTGTATAAATTGAGATGAATCTAACAAGATCCCACATGACTATATTTTTAGTTAAGTATAAATCGTCAAAGCTAGTCAAAGTGAAACACATGAATAGTGTAAAAGTCAAACTATTGCAACTATATAGAAACAGTGTAAGTATATATAAGTAATCCATTTTGTTCATTCAAGTCTTAAAATTGTGCACCTAGACTGGCACATACCAGTAGTTACAACGGGATGTGATAAGGTTTTATTGAGGGGGGGAGTTGTAATGGTGTGATTAAAGGTTGTAATCTCGTTTTTCTCCATCGAACTGCTAATCTATAATGGATTGATGTGTTTTTGCAGTTTTTCTCCTATATATATTTTGAGTATTTCATGGTAAAATCTCTCCTTGTCTCCTTCATACCGACTGCTTGGTTAATGGTGGGTAATCACAAATCAGTTAGCACTTGCTTTCCCCTTTCAATTACTTTCACCATATGAAACATGTACTGTAACATCTTCAAATCTTCTTCTATGAAAATACTAGAATAATACATAAAATACTGTAGAGATAGACTTGGGCGTATTACCGCCACGTGAAAACGTAAGGCTAACTCAAACCAATGAACTTAGCAGCGGAAACAAAAACTAACTTTATTTTATTAAAACTTAACCAAAGTTGTTGAGTACAAACTTATTATTAAACTTCAAAAGAAAACCTAAACGAGGTGATCAATCCCGAACTCCCGATGCACGATACAACACATAAACTCCACCTAAAATCGCGACTGCTTACCAAAATTGGTAAACAGGGCGAACCAAAAACAAATAGGAATACGTGTTAGCAAAAACGCTAAGTACATGCATATAAATGCAAGACATGTCAAATTCTTTTATTAGGCAAACATGTTTTCAAAATAGTTACATTAATTTAAACAAGCCAAAATGTAACTTTCCCAAAATTTATCACTTTCCAGAATTAGACTTTTCAAATTTATAATTTCCAAATATAGGCTTTCCAAACATATGAATATTTAATAATAGAAACTTTCCGAAAACCAATTCCTCTCCTAAGTGTGCACATCCCCCAAGCAAGTAAGACTATACTCGAGGAAAGACTAGATCATATAAAGTTCATGGTCTTACTTAACCAGTCCTGAGTAGAGGGACAATAAATATTAAATACTTAGGTCCATAATGAGCTACAAATTTAATTCAATTTCTTTAATAATAACTAAATTCAATTTAATTCAAACATGATTTCAAAATCAATCCTTTAAACAATTTATTCAAACATTCATACAAAAAATTATTCAAACATATACATATATAGAAAAACCTTTATCAAAGGTCCAACCATATCTATACGTACCTCATCCTTCAAGAATTATTATCCCACCGATTACAATCACAAACGATTTCGTAAACAAACATTATAATTATGTTTTAAATAAAATTTAAAGATTAAAACTTTATAAAGTTATAACTTTGAAAAGAAATATATATTTTAGAAAATTAACCATGGAAGAATTAAAGGAATAGGATTAAAAAATTGAATTCGCGTTGGAAAAGATATGCAGAACTTGCAGAGACCATAACTCCTAGAATATAACTCTGAATAGGGTTATTCTTCTGCCTAAGGTCAAAGATTTTTCGAGAGGAACAACTTTATGTGAAAAAGTAAAATGCTAAAAATGAGCAGAAGTGCCTGAAAACTGGCTTTAAATGTATACGGGCTGATCTACGAAAAAGATTTAGAAAGTAGGAAAAGGTTAAGGAAAAAGAAAGTTAAGAGAAAAGAAGAGAATTGGGTATTGGTGTGAAGAAAATGAAAGGTGAGGAGGGGTATTTATAGTGTTTAGGGAGTATGGAATTTCGGTTTTATGAATAACAAAAGATAGAATTTAGATTGTGAAAAGACATAAATTGTCATTGATATTATTTTTTTTTCTACAAAGATAATTAGGAAAATACATTATAGTTTATCATTTAGCAATTTAAGGTGTGAAAAGATAGAATTTAAAGTGTGAAAAGGAATGAATTTAAATGTGAAAAGAAATAGGATTTACACTAGATTAGTCTCATGCGATGCACGACTTAATAAATATTTATTTTTTCATATCAAAATTTTTAAAAAAATCTCTCAAAATAAATAATACATCAAATATTAAAAAAATTTTTAGAGCTCATAGAAAAATTGAATGATGAAATGGAAACCTGAGGAAAAATAATTAAATTATTATTGTTAGAGAGAATTAGATTGTTTTTCGGAAATTGATACTAATACGGAGTAATAATATAGCTAACCAGAATTTTAATAAAAAAATAATAAAAATCATGAAATGATGACATCATTTATTGTTTTGGAGGGAAATTTTTTAATGGCAACATGACATGTGTCTAATTTTATGATGGGATGATGTCAGTGGTTGCTATTTTAGTATTAGTTATAGATTGGTTTTTAATTTAGGAAATTAAGAAAAATACAAGAGTTTATCATTAAATAAATTAGGTAAAATAACAACTAAAAATCTGGTTAAATACATCAAATATTTGTCAGCCATAACCTAATAATTATCATAATTTTTTTTTATAATTATAAAATAAAAAATTGATCATAATTAATTTGGAAATTCAATAATTAATTAATCAAAAATCCGAAAATAACTTTATAAAATCTAAAAATTTAGGATAAATATGGTATCATTTAATAATTATCATGACCAAGAATTTGAAGCTAGATAAGTTTTATAAACCGGAAATGATTAATTTTGACTTGCACGGTAAAAGTATTGTGAAAAGCTCAAGATATTTCAAAATAATTAATTAAATATTGATTTCAAAAGATAAAATCACTTTCAAAATAAAAAATTAATTTCCATAATTAATAATTAATTTTAGGAATTTTTAATATAATAATTAATAATTAGATTTAATTAATCCATGAATCTAAAATTAAATAAATAAAATCTGAAAATTAATATATAAATTCATAAATCACTAAACTAAATGACGTAGTTTAGTTTAATAAATTTTGGAATAGTATTATGTGATAAATTATAAAATTAGACATTAATAAATCAAAATATAATTAAATAAGGCTATAAAATCCGAAAGTCATAAAAATAATTATATCTACTCCAATATTTTGGTGCCTAAATTTGAATTGTTATTTTGGATCTTATATTCAAATAGTATAAAATTACTAATAAATACCCTTTTAAATTAAAATTATGAAGAAAAATAATTCTCAAAATTACGGGGTATTACATATACTCTTTATTATGTAAAAATAGATTTATTAGTTTTTGTGTTGTTTTTGTGTGTTTTGTGTGTGTGTGTATGTGTGAAAGAGAGAGAGAGAGGGTTAGGCTCCATGAATTTTTTTTAGTAGTTGCAACACTTCTCATCTAACATTTGCCAATGTATAATTTTAATCACTTAAATTGTAATTTTAAATGTGTTATAATAAAAAAAATTATTATGCATGCATAAATTGATAGGAGTGGGCAAAAAATCCAATTCGATTAACCTAATCCATGATTTGGTTGATCTAATCCGAAATTTAGGATATCCAATCTGATTTTTTTGTTTTGGAAATTTTGGATCAGATTTGGATCGATTCACATTGAAATTTTTCAAAAGTCTGATTTTAATTTTTTAAATTAAAATATTGGACAACCACCTATTTAAAAAATTTCGGATATCCAAAATATCCTTAAAAGCTAGATACGTTTTTAAAGGTCGAATTGGATGGGATATTCATTTGAATTCGGTTGGAAATTTATTCGATTTTTCGAATAGGAACACATTGGATAACCGGTTTGGCCACCCTACAAATTGACTATACTTTCTTTAATTATGAAATATTAAAATGAGTGGAAGTGGAGTGCATAAATAATGCAAAAAGGCTACCATCAATTTTTCGTAATTTGATAGTGTCGTAGAAGATGTTATGTCCATTAGTTGTAATTTTAATCCGCTTTCTTGATCTCATGTTAAAAAGGAGGGCTACGTAGTTGTTCATCACCTCACTAAATTAATGTCTTTTGGTGTAGAACAAGTGTGTCTTAATCATTATCTGTCGGAAATTTCCTTATATGTATTCTCTAACACTTTGCTCATGGGTTAATGAAATACTCCCTCTGTTCCAAAATAATTGACAAATTCAAACTTTACACACATAACGATACACTATCGCAATTATAATTCGAACGTGTTTAAACGGAGAGTAGCTCATTTTGACGAAAAAGAAAATTCAAAAATAAAATCATTACAATTATTTTTATAAAGTCGGAGTAATAGCCAAATTGGTTAGTAAGATAGCGCAAAAGGTGATCTAAACCAATTTTTTAATAGCGAAAAGAAGCTGCAACTCTGCAAGACGGATCTAAGCCTAAATGTAGTTATGCTTATGCAGAGTAGGCGCACCCCGATTACAAATGATGGCCCCCATTTATTGAATCTAACAACACCATAATCAAACGACAAACAACAAACAACTAACAACAAACAAACACCACCATCAGTCATCACAAAAACAAAAATTAAAACTCTTACTCCCATAGTCCCATTCCATCTCCTCCCACCCCCGTGATCGCTTACTTCATTCCCCCCATTCCCATTCCCGTGACTCCAACAGTTAATAAATTTCCAACACTCTGTCTTCCACTTTCTCCCCCCCATACTTATTCACACTCACTCCCCATTAATCCCCACTCAAATTCAGCTTTTTTACCGGCCACATACAAAACCCCCTCAATCTAATCATATTACGTAGTATATCTAATCTAATCAACCCATTTTTGATTTTCCTATTCATATTCCAATATCACACCCTTCCAAATCCGGCTTATTTCTCTCACTTAATTTTATTCATAAATGACAACTCCTTTTACCAGAAATTCTATAAATGCCAACCCATTTCACTATTCTTACCCCCATTTTGAACCCCACCCAAATAACAACACCAACAATAACAATAATTACAAGAAAATACTCTTTCTCCTTCTTTCAATGGCTTCCTCTCTTTTCTTCCTCCTCTTCCTTTCTCTCTCCTCCCTCTCCTCCGCCCACCGCCACCCCCACAACCCCCGTGCTAAATTCTCCGACATTCAACCCTCAGTTGCTGCAATCCGTCAAGCGTGCCGGGCGACCCGGTTTCCTGATGCGTGTCAATCCATGTTAGCGGGTCGGGCTTCGAAGGATCCGACTCCTGCAGAGATTATTCAGTTGGCGTTTCAAGTTTCGACCCAGAATCTTAAAACGGGTCAGGCTATGGTCCAGGAGATTCTAGAGGCTTCGGCCCATAATCCTAACCGCTCACGTGCCTCCCAAACGTGTCTTGAGGTTTTGGGGAATTCTCAGGCTCGGAGCTCTGCTGCGGAGGATGCTTTGGCACGTGGGAAGCTTAGGGATGCACGTGCATGGGGTAGCGCTGCGCTTTCTTATCAATATGACTGTTGGTCAGGTAATTGCATTACGTCTAATTATTCATTTAAATTGTTACTCTTGTGTATTAAATTTGTCAGATTTTTCGAGGATTTTTTTTATTATCAAATGACAAACCTTAAATAATGGTCAAAATTTTGCATTATTAACACCATTGTCCATTAGCAATTTTACAAAAATGTGTACTTATTACCGCTTTAGCTGTTTATTTACAAGTTTGCCATCTTGATAGACATGGGTTGTTTGTCAAGATAAACTTATATTTCTTATATTTACTCGTTATTAAAAATTAGTATTGTGAAAATATAAATTGAGAAAAATGTAATCATAGTTTCCTAAATATTTAAATGTCAACGAGTTGGTCAAATGGAACATTATGAATACTTTGAATAGTACAAATTTCTAAATGTCACAACTAATGAAGAAAGTATTTATTGTTATGGAGTATTATTTAGTATAAATAATAAAGACAAGGATGAAAAAAATTGTGTAGGAGAAATGTGCAAGTTAGAGTGTAACAATATTGTGGATGACTTACGATTGGATGGTTGAGTGCTAGATACTTCAAATGTAATAGTTAGCGGTTTTTAATTATGGTGTTTAATGCATAAGATATTATAGTTTATGTTGATGTAAGTCTGTAACACATGATGTTTTACAGGTCTCAAGTACGTCAATGATTCAGCTGCAGTGAACTCGACGATGTCGTTTTTCGACACCGTCTTGATCACATCAACCAGCAATGCGCTCAGTATGCTGCGTGCGCTGGATGCGCTAGGGCCTGATCCGGCCTCATGGACCCCACCTCGTACCGAGCGGGATGGGTTCTGGGAGCCTGTTGTGTCGGGGTCGGAGTCGGAAACTCTGAAGTTTGGGTCATTGTCGAGTTCTTTTAAGGAGGCGGATGCGACAGTGTGTGCTGGAGGAGGGTGTAAGTACGAGAAGTTGCAGGACGCGGTGGATGGGGCGCCAGAGAATTTGGAGGGAGGGAAGAAATATGTGATCAAGATAAAGGAAGGGGTTTATGATGAGATAGTGAGGGTGCCTTTTAATAAAAAGAATTTGGTGTTTTTGGGGGATGGCATGGGTAAAACTGTCATTACTGGTTCTTTGAGCACTGGGATACAGGGGATCACCACCTATAATACTGCTACTGTCGGTGAGTTGATTATACTAGTATTATTTTGGTGCTTAAGCTGATTATTTTCTAATTATGCATGCATTGATGTTGGTGTTGTTAGGTTAAAAGGTGTTCTAGACTTTTTAGAGTTCTTGACTTCTTGTCTTCTTTATTTGTTTGTGTAAGAAATTGCATCTAATTTTAATTATATAAAGTAGTTTTGAATCTGTTGATGTTGAATTATGTATTGACTCTTCGTTTCACCTAAAATATATGTATCGGATTTAGGACACTCAGATATTTGCATAACATAACACTTGGACATGTACCCTTGTCTAACACTTTATGCTGAGTCGAAGTAAACATAGATGGTGACTTAGTAATTATTAAAATTGGGCTGAGTAATGAGTATTAATCTAAATTTGTCTCCTATTTGGAAGTTATGGGCATTCATTGAAAAAACAATCTTGGCTATTTAAGTGATGTACTAATTTAGCTTTAGGAATCTGGTACGCAATTGTTTGGTAAGTTGCACTTGATTAAGTTATACTACCTTAGATTGGGAAGTGGTACCAAATATTGACGCTGTTAGTGTCGCCATCCTGATGTGGAATGTGATAAATAGTCACTGGCCCAATTCATTGATACTCAGTGCTAGTATGTGGTAGCAAGAAAACTTCACATGCCCTGTCTCCTTAAATATCTTACCTGAGTAATGGGTAGCTGGGCTGAACTAGAGAATGTGGCTAGGCAAATAATGTTAATGATCATTGCTGAAGCATTCATATATACTCATTTACAACATTGTAGGTCCATGCATGGATTGTTTGTCTGCAAATGCTTTTTTCTGAAGCATCAATGATCTTGAGTTAGTGGTTTGTCTTGTATCTGCCTGATGATGATTACAGATCCTTGGTACATGTTAAAGGAGATATGTGATGTGAGTTATATTGGAAATCTGACTTTATCGTGTTTTCCTACTCATTTATGTAATTATGTGTACTTATTATGCTTTTGTGTCTGTGAAGCTGCAAGAGTAATATTATGTATTTTTGCAGCCTTTTTCAAATGGGAGCATGAATTGATGTGTTCTTACTGCAGGTGTCCTTGGTGATGGATTCATGGCCAGTGGTCTTACTATTCAAAATACAGCAGGACCAGATGCTCATCAAGCTGTAGCCTTCCGTTCAGACAGTGACTTCTCTTACGTTGAAAACTGTGAATTCCTTGGTAACCAAGATACCATCTATGTCCATGCCCTCCGCCAGCTCTTCAAATCATGTCGAATTGAAGGAAATGTTGACTTTATCTTTGGCAATGCAGCTGCCATCTTCCAGGACTGCACCATTCTAGTCCGTCCTCGCCAACTAAAACCTGCGAGTGGTGAGACCAATGCAATATCTGCCCATGGAAGAACAGACCCAGCCCAAACCACAGGGTTTGCCTTTTTGGGTTGCCAGATTAATGGAACCGAGGAGTACATGAAACTTTACCACAGTAAGCCTAGCAAGCACAAGAATTACTTAGGGAGGCCATGGAAGATGTATTCTCGTACAGTTTACATCAACAGCACCATGGAAGCTCTGATCACCCCTGCTGGCTGGCTTCCATGGTCTGGAGATTTTGCATTGTCTACTCTCTACTATGGGGAGGTTGGAAATACCGGTCCCGGTGCCGATTTGTCTAACAGAGTTCCTTGGAGTAGACAAATTCCTGGTGAACACATCTCCACCTTTTCTGTACAGAATTTTCTACAAGGTGATGAGTGGATTACAACAGCTTCTTGATTTTGGGGAGCTTTCAAATTGTTATTATTGGAATATAGTAGTTGTAGAAAAGAGAATGTAATTTCATCTTACCCTCATTGTTTGAAGGATGAAAATATCACAGATTTTGGTGAGACTAGTCCTTTAGCTTGCGGCATTACTCTAGAGTCTAAGTATCTCTGCCTGTGTACATATATTTTACAATGGGAAAAGAAACAGGAAAAACTTTTTATCCCACCTCAGTCAGTTGTAGATCATCTCAAATATATTGATGGCAGAAATATTAAAGATCTGATATGCTTGGTGGTTTTGGGCAATTCTAGAACTGCACCGCATACGGATTTTCCCGGCTGCAGAACTTCTATATTTATCGTATGGTAAAGGATACTGGTGAAGGTATGGTAACTGTTCTTTCTAGTTACTTCGTATATGATCTTTGTTTTTTTTTTTCAATTTGTTGTTTTGGTTTCTAAAAGTGAGATATATCCAGGATACTAGTAGGAATTCAAAGTGAAATTAGTGAAATACAGGTTTTGCTTCATTAGGAGTCCAATGACTTTTTGGTACTGCCTACTCAACAAATTGTCTTTATGTCATTCATGTCCTTACTTCACCTTGCACTGCTATCTAAAGTTGAGTTGCAAATGATGTAAGCTGGCTAGATAAAAGTCTACGTGCCTAAAACATGCCCTTATTTATACAAATTAGAGTTATATGTTGGTCAAGTAGAGAGAGTAACGGCATGATAGGCATTTCACCCCTTGCCACCATGGTCTATCATATCTCAATATTGGATGGAGGTTTGTTCTTTCAATTCCACGATATGTTGAGAAGTTTGAACCTATGTATAAGCTTCAGTATGATTTCAATTGGCAACTTCACACACGGATGGTGATCAAGGTGACAGGGGTGAATGGACTTGAAAAACTCGATGGTTTCTGATGTGCTATTGATTTGTGAGTAATTCACTAGAGTGGTTATTTTTAGTCATTTAGGTCAGTTTCGACCTTAAGCTATTTGATTGTAGAACTGAAACTGTCAAAGTTTGTAACACACAATTATGTTATACTATATCAGACGAAATCAATGTTGAGTCAACAATCATCGAGAAGGGCACCACTGAGCGAGGTCGAGACCAGCACCTTGTATAGGGTTCCAACCCTGCCCTTCTTCCAATATCCTATGCAAGCTTTAGCTTGACTAAAGGGGGCTGGTTGCTCCGTTATATGCATGCTAATGGGGCAAGTATGTTTCTCATTGTGGTTCACCTTCATATTTTTCGTGGTCTATATCATGCGAGTACTAGGTGCTGACTATGAGTCTGCCTCTTTCACACATAATGAGGCAAGGTTGTATGACTTGTATAGTCACAATAGCTTCATATAGAGAGAGATTCAAGAGCTCTCGCAAATAAAAATGGTAGCAGGCGATATGTCGCATTTTGAAATTTAAACATGGTGAAGGAAGGGAGTATCATGATTGGGGGGTGAATTGGATTGTTCAATCTGTTAGCACTGCTACTTCTTTCTGGTTGAGCTTTAATGCATATAGCTCGCTGATCTTATTAGCTCAAAGAGGTGTCTAAGGAATGGAAATATGTACTCCATATAATTTAAAGAAAAAACAAAGGAAAAGACAATAGATTAGACTGTTTTTGGCCAAAATGACCAAAAGATTTTAAGACCTTAGAGGAGGGGGAAATGAGAGAGGATTAGAGGGGAGGAGAGAGAGCAACAACCTATGTAATATAGCAACAATCACTTCAAAGAAGAGAGAATCTTCTAAATTATATGAGTAACTTGTTTGGTTAACCTTTAGAATTTCATGGGAATTTGCAAATGAAATAGTTGTTGGTTGACAATAAAAAAGTGAAAATAGAGGAAATAAAAAATTATGGAAATTTAAACTTCACATAAGAAATAAATTATCTTATCCCCCTTAATCAATCAAAATTCATAAACAACACTTCCTGACTCCCTCCGTTCTTCAATGATGTTCCTACTTTGTATTTCGGATATTTTAAAATGATATTCATACTTTCTATTTTAATTTCTCACCTATTCTCTTTATTTTCCCATACTAGCCTCATTTTAATGGTCCCAATCCAAAAAAATAGTCTCCATGTAATTTATTCCAAAATACTACCTCCATTTTTCTTAGTTGACACGTTTTTATTTTGTGCTCTATTCACATAACTTAATTTGACTTTGTTTTGTGACTTAGTGATAGATAAAATAATAGTCATGTAGGGTCTTGTTAACTTCATCTCAATGTTTAGTTTTCGAATATCAAAATTTATATTTTTTGCTAATACGTAATTAACGTATTAAAGATATTTACATTTGAAAACATGCGTTGGCAAACGTGTCTAAATAAAATGTCTCAACTAATAAAAAAAAGAGGAAGTAATAAGCAGCTCAATGTACTTTTTACACCAAAAAAGGATGGTCCCATTTAAATGGTTCAAATGTACTTTATCCCAAGATTTTTCTCTTATCTTAATTTACACAAAAGACTTTAAATGGAAACATCATTATGAGACGGAGGGAGTAATTCCTAAAAAATCTGACATTACTTTACATAGGTATAAAGTTGATAACTTCCAATACAAATTTATAAAATCATAAATTAAATTTGTTAATTACTAAGAAAGTATTGGAAACTACTAAGAAAAAAAAAAAAAATAGAAAAAAAAAGACTTGGGAGTATTCCTTTGTTCTATCGCGATCTTCATTTTCTCCTTCGTGATTTTTACTCTCAGTAATAATCTTCATTTTCTCCATCGCAATCTTCACTTGGTCTTTTGTAATCTTTACTTTCTTCATCGTGATCTTCATTTTCTACATTGTGATCTTTGCTTTGTCTAGATAAACTATAAATTATTAGAATTTTATAGTGATAATCATGTACAAAGACTTGGACTCGAACAATTCATTTACTATAACCTTTATTCAACGTTCTTGTTCTTTACTAAGTTATTTAATATATAAGCCTGCCATGACTTTCAGATTTTGCACATCCCCTCCTTCAAATTATCTTATCATATATTCTTAATTATTTTGTTATTGTATAAATACTTTATTAAAATGTCCCATCATGATGTACACAAATAATATTGTGATTTATTGATTACCATAGCAAATATCAAAGATACTTATGAAGAACAGGATTAATACTAATGTAGACTTGGTGATATATTTCTAGGAATGAATTCACATTTGACTAAAGCAATATCTGAACTAATGGCTTAAAAGAATTTTTTTTTTTGTTATTGTTGTTGTAAATATACATACAAAAAGGGGGAGGGGGATTCGAACCTGTAACCTATCATACATTGACCTCCATTCTTAGTCTTTGTCATTAAACAAAAACCTCATCGATATGTCATTGAGACATACTAATTGGAAATTAATATCTAGTTGTTAAAAACGTCAAGTCTCAAGAGACACAAATAATAATTTAATCTTCCTTTATTAACAATTAAATTCAAACATCATATCTTAATGACGTTTATTAAATTGTTATGGAACATGTAAATACTCTATAATTCTAACGTGTACACCGTGTACACATGCCTATAAATAGCTCAGAGTCAGATACTCATACGGAGTAGCAAGTAGCAATAATAGACATTTAATTATTAGAAATTTACGACTATAAACCATTGGCAAAAACAATGCCTCTCTTCACCATCTTTCCCTTGTTGTATATTACAAACACAATTATCATAGGTATCCCAACAATTGCGATCTCTGATTCCTCCTTTAAAGGGAATGAAACAGATCATTTCACGTTATTAGCCATCAAAGCTAAGATAACCTCTGATCCTCAAAGAGTGCTGAGTTCTTGGAATGAGTCTACCAATTTTTGCCTGTGGGAAGGTGTCACATGTGGCCGTCGCCACAAAAGAGTGACAGTACTGAATCTAACTGAGAAAGGATTGGTAGGGAAACTATCACCTTTTGTAGGAAACCTGAGTTTTCTGCACGCTCTTATACTGACAAACAACACTTTCTGCGGCCACATTCCTCCTGAAGTTGGTCGTCTTTCTAGGCTGCAAACTCTTAACCTGTATCACAATTCATTCGAGCAAGAAATCCCTGCAAACATCTCTCGTTGCATGCAGCTTAAGATTCTTGAGTTGGGTTACAACAAACTCACTGGGAATATTCCTTCCCAACTTTCCTTGTTGTCCAAACTAGAAGTCCTCGGACTTGACTGCAACAACTTAACAGGTGACAACCTTTCTCCTTTATCAAATTTAACTTCGTTAAAAGCATTGTAACTGTCTGGACGATCAGATACTGAGGGACCTTCTGGCTTTCGAGGAAGAATCCCAAATTTTATAGGGAAGTTCAAAGACCTCCAAGTTCTTGCACTTGGAGGTAACAGTTTCACTGGTGAAATTCCTCCCTCTTTATACAACCTCTCAAAGATCCAAAAACTCTCTTTAAATTTTAATCAATTAACTGGGAATCTTCCATCTTGGCTTCTACTTCCCACAACTTAGATGGTTTCAAATCGGAGAAAACCAACTCTCAGGACCTATTCCTATCTCATTGTCTAACCTTTCCAACCTCGAATATCTAAGTTTTGTTTGTAATGATTTTACAGGAAAATTCATGCTGGATGGAAGAAATATGAAGAACCTGTCGCAGGTACTTCTATATGATGCCATTTTTGGAAGAGGAAAAGCTAACGATCTCTGTTTTATAGACAATCTAGTGAACTGTAGTCGCTTAGAAATCTTGTTGTCTTCAGGAAATTACTTTGGCGGGATGCTTCCTCAGTCTGTAGCCAATCTATCTACCAAACTCCGATGGCTAGATTTTAGTAGCAATCGATTGTCAGGAAACATTCCTTTGGGGATGAGTAGTCTTTTGAACCTACAATATCTTCATCTAAATGATAATCAATTCACTGAACTATTCCAGCTGACATTGGTAAGATGACCAGGTTACAAGAAGCAATTTTCTCAAACAACCAGCTCTTTGGTAATATTCCCTCGTCCTAGGAAATTTATCCTTGTTGAGTAAATTGGATTTGTCGAACAAGAAGTTTCAAGGGACGGTACCTACTACTCTTGGCAATTGCAACAGTTTACTATACCTCTATCTTAGCCATAATAATCTAGTTGGAAATGTACCTTACCAACTCTTCCAAGCTTCAGAGTTACTTCACCTCTTTCTTGACCATAATCACCTGCAAGGCTATCTGCCTTCAGAGATTGGTGGCTCAAAGAATCTAGTAACAGTGAATTTTTCATATAACAATTAGTCCGGTACTATTCCAACTAGTCTTTCTGAATGTATTGCTCTTACAAATTTGTCTTTGAAAGGTAACTCCTTTTCGGGATTCATCCCTCCATCTTTTAGTCATTTGGAAGGTCTTCATAATGTCGATCTCTCTTGTAACAAGTTGACTGGACAAGTGCCAAAATACTTCTTCAACTTCTCCTCCATGGTTTTGCTGAATTTGTCTTTCAATAACCTTGAGGGCGGAGTTCCAACCAAAGGAGTTTTTGCTAATCTTAGTGTAATATCAATTGTTGGTAATCCAAAGCTTTGTGGAGGGATTCCACAGCTTAAATTACCAAGCTGACATCGAAGGGAAAAAGGAAGCCTCCTGCAGTTGTCATCGTTGCAGTCTCCATTGTAGCATGTGTGTTTGTAGGGGTAGCTATTGTGACATCGCTTTATCTGATTTGTACAAAACGTCGAAGCAAAGCTTCAGTTTCAGGGCTCTTGTTTAAGGAACCATTCATAAAAGTGTCATATGACATGCTTCTCAAAGCCACTGATGGGTTTTCTACTGAGAACATGATTGGTTCAGGTAGTTTTGGTGCTGATTACAAATGAACCCTTCTTTTTGAGGGAGTAGAAAAGGTTGTTTCTATAAAAGTGATTAACAATCAGCGCCGAGGAGCCTGTAAGAGCTTTGTAGCAGAATGTGAGGCCTTGAGAATTATCCGCCATAGGAATATTGTGGGAGTCATCACTGCTGCTCTAGTATTGACTTTCAGGGAAAGGTCTTCAAGATTGGTCTATGAACTTATGTCAAACTAAAGCCTTGAGAGATGGTTACACTCAAATCCATAAGGAGATGTTCAATATCAGAATCTGACCCTTCTACAAAGGTTAAATATAGCCATAGATGTAGCACATGCCCTAGACTACATCCACAACGGCATTGGTACTTCTATCATCCATTGCGATCTAAAGCCCACCAATATTTTGCTTGACGATGACATGACTGCCCACATTGGAGATTTCGGGTTGGTGAAGCTTATTCCAGAAATAGCTGAGCAACTCTATAACAGTAGCACTATAGGAGTTAGAGGCACTGTTGGCTATACTGCTCCTGGTAAAAATTGCACCACCTTATCTCAAAAATAATTTTAAAAATAGTTTATTCTGCATCCAATAATGATAACTTTGTAATGATTGATAATTTTTCGTCTAGAGTACGGCCTTGGATCTTCAGTGTCTGCAGCAGGTGATGTGTACAGTTACGGAATCATTTTGCTAGAGATGTGATTGGAAAGAAGCCCACTGATTTGATGTTCGAGGGAGATATGAGCCTGAACAAGTTTGCAGAGTTAGGTTTGGCTGATCATATGTTGGAGATCATAGATCCTAAGCTTAAATTTGATGATGAAGAAAGAAACATGGACTTGGATGATAGAAGGCCAGGCATTACTAATTGTGTTTTCGACTGCATAACAACAATGATCATGATTGGGGTGAGATGTTCATCTGAATTGCCACAAGATCGAATGGACATAAATGATGTCATTAGTCAGCTGCATGCTCAAAGAGACCACATACTCCTCTGTGGAAGGCGGCATAGATGCCAGCTTATACATTGAGGTACCTCAGAATATTTTCTTAGTTAAGCATCTCTGCTAAGATTACAGGATTTTACCAAGTACATCCTTGCCTAATTTTAGTAGATTATCAATAAACCGTACTTCTGATATCAGGAAAAGAAGAAAAAAAAAAGGATTTAGTCATTACCTAGCTTACTGTTAATGCACAATTTTTTGACTTCAGTATCTCATGACATTTGCAGGAAAATGAAACTGCTTACCTCATATACGTGAGAATCTGCTATGATGCTGCTGTAGTATATACTTTCTTTGTTGATGGAAGCTGGAATAATGTAGTTTACTTTGTGAAGAAAAAAGGATGTTTATAAATAGCAAGGAATTCAGCAATTCAGCATGTATTTTTCTTTGATATAACCATCTTCCCAGCAGAGCTACTAATATGTGTTGTGTGACTTGTGTCATATGTGCCTCGCTGCCTATTATCCTCCGTTTATGGTTGTATTTCTCGTTATACAAGTATTTCATATCTTTGTCGTCTAAGGATTCTCTTTCAGAAAATTCATGAATTGTATTTTATGTAAAAGTACTTGCAAAGGATTTTTTTTAAAGCCTTCATAAACACCATGCAATCAACTGATACTGCTTGAAAACAAAACGTGTGTAAAGTCCTAGTTTATTAAGTGTATAAATGTTAGTGTTATATACTAGCATTGGAAAGCAATCAAACAGCAGCCACGGACTCGCCTGCTAAGCAAGAGGGCTGAAGGAGTGAGTTCAATAAATACAATTGAGTGATGAGAGTCTCAATATTCTTTAACAAGCATCATTATTATTCATAGCTGACTGCATAAGGAAAAAGTGGGCGAAAGATAGTTCTTTTTCTCTATGACATTTTATAAAACACTTGAGGGAGTTGAGGCTGATGTATCTTCACTTATATATATTTGCTATGTGTGTCTTTTGTATCCACTCAATGCCGCTATAGATGTTCGACCGTGCAAACCAATCGTATGTAGAATTGCATTTTTAAGTTGGAGGTAGAAGCGTCCGCTCAAAGGCCTACATGCCTACAGTAGGCTGCGCGTCCGCACTAGATAAAACGGTACGTTCGTGCCCGTCAGTTTTGCTTCTCAATGTTCACCATGTGTTTTGTTCACTGTCGTTTGATGCTTTTGTTAAAGATACAACAGGTCATGACGACTATTGGCGTATTTCTTGGTGGAGTAACCGAGTAATAAAAGGGTTTATAGGGTTCCATAATTTTATAAAAGGAACTAGTGGAATGTATGTTAATTAAGCCGACACCGTACTAAGGGTCAGATAGAATTAGCCAAAAACACCACGTCGGTTAGCTACTCCGACGATACAACTCTACTAATTCCTAGATACAGATACACCACTAGGAATATTTGAGAGATACCTTGGATACGGAAACACCACCAAGGGGTTAGGGAGATAAAGCTCAACCTAAGAACACTCAAAGTGTTTAGTTATATTTTCATACTCTAAGACTTGAGTTTCACGGGTTACAACTATGGCTATTTATAGCCATGATTTAATATCTATTACATCTGTTAATGCAAGAAGCTAACTAATGCAAGAACCTTACTATTGTTGAATTTTAATGTTGTCGACTTGAGGCTTCCAGAAGTAGTCAAATTGGAGGGGATTCTAGAGAGAGCTTATTCAAACCTTGTCAAAATCCCCTTGTTGGAGAAGACTCAGCTCGACCTCGAGTCTTTTCTCTTCCTCATCCTCGTAATATGGGGGACAAATCAGCGACATTAAATGTAGCGGAAACATTGTATTACCCCGGAAGCTCGATCTTGTATGCATTTTCTCCGATCCTTTCTAGTACCTTGAATGGTCCGTCACCTCTGGGCTTGAGTTTACCATGTGTTCCTCTTGGAAACCTTTATTTCCTTAAGTGGATCCAAACAAGATCTCCTTCCTTAAAGCTAGTGGCATGGTTTACGAAACTTGTTCTTGATAGCATTGATTTTGGCTTGTAATTTGAGCCCGAACCATCTCATGTAGCTTCTTGATTTCTTTAGCTCGTTCATCAGCATCACCGCTAAAGTGGTTAGGAGAGGGTAATGGTACAAGATCAACTAGTGTGGTTGGATTCTTCCCATAGACGATCTTGAAAGGGCTTTCACCAATGGTTTACTCGGTGAACTATTGTAGGCAAACTCGGCTTGAGGTAACATCACATCCCACTGTCGAAGGTTCTTGCTTACAATACTTCTCAGCACATTCCCAAGAGTCTTATTGACAACTTCAGTTCGACCATTAGTTTGAGGATGTGCGGCTGAGCTAAACTGCAACTGCGTTCCTAACTTGCGCCATAAGGTTCGCCAAAAGTGGCTCATGAACTTGACATCTTGATCAGAAGTGATGATCTTTGGCATTTCATGTAGCCGTACAATTTCTCGAAAATAAAGATCAGCTACCTACGTGGCATCATTAGTTTTATTGCATGAAACAAAATGAGCCATCTTCGAGAATCGATCAACAACAACCATTATGGAATCTTTGTTGCGTTAGGTGCGTGGTAATCCGACAACAAAATCCATGCTAACATCTTCCCACGGAGCATCAGGCACTAACAATGGCGTATAAAGACCAGTATTTTGACCTCAAGCTCTGGCAATATGACATGCTCAGCATCGCTTGACATATCGATCAATGTCATGAACCATGTGTGGCCAATAAAAGTTTTCTGTAACAATGCCCAATGTCTTATCACGACCAAAATGGCCAGCAAGACCACCAACATGACACTCATGTAGTATCATCTCGCTTAGAGAACATCTTGGCAAGCACAATTGATTTCCCTTGAATAAGTAACCATCTTGTCTAGTAGTGGACCATAAGAGAGGCTTAACGGGGCTTAGCCCTTGATAACTTTGGGATAAAAAAATTATACTTTCTCTGCCCGTTATTATCTGCAACAAAGGAATATTTTATATCTCATAAATAATACACCTTTTGTTTCTGATAATAGCAAGCGGAGGGAGTACTTAGTATGTAAAGGCCCAATGAAAAAAAATACTGATTGCTTTTCTAGCCTAGCAGCCTAGTCCCTAATAAAGCTAAAAATAGAGTGGAGTACTACTTATTTACAATAGTCAATAACTACCCAATTCCAAAAAAGAAGTACCGACAACTCACAAAATTAAAATTGTATTTGCACTTTTTTCAAGGGATCAATTCCATTTCAAGAACAATTGAACAATTTTAGGTACTTGTCATATTCTATACTCAGTACTCGACTACTTCATATTATTTTAATTTCTTTTTTTACCATTTTTTTTTGTAATTAAATTTCTATGTTACATTTGACCAATAAAAAACAAATTGACAATTTTAGGTGACAAAATGTTATCAAGGTCAATAAATTATTCAGTTAAAAGTATAGAGTACCTTTTTGCCTTCGCTATGTCGCTCTTTATTTCTTTACTATTATCTATTAATTGACAAGTTGTTTTTAACTTTTGATTTGTGAATTGTAATGCATTGATAATAAATAAACCGGTCACTAATAAATGTATGCTTAAAGTTAGTTTCTTGTTTTTGTTCATAATGTATTTTTGAATTGGCCCCCGGAAGAAAAATTTTCAAGATTCGCCACTGATCTTGTCAATGAAACTGGCGGTGAGGGCCTCTTGAACAATTCTTCCAAATTTCTCCAAAGTCTTCATCATCTTCATATAAGTCTTTGAGGATCTCAATTACTTTGACTTGAAGAGTGGAGAGCAAGGTGTGTCTTCTACTTAAGGAATCAACAACCTTGTTTTGTGTCCCAGATTTGTACTTGAGGACGAAGTGGAAAGGAGATAAGAACTCGCTCCATCTTGCATGACGACGTTGAAGTTTATGTTGGCTTTGAAGATGCTTCAGTGACTCATGATCTTAATCGAGCACAAAATCTTTAGCCAAAAGATAATAACTCCAATTGCATAGAACTCCTTTTCATATGTTGAGTACTTGCGCCTTGACTCATTAAGTTTCTCACTAAAGAAAGTAATTGGTCGTCCCTCTTGGCTAAGGACTACACCTATACCAACTCCGGAAGCATCACAATCTACCTCAAGAGCTTATCAAAATCTGGCAAGGCAAGAATTGGTGCATGGGTGATCATGATCTTCAATTTCTCGAAGCTTTGTTGAGCTGCTGGGGTCCACTCAATCTTCTCTTTCTTCAATACTTCAGTGAGCAAGGCGGCAATAGTGCTGAAAGTTTTGATGAATCGGCGGTAAATAGATGCTAGACCATGAAAGCTGCGAACATCATGTATTGATTAAGGAACTGGCCAGGTGTTGATGTTTTCAACCTTGCTAGGATCTATCTCAATCCTAATGCTAGAGACAACATATCCAAGAAATACCACTTTGTCGGTGAGAAAGTGACATTTCTTCAGGTTGGGATACAAATTTTGTTCACCAAGAACTTTGAAAATTTGTTGCAAATGATCCTTATGGTCTTCAAAACATCGACTATACACAAGGATATCATCAAAGTAAACAACTACGTGAAAGGAATGGTGTCCTTCGAACAAGTATATTATTCCGATAGAGGGTTCGTAATTAATTAGAAAGCTAATTATTCAGTGAGGTCAAGTGATTGGAATGCCGAGCTGGAGGCCGCTTCCGATCAGTAATATTAATAAATAATTAATATTACATCTTAATCTTGACTAAACCCTTCGGGTCACACCCAATCGTGTAACCGAACTGAAGTGACGAATTAATTCGAAGGATTAAATGAGTCAATAGAGATTTTACAAACTAAGACGTCGGATACCGAACTCAAAGCGTCAAAGTCGAGCGTCGAAAGTCGAGTCTAATTTATGAGTCAACAAGACGGAAAAATCATCAAACGACAAGTGGCGCAAGGAAAGAGAGTAGATGAGGACCACAAGGGAAGGACTACCTTCCCTTGCTCCCCAAGGCAAAACGTCCTTCATAACCATTTGGCGCCAGCTGGCGCCTAGCTTTGGGCACCAAGGCACGCCTTCCTGGCTGCCTGATGCTAGGCCTGCCAGCCAGCCCGCACACACGCAAATCCCAACCAGCAAGCCTCGCACACACGCAAATCCCAACCAGCAAGCCTCGCACGCAATGCGGGCTGCCGCGCTATGCGGCTGCTGCCAGCGAGGCCCAGTACGCCTTGCTGGCTGTTGGCCTTGCTGGCACATCTCCCCGCTTGCATGCTCTCCATGCTGGCGAGCCTTGCCCGCATGGCTGCTTGGCCAGCTCGCCTAGCCAGTGCATGCGATGCATGCTGGGCTTGCAGCCAAGCCTTGCCTAGCGGCAAGGGGCCCGACTAGCCATGCTAGCCTTCTTAGCCCTCGATTGGCTAGGCCATATCGAGACTAGGATTTTCACGCACGTTGACTTGTTGTTTGACTGATTTTTCCGTCTCGTCGACTCATAAATTTGACTCGACTTTCGACGCCCTGAGCTCGGTATCCAACGTTTTAGTTCGTAAAATCTCTATTGACTCATTTAATCCTTCAGATTAATTTGTCACTTCGGTTCGGTTACACAATTGGGTGTGACCCGAAGGGTTCAGTCAAGATTAAGCTGTAATATTAATTATTCATTAATATTAGTAATCGGAAGTGACCTCCAGCTAGGCATTCCGATCACTAGACCTCACTGAATAATTAGCCTTCTAATTAATTCCGAACCCTCTATCGGAATAATACACTTGTTCGAAGGACACCATTCCTTTCAATCTCCCACTTGTCCTTCCGGACAAGTGTGCTGATGGTGTATCGCCTGTTTCCTTTGTCACTTAATGTCTCTTCGTGAACTATAAGGTAAGATTTTTTGTCATCCTTATTACATCCAGAAGTGTTTCTCGATTTTCGAGTTCGACTGTTAGTAAGAAGATGATTTCTAAAATCCATCTGAGCATGGCCATGCATTTTCACAGTCTCGCTCTTCGAGAGGCCTTGTAAACAACAAAGACATGTTCACTATTGTTAATAGGGGGATTCCTAGTCTTGCATTGTTAGCTTCCCTTACAAAGAGGCCCTAGCCGCCTGAGTGTTGCCTTTATAATCCCCTTGTATTGAAGACATTTGACAACATAAAAGTGGACTAGTACTCAAACAAGAGAACTTACAATACTCATGGTTGAGGAAAGTGGTTCCGATAGCCATAATGAGTAATATAGCCATGACGATTGTTAAATCTCTTAAGGTATTCTCGTAGGTCGATCTAGGTTAGCTCCAAAACAATACATGTGCAAATGATTTATGACATTCATGTCCTTGTAGCACAAGAAACAGTCCTATAAATCATACTACACACTTATCTCACTCGGTCATTAGTCGTCCAACTTTCAAATGACCTCAATTTAGGGATAAATTTCGGTATGACATTCAATGTTCACTTAATAGGTGTTTCTTTATCCAAGACTTGTCTTGATACCCTATTTTGAATGGTGTCGAATCAAATGGATTCATTATTTAATTCTAAACCACAAGTAAATAGTTTGTGGAATAATTAGTAAAATTTTATTCCACTATGAAACTTTCAAACGTTTCATCTTATGATAAATGGTTTTCCCAAATGTTTTAATAGTAATACTCTTGACAAAACATTTATAGAAATCACACCCATATCTAATATGCTTGATTTATTTTATGCAATTGTGAATGTTGTGGTTCACTTATTGCATAGGTTTAGTTATGATTACTTTGTAAATCTTAGCATCTTCATTATCGAACACTTTCATAATAAGATGATAAAATTCGAGTGTGTTTATGGATTATACGTGATTTAGGATTTATTGTCCAAGTGATGGCTCCCACTCATTTTCATTATTTGAGTTCTTCAACTTGACAACCTACAATCATCAAAGTTCAACAACGAACTATCCATTTAACAACTTCCTTATTATTGCCTCTAAGGCAGCAATGTTCTCAACATATACTTTAGTAGATTTCCTAATGATGCTTTGCTTGGATTTTACTCTAACTGGCTCACAATGATTTGGATACCCTAATCATTTGTGATTATGGAAATTTACCTTAAATTCCGCATAATATACATAGACATAAGTTCATGTTGCAATTCTCAAGCCACGACACGTCTTAGCCTCGTGCTTATAAATGACTTCCTAATCAAGGATCTAATCCTTGCTGAGGTTGTCCTTGCAACATCAATACTCAAATTATATTTGTTTCCATGCATCAAGAAGTCATCCTTTTACTTAACCAAGTACTTTGGACGTTCTTGATCATAATCCAAAGATCCATTGCTTAGATTCAAGTCGATTGGTAATTTATACTTGTCATGGTCTAAGCATGCAGGTCATGTGACGATTCCATATCATAGCATACATGATGGATCTAATTGCAAAATTATTCCAATTTGATCCTATTCATGTGAGTTTTAGCTCATTCAGTTTCATTGAGTCTTGCTAAACTGTTTGCTATATGATATGGTTGAAAGTCTCTAATAGAGTCTTTATTGTTTGAATTAGTATTTTCCTAGCTTGTACTTAGTTCAAAACATTTGCTTAGTTTTATACATATGGGTCGAAAGCCTTTTCAGGTCCTTCATGTTTAACATGGTAAATTCCTTTACTCGTTCAAACATTTTATTAAGTCTATCCAATAGATCTTAATTCCCACTATGTACTATGTATCGCCTTTAGCTTAGTCCGTCATTGAAAAATTCTTTCAAATCTAAGCATTTAGAATTTGATAGTTATTTTACAATAGAGTTCGTAAACTTATCATTGGACCTTACAAAATTAACTTTTGCTCCTACTAAAGAATTTCCATGTTTCTCAACAAGCCAAACCTTATATTAACTTTATGAGAAAACCCATTCCAATTCCTACATGCTTCCCTCAATCCACCAATGGATTTCTTGAGCTTGCTTTCAAATCTAGCATTATTTAGATTTACAAAACCCTTAGACTATAGCCATTTTCTCTTCCAAAATCCCATTTTAAGAAGGCGGTTTCGACATCTATTTTTCCATATTTCATATGCGCAATTTTGCTAGAATAATCACGAAAAGACTTAAGCATTCCGATTAGTGAATAGGTTTTATTAAATCAACGCCGTGAATCTAATTGTAACCTTTTCAACCAATCTAGCTATGTATGCATATACATTTCCATATTTGTTAGTTTCTCCTTGAAAAATTATTTGCAATTGATGAGTCTTTACCCTTCATGCAAATTAATCAAGTTTCAAACATGATTTTCATACATGGAGTTTGTTTCGGATTTTTTTTATGGCCTCTAACCATTATTCGAAATATGGATTTGTTGTAGCTAATTTACAAGACACTATTCCCTTACCATCCAATAGTAAATAGTATGCTTGTAAGTCTTAGGTTTATTTCTGACTCAATAGAAATTTATAGGATCCAAGCCTTTGGTGAATTCTACACCTATACGGGGTAATTGCATCAAACACTAAGACTCAAGGCACTTTTAAATCCCTTTGATTATATTGATCTTACTCCCACACTTCTAAAATTTTGGAGTAATGAATGCTCTTATAAGGCACTTGTAAAGTCCTTTGAGTATTCTTGATCAATCATTCTCATGAAGCCCTTCTAAAGTCTTCTGAGATTCTCATTTCTAGTTTGTTGCTAATCTCGAGCCGGCACGTCACTCGGCTCCTTGGCTCACTTCGGTTGGCGTCGCCCAACGAGTGGCAGATTTTGGTGGTGGATGCTGGTCATCGAGTTCATTTTCCTCCCACTTGTCATTTTGGAAATGTGTTATTTTTCTAGAAAGACATCACTTAGAGCAACAAATACTATGTTCTCAATCAGGTTGTGGAAGTAATGCCCATAGTCTCACTTGAATGCTTACAAAGAGACATGGATATTGTCTTTGGGTAAAAGTTCGTTGTGAAACAAACAGTTAGCTCCAACTCGAGCTACCTTAGCCCTTATTGAGCCACTTATCTCCCACTAAGCCACTTAGCTCCTACTGAGCCAATGAACTCCTACTGAGCTAAGAGCCCTAGACATACTTGAAAAGACGCTAGAAACTATTTCTACCATAACTGAATATGGTGTCCTTTCTTAGCTTCGACATTTTATTTAGTGTAACATTAGTCATTTGTGCAAATCTTTAAGAACTTTATAGGAAGGGATGTGATCCATCATTGTTCGAGTCATTTCCAAATGGCATTGAGGTCACCGTGAAGACATACAATATTCTTTGTGGAGCTATTTATGAAATTTCAATTTCATAACTTTGAGATGATGACTTTTAGCTGAAGCTAACATCGCTCGATCTAATCTAGATGTTTTGATATCTTGCCAAGTCAATTCTATACTTCACTGAACTTTAAGGTAATTTTTAATCACTTTGTAGGTAAAGAATGATTTAGAACGTCGATTACACCCAAAGTTCACTAATTTTGAGTCAAAATCGAAGTTCGTAATCTAAAAATAGCATAAATACTATTTTAATCCAATTAAAAACAAGCTCCTAATCTAATTAGAAAGCAAAACCATAAATTTAAATCCATTTTAAATCACCTTAATCAATTTTTAGTTGAAAAAATTAAATGCAAGAGGTTCTTATACCGCCGTTGGGTATTGCGGTGTCTGACACCGTGCGGAAACAAAACCCGATAACCTGATCCGCATGCATAATAATTACAACATAAATAAAATCATGCAAATAAATATAAACATAAGAGAAGAGAAAGAAAGAATGTTCACCCTAGAAGCGTGCTTCGCTCAACCATTGAGCTCGGACTTGAAAGCTTCAAGTTTCGCAAGTGCGAGAACCTCCGACGGCTCACACCCTCGCTACCGAACCGTAACTGTTCCCTTCCCCGAAGCTTATCGGGGCTAGACCAAAAATAACTTAGAGTTTACGAACAAAGGTTTTCTCGCTTTTGGAGATCCCATAGAGCTCACCAACTCAAGTGAAATTCCGTCCCAGTACCCAATGATGGGTATTTATAGGGAAATGTCCCCAAGAATTCCCATCATCTTTCAATGTGGGATAGTTGGTAAAATGCAAAATTTAGATTTAATTTAATTCTAAATTAAATTAATACCCATGAAACAATAATCAAATGAAAAGTGTCATCACACAAAGAAGGAGTAGGTGAGAGGACCACCTTGGCATTGGAGAACAAGGCAAGGGCTGCCCCCACCCACTTCGGTCAGCTAGGGCAACTGCTCGGCCTTGGGTGTTCCTGACTTATTTCAGGCTTAGGGTTTTAATATTTATTATTCCGCCTTAATTAATAAATAGAATTAAATGAATTAAAAGGGTTTGGGCTAGAAATGAGGTTTGGACTATGCAATGACTAAATACTTGGACTAATCTGTTGACTGATTTATTGAATGTGTTTGACTGAATATGAACTTTAAGCACTCTTGAGATTAAATACTTGACCCGGCCAATAATGGCGGTGAAAGGTTGTTCATCATCGGGTTTGATTTTGGGGAGACATTGTTAGGTGTCTACAGAAGCCCCTACTTTGGCTGAGTTTGTAGAAACGTATGTTTCGAAAATGATAGTCGAAGTAGTCAATTGGGACGGAGAATGATTTAATATTTTTTGCGATCCTAAATTACTCTGTATATGCCAATACCTGCAGAAAAGCGTTAGTTCCATAGATAAAAGAGTAAAGAGATAGAATGCGTATCTAACACCAGTGCATCGGTACCAAATACATTTGGTAGCTATCTTCGCCTCGAGAAATCTACCGGATGATAATCTTCCGCACCTCGGGAATGCTATCGTGAATCACTATGCCTCGAGAAATCCACTAGATGAAAGGTGACAAGCTTCTGCGCCTCGGGAAACATGTCGTAGACTCCTGCGCCTCGAGCAGCCTACTGAAGATGATCTTCCCCGCCTCGGGAAGAATGATGAATGATAGTCTTCCGCGCCTTGAGAATCTTATCGTGAATCACTATGCCTTGAGCAATCCTCTAGATGAAAGGCGACAAGTTTCCGTGCCTCGAAAAACATGTCGTAGACTCCTATGCCTCGGGCAGCCTACTGAATGATGATCTTCCGTGCCTCGGGAAGACTGTTGTGAGATAGTATCCGCGCCTCTAGAATCCTATCGCTAGCTCCTAAGCCTTGAGTAACTCACAAGTGAAATTCCATACTCCGGGAATAACACTAAGTTTTTGCGCCTCGGGACACAATTGCGAACCTCTACGCCTCGAGAAGTATGCAATAGCTGACCATTTTCCGCGCCTTGGGAAAACTTGTCTGATGATGAAAAATTACAAGATCCTCGAGAAACTTGCAACGTGAATCATTCACGCCTCGAGACGATCACTGAGTGTTTGATAACTGATAATGGTTTGATTGTCCCCGAACGTGGGCCGTAGATGTTGATGGTTTTATTGTTCTATTATCCCCGAAATGAGGCTAGTAATATGATTGCTCGATTGTCCCTGAACAAAGGATGTAGATATGATCGTTCGATTGTCCCCGAACAAAGGTTGTACCAGAGACCTGCAGAATGGAATTTGCCAAAGGACTCGCAAAGACAATGATTGACTCATGACTGACTTGACAGAGGTAGAGTTGACACGACATGGCATGTGTATGACTTGTGATTGTATGTGTATGTGTAAATTTTGAGTGTGTGCTTGCAGACACATGCAAAAAATATTCGTCATTTTTTGTCATAAGTGGAGGGTACCGACTTTCTCCCGTAAAAGCAAGACGTGAAAAAATATGAAGGCTTGGAAAATGTTTTCAAACTTCCCCCAATAAAAATAATTTCGAAAAAGTTTTTGAACTTCCCAAAAAAAAAATTAGAAAAGCTTTTGAACTTCCCTAAAAGAAAAAAAATTTGATGAAAAATTGGATGAAGTTTTTAGCTTCCTCGTCGATATAATAGAGCGAACCGAAGTGAATCGTATGCATTTTCTTCTTGTCGAATAGAATCGCTCGTCTTTAAAATAATGTATGCATAATGAATGTTCTTAGGCCAGGAGGCTAAGGACAATTACATCAAGTAACACGATCAATGAATACACTTAGGTCAAGAAGCTATGCACAGTATAATCGTAGTTTATTGTTGATGTATGTTTCTTAGGTCAGGAAGCTAAGCATCATATATAGTGTACAATTTTGGACATTGCTTAGGTCTGGAAGATAAGCACGTATATAGTGGTGCTTTTAAACGATGATGACGTTTGTTGAATGTTATCGTGAAGCATGCGCGGTATGGGAACAAGATTTCATGATAAAGGGTTCTTAAGAGAAGAGAATAGCAATGTATTTGTTAATGAAGTGTGTGAATGAAGTATGTGAATGTGATACTAAGGTGAGGCTGCAAAGGCTATGGCTAAGAAAATCGATGTAAGAAGAGTCAAGATAATGACTCTTAAGGCTAGGTAAGCTAAATAATGTGGGTTCAAGCCCCCAAGTCTAGCTCTACATGGATATAGGGATGAGAATTGGAAATTCCTTGACATGATCATGCATAGCTATAAATATGAATATGGCCACACCTCGGTGTGAGGCTTCCTACGTATCCGTTAGGAATCAGGCCAAACGTAGCTCTAGCCGAACCTTGCACAAGTGTATGTACACCTCAAAGAGGTCTTTCAAGGGTTATAATGTGGTTAAGGCTGATGGTTTGAAGAAAAAAGGGGTAAAAGGCTCAAGACTCGAGATAAGCCCCCAAGATGTGTAATTGTGTATTTGAAATTTGGACTTTGCATGTTTTATTTTTTCACATGTTTTTTAGATTTATTTTTGCTTTTGTCTTTTATTAATCAATATGGGCAATCCCGGATCATGCGGTCCATCACTCACTTAGCATTCATGTTTGTTAGGCACGTACCAAGCACTCGATGAGAGACGCAATTCGAGACGTGTTCATATCAAAGACATTGGAACACTTGCTCTTAGACATCGTTTTATTAATTCTTTGTTTTTCTTTTTTTTTATTTGCTTTTGAATATTACACAAATTCCACACCTTCTCATCCCCAGGGTTAGGTGAATGTGGGTTGAATGAATGAGGCCAAACGTTAGATAAGGCTCAAAGTGGTTTATGATGAAATGGATCATGTTTTTGAACGGTAAAGGGGGAATAATGGGTTACAAAGGTACCTCAAATAATTGGTATACCTTGTGTTCGGTTCGGCAATTTTTTTTTTAGAAATTGATATGATCGAGATGTAAAGGAAAAATCCTCATTTTATTAATGGAAGAAAGGGTGAACAAACCAGCAAAATGCACAAATAAAGTCAGAAAGGGAAATATATACTAGACTTGAATGAGGGAAAGGGAAATGAATGATAAAATTAAAAAAATCATGAAATCTTGCATAAAAGGCTCATCGTGCGCCTTGTATTCTCTACTTATTGCCGCCTGGACGGACAGGAAGTTTTTTTGCATCAACGAAATCTTGAATGACATCTTTCAAATTCCAGCACTTTTCTATAGAGTGGCCCCTTCCTTGGTGGAACTTGCAGTGAGCATTAGGATTCCACTTGGCACTCTTTTCTTCAGGTTTCGGCTCCGGGAATGGTCCAATTGGTTTAATCAAGCTTTGACCGTAAAGGCGATCAAAGGGAACATCATAAGTCATTCATAAAGGAGTCTAAGTTCTCCTTTTCTTGGGAAATGGAGCATCTAGAGCTAAAAATTCATTGAGATTTTATTGGCTTACACTATTGGTAGTATTTTCAGGCTTAGAAGACGAAGAAGAAGGAAGGTCGTTCTTCTTGTTTTTTCAAGTGTTAATATTGTTATTACAACCAACAGTCTTTATTAGCTCGTCCTCAATATTGATGCCAATATCATATACAGCTTCAAAAGTGTTCAATGGAAGGATTTTGAGATGTTGCATGTACTTGTGGGTCAAATTTTAAATAAAGAGACGAACCATTTCCTTCTCCTTTGGTGGCTCGACCATTTGTTTAGTTGTTTCTCTCTACCTACTCAAATAGTTAGTGAACCCATCATTCTCTTTTTGCTTAAGGATGGAAAGCTCACGTTCGAAAGTCTTGGTTTGAATGTTACTCTTGTAACGATTGATGAAACTTTTAATTACATCTTGCCAAGTTGCAGTGTACTTGGAATCTAGAGAATAAACCAATTTTGGCAAGAATGATTTAAAGAGAGAGGAACACTATAGGGAAGAGTACTACATCCAATCCCTTGAGAGCCATGGTTGCAGAGAAGGCCTTCAAATGAAACATTGGATTGTCAGTAGGTTTGAACTTTAGTATGTCAGCATTGGAGAACTTTTCAGGGAGTTTGTCCTTCAAGACCAAAGGAATTGAGGGTTGTTCTAAGTAAGTGAAATCTTCAAAAATTTTGCTCACCTGTTCTTTATTTTGTCAACTGTAGCAACAGTGACATTGGTTTGTTCCATGGTAGCGACCTTAGTGGTAAGGGTTTACATCATGGTAGAAAATGCCTCGATGGACTTTGAATGTTCTTAACATCTTCTTTAGTGGCCATTGGAATGAATTGAAAGTAATTTGAAGGTGATGGAGATGATCTTCGTGGAGACAATGGTGGCTTCCTTCCACACCTCATAGGTTTAAGAGGTTGTTGCGGTTGTGACCCAAGTCGTACTAATAGACCCTTGCTCCTTGACCAAGTACTGTGAAATAAAACAAACTCACTTGATGGTTTGACTCACTGCTCAAAATATGAAACGAAAAAGACAAAACAGGATTTTGAAAATAGGTGAGAATAACTCCACTCATTTTTTATTATGGCAGAAAAAGAAGACACATGTATGAACCTAGTATACGATCATAAATGACATGATGCAACACTCGAGTCGAAAATATAAAGTATACTTAACTCGTGAGTGATTAAGTAATGTTACTAGACTCGTGGTATGATCTCATGGCTAGACATGTAAACAGTATCAAAACTACTAACGCAAGGACCAAAAGTAGCACGGAAGACCAAAACAGGACTGACTGGACTAGAACCTGATTACCGTGGCTCGGTAATAACTGTCTTGGCACGGCAAATTGGCCTCTACTCGATTCTTATTGTGAAAAGTAATTCCTGCGATCTCAAAGGCATACAAACAAAGATTCAATTTTCTCCAAACTAATATTAGGCTAAATTGGTTGAATGTTAATGCAACATATCATTCTAAAATATTGTGATCACTTTGATTAAACAACAAGATTAAAAAGGAACCTAAACCGGTTGTCCAAATTATCTTATTAAGCGTTGTATTCAATTACATATTCCCTTTAAACATGCAATATGGTGATCAGTACAATAATAAAATCATCGTTAACATTGGAAGTAATTTAGCCATAATAACGTTAGTAAAATCAAATCATAATAATAGCCCTAATCATGACTAGCAATAAGGATAATAATAATAAGAGTAATTAAGTAAATAAATTACTCACGTTCCACGCTTCTTTAAATTGCTACATCATGAATAAATTTTTAGTAACTTCAATAAATGTATAAATCAAATTGAAATTAAATTAAATAAAAGTATAATTGATTTGGTTCAAACCCTCAACCGGCTCTACCTTTCACGCCTTGATTTAAGTATGGAACTTCGGGTGTTGTATGGACTCCGGGGAGTGCTTAAAGGAGGAATGGTGTAATTATGAAAAGAGATTTAAGTCTTAGAATATGAGAGAGAGATATTATAATGTGTACTGGTGCCTCAAAACTGTGAAATTAGCCTCTTATTTATAGAGGAAATAAAAGGGGCGAGGCACGAAAACCCTAGAAATGAAGCGCCGCGAAGAAAGTAAATCTAGAAATTGCCGTGACACGACACAGATTGTCGTGGCGCGGCATTTCTGCCATGACATAGCAGATTCCTTTTCTGGAATTCTGTCCAAATTCATTTTTATCTTTTTGTTTTACATTAATTACGGGATAATTTTAGTCGTCATTTCAGTGTTCCGGACTTATTTCAGGTTTAGGGTTTTAATATTTATTAATCGAGCTTAATTAATAAAAAGAATGAAATGAATTAAAAGGGTTGGGGCTAGAAATGAGGGTTGAATTATGCTTTGACTAAATACTTGGACTGATCTATTGACTGATTTGTTGAATGTGTTTAACTGAATATGGACTTTACGCATTCCCGAGATTAAATACTCGACCCGACTAGTGGTGAAAGGTAGTTCATTATCGGGTTTGGTTTTGGGGAGACATTTTTAGGTGTCTACAGAAACATATCTTGGCGATAGTGATTGGGAAAAAAATTACTTCTCTTGAGTGGCCAATCAATTGTTGTAGTTGGGTGGATTGAACTAGGTTATGGCGATAGTGTGGTCTGGGAATTAATGTCCATTGAATGTTTTGCTTGGTTTGTACCTCGATTCGTGTGGCTTATGTCAATAGTGTAAGTTGTGCTTCAGTTGAGAAATCAATTAACTCCGATAGGTGGTTAGATTGTGCTTTATATCATTGACATGTGTTGCTTAGTTCACATTTCGATTCAATTACATGCTTTGTTTATGCTTGATTGAATGCTATACCTAAACCATTTCCCTTAGTGCTTTATTTCTTGTTTTTAGCATCTTTTAGACCTTAGATTACTTGTCCCCTATCCCAGACTAACTTAGTTGGTGATAACATTTGGTAGTGCTTAACTATTCCCTGTGGTTCGACCTCTATGCTTACCCTATACTCATGTTAGGTTTGCTTAGGTTTTATAAATTGTATTTGATCTAGGAATAGACATTTGACGACGTGTTTATTCCCTTATCAGCGGTCGCTAAAAGGTAAAAAAATAAAAATAAAAAAATAAAACAAACGCACTTGCAAAAAAAATACTAATTCAACTACCATTCTCTTTAACTAAACCACCACCCCCAACAACCTGACCACTACCCCTTCTCAGCCACTACCACTTCTCCCGCTAGTGGCCAGCGCTGAGCTGCCCTTCTTCACGTCGGCGACTCCTTTACCCCCTTCATTTACTCACGACATCAAACAAATAAAAAAAACACAATTGTATTAGAAATAAAACAAACATAAAACAGTTATATAAACTAATTATATTACAATTATTAAAAAAATGCAAACAAAATCAGAAATAAAACAATTATAAAACAACTATACAAATATTTCAAAATTCATAAACAAAAATTGCAATTATATAAAAAAATATTTATAATCAGAAATTAGAAAAAATAAAACTAGATCTACAATCTAACCTAAATCAAAATTTAAATCTAGAAAAAGTTGACTTCTTTTGGGCTCGTGCTTATGACGATGGAGGTCGTGAAGGTGGCTCGAGTGTGTCAATGTGTGGTCGTGATTAACAGCATGGAGGAGAGAGAAAGCGCCGGCATCAACACCACAAGTGAAGCTCCCGATTTGAGCCGAAGCTTGAACAAGCAGCGTGGAGGAGAAAAAATTCACGTCCGGCGATTTTCCGGCTTCTGATTCTTCAATTCTCGAAGTTCTTGGTACTACGACTGATTTTCCGACAATGAAAGTCAGCGAATTAGGAGATAAGGAAAGAGAGAAGAATAAAGGTGGGAAGCTGAGAGTGGATGGGCGTGAAAAAGGAAAGAATGAACGAGAGGAGATAAGGAAAGATGGAGGAAGAGCGGTGTGAGAAGAGAGAGAAAGGAAAGAGAAGAGAGAGAGAGGGAGAAGCTGAGTTAAAAAAAATTTAGAGTTAGGGTGAGTTGGGAACCCCTTTTATACCCCATATTTAAAAAAAAAACCAATTACGACCGCTAAAAACAGTCGCAAATAGCGACTGTTTATGAAACGGTCGCAATTTGCAATTGTATTGGCAGTCGCAACTAATTTATTTTTATTTTGAATTATTTCCACATGCATTTTTTTTAAAAAATTATTAAAATACCCTTGCGACAGTTTAATTGGTCAAAAATGATCGCAAACTTGCGACCACTTTTAAAACGGTCGCAGATTTCCAGTTTTGCGACCATTTTAATGACAGCCGTAGAAAATTTATCGCAATTTGACCGGATTCTAGTAGTGACGATTGAGTATTTTCATTTTTTTTTATAGAATTACAGGTATACGGTGGAGTGGAATGGTGTCAAGCGAACGGTGGTCGGCGGCAGAAGAATGGAGGGGTAGATTATGGTGGAAGTTTGGGTAAGTTAAATTTGTGGGTAATTTTGCAAGCTACTACGATGGGTATCAAAGCGGTGTCGGTCTTGGCAACACGACAACTTCAATGGAGGTTGGCCAAAAGGTAAGCGAAATCTTGGCTCTGGTACTAATTTGACACCGTACTAAGTAGGGGTCATAGAATTAGCCAAAAACACCACGTCGGTCGGCTACTCCAACTATACAACTCTACTAATTCCTAGATACAGATACAACACTAGGAATAATTGAGAGATACCCTGGATACAGAAACACAACCAAGGGGTTAGGCAGATAAAGCTCAACCTAAGAACACTCAAAGTGTTTAGTTATATTTTCATACTCAAAAGGTTGAGTTTCACGGGTTACAACTATGGATATTTATAGCCATGATTTAGTAACTATTACAACTGTTAATGCAAGAAGCTAATTAATGCAAGAACCAAACTATTGTTGAATTTTGATGTTGACGACATGAGGCTTCCAGAGGTAGTCAAATTGGAGGGGCTTCTAGAGAGAGCTTATTCAAACCTTGTCATAAGCCATTAGAATACCACATGTATATTCCTCTTATTTTCTCCATCCAAATGAAGAAAAACTCGCAAATTAAAATGCAAACTACGCGTGTGTTTTGTTATTTTTTTTTATTGCTTTCTTAACTTTTATTTAGTCATCAACTATTCTTCCGCACAATTGTAGTATGTTCCTAGTGCCTAATTTTCGCGGAATATAAAACTGATTGTTGTTAGGAACTTAGACAATGCAAAGCGGATTTTACGAGGAAACCATCTAGTGCCTAACTGGAAGTAAAACCTCGACCCTCCAAGGTATTTTAAACCAAACCAATCCACTATAATAGGCCAAACAATCCTAGTTACAACCTATTACAATCAAACCTTTCTCACACTAGTAGAAAAAATGAATTCCGTAGCGCACTTTTCGCACCGGTTCTTCAAAACCGGTGGGAAAAGTAATGGGCGGGATTGGGGAAAATACTTTTCGCACCGGTTCCTAATAAACCGATGCGAAATCATATTTTTTGCACTGGTTTGAACCAGTGCGAATTACGAAATATAAAAAAAAGGTGGAAGGGATTTCGCACCAATTTCAGACCAAACCGGTGGGAACTGCTGTTTTCGAACCGGTTCAAATCGGTGCCAAATTTAAAAAAAAAAACGGGCAATTCCTTCTTCTTCCTTTCTTTCTTTCTTTCTTTCTTTCTTTCTTTCTTTGTTTCCCTGTTCTATTATAATTTTCCCTCTCCTTTTCACCTTCAACTTGTATCCAAAATCCCGAAAGATTTCACCTTCGCCATTAATGGTTTCCCTAGCTTTCTCACTCCATTGAAGCAGCACCTCTGCCTTCTCACTCCATTGAAGCAGCACCTCCGCCTCCATTGAAGCCAAATATGAGCTTTCTCACCTCCATTAAAGCAGCGTCGAGGTAATGTGGTCTTCTTAATCTATTGGAATCCTTCGCAATCGAGGGTTATTCGTTGATTTGTTTTTCAATTTCATAATTCTAAGGTTACTCTGCTTCTTCAATTCACGTTTGATTTTCGTTTTTTATTTATTTATTTATTTATTTTTTTATCATTATCATTATTATTATTATTATTATTATTATTATTTTTATTATTATTATTATTATTATTATTATTATTATTATTATTATTTTTATTATTATTATCATTATTATTATTATTATTATTATTATTATTATTATTATTATTATTATTATTATTATTATTATTATTATTATTATTATTATTATTATTATTATTATTATTATTATTATTATTATTATTATTATTATTATTATTATTATTATTATTATCTGTGATGGTGGGTGTTGATGGTGGCAGGGATTGAATTGAAGCAGGGGTGTAGAGGGTGTGTGGCTGCTGTCCGATTTTTTGGATTAGTGTGGTTTGTGTTTTGGCAAATTAGTAGTCATGGTTTTTTCATGGTTTTTCTTGTTAGCATCCTGTGTGGGCCTGTTTTTTGTTGTGGTCTGGGTTTGCATGGCTGCTGGGTGCCTGTTTTTTTTTTTTTTTTTTTTTTTTTTCTGATTATGGGTTTCAGTGTGTTCTGGCAGAACAATTGCTCTGGTTCAGGGCGTTTTTCTTGCAAATTGGTGTGCCTGGTTTGTAGATGCTTTGTTTTTGGGTTGGCTGCTGGTTGGCCTGTTGTGTTGTTGCTACTGGCCTAGTTGTTAAGTCGTTTGTGTAGGCGGTTGGGTTGGTGTTTTGCTGCGGCTTGGGTTTGTGCGTTTTGGCTGTTTGGCCTTTGTACTTTTTGAGGGCTTGCCCTCCTTTTGTTGGTATTAATAAAATCTACTTACTTACCAAAAAAAAATAGTTTCACATTTGCTTAGTTCGAGTCTTGGTAGAATTCCAACCCTTAGTTTTCTGGTTTGATGAGGGTTATGTTGTACGTACTATGGGCTTGAACTACAATGTCTCTTAAGAGATATAATTATCACAGAGATCTTTTGTATAATCCAGCTTCAATTTACTATGAAATTAATACAAGTATCGTCTATTTTATCTTATTTTGTTCTATTTTCAGTTAATTAAATACATACTAATTCAATTGTCGATCTCTTACTTAAGGGATTAAAGAAAATGCAATTGTTAGTTTGATTAATGATGCGTTATTCTTTAGCAATGTATGTAGGTATTAATTACTTACTAACTTTTGTTTTGTGTTTTTAATTTTTTATAGATTCATATGGGAATTGAAGCACAAGTTTAGCTTGAAGACTACATATTTAGCTCAAGTGGGAAGTTGGAAGGAATACATCCATTGTACTTGCTATATAGTGGTATGAATTATAAACTTAGTCTATATTTCTTTTTCTTGATTCATTTAATGAAAGTTTTTTCATGCTATTACAACTTGTGTATTGTTTAATGACAAATAAATACAACAATATATAAATGCTTGCATCATCATATGCCTAGATACCCGTTCAAGGCTTTCTCATTAGGAGAAAGTCTTGAATAGTCCCCGGTTGGGACTATTCTTGAACGTTTACTCTCACTTAGGTGGTGAATGTATGTCTTCTTTTTTCGATTTTAAGGAACATCTTGGCTTAGCGTTTCCTTACACTGTTCTCTGGGTACATATGTGGGTAAGTAATTATCTACATCGTGTGCTTGGAGAACGGTGGGGAATTAGTAATTTCGACTGGTATCACAAGTTCTTGACTGAACTTGCTACTCGATAGGACTCTATCCTACCCAATCTAAATCCCGGACTTAGATTCCACACATCACTCCTAGAGTACTATGCACTCGGCCTCTCACAAGAAGCTCACTCGGCTTCACACTAGAAGCTCACATTTTGCACTCTTACAATTATAATAATAAGAATCCTCACGAACTCTCACATCCCAATACATAAAACACTCAAAACCCTTTTTCCCTTTACATGATCTCAAAGAATAACTCTAAATACATATAAATGAATAAAGAGATAAAACTAATATGCTCGACAATCAAGATCTGTATGGAACTGACTGGACGAACTGAAACCAAACCCTGACCGGAACTTTGCCCAGGAGGACTGACCTAGCTTCATGGTGAAGAATGAAACCATTAAGCACAACCACTGCACTTCGTCGGCCTCAACTTTGAATGAATACTTATGAGCATATTTATAGCACACCCAAATCATTCTTTTCGTAAAAGATAAGTTTTATCAAAAGATATGTTTAAAAGATATTTTCTAAAAATAAGTTTTCCAAAAATATATCTTTTTGTTAAGAATAAATTCTGTCAATAATAAAAAGATATACTTACCATAAAATAAGATTTTATTTAAAACTTAAATTTTGGTTAAAATACTTTCCAAATAAACTTATCTTTTTCCAAAAGGGATTTATTTAGAAAATAAATATCTTTATTCAGTAAAACCAAATCCCTAAAAGATATGAACATATTATGTAAATATATATATCATTTAAACCGACTCTTAAAGACGTGCAGACCTCATGAACGAGTTAGGGATCATGCTCCAGCTCTCGTGGGAAAGCCTGCCGAAAGTTCCTTCTAGATCTCGTTGGAGAATACCTTCAGATTCCTTCGTGTTTTGATTATCGTGGGAGAACCTTATTTAACTTCATTCATTCTCTCTTGTCCTCTTAAAGTCATCTACGTTCCAACCCATTGACTTCACCTAAGTCAGTTCATGTCTTCACATAAATACTTAAGAGAAACATTAGATTGAAGTTTGTTTATCATAAACAAACTTCAAGTGAGAGAACTAACTAAACTTAAAGTTACGTAAATAATCCTACGCATATATGACTCATGTATGGATAGGGTACTTACCTCATGAAGCTAACATATGCAAACACCTATTTACATAGTTACCTTCATGGCTCCTTAGCCATCATCATGCATATCAACCATAACTCATCATTGTTCTTGTTCTTCTATTATTGCTTATTATATATTTCTCAAGTTCCTTATATATGTACTTGTCATTTCTTGGGTTCCTTGTATCTTGTTCCAAGCATAACTTGTTCTTTTTATCCACAACTTAACAAACACGTTAGATAGATAATCATCAATAGTTTACAATCATCAAAACCTAATTAATCAAAAAAATATCAACCCAAAAGAGGATAGAAGAGCCATTACCAACCTTCCAGCGAAGACCTCTAATTAGGAAAGGACGAATATGAAGGATTTTTTTTTTTCCAAATCCACGAATTCGTCGAATGAGGGAGATACGTAAGTAAGTGGGAATGACGAAGGTATTTAGTAGTAACATATTGGACCCATAAGTTAGAAGGGCCGGACATAACCTTCCATCTTAATTTAGCTAAGAACGCAGAGTTGACAACATCAGATTTTCGTAACCTCAAACCACCCTGGCTCTTGGGCAGACAAATAGTTTCCTAGGCATACCATTGATAATCCCGATATGGCCAAGGATTTCTTTTGAGGATTGCTTCCAAAAGAAATCCCTATTAATTTTATCCAATGAAGAGGTGACATAAACTGGTAACCTAGCCGTAGACATAGCGTAAGACGGGTTAACCTCCATGTGACTACCTTTCCTGCTTTGCAAACTAAATTAGAAGATCAAGTATTCATTTTCTGATCAGCTTTAGAGATTAGATGCTGAAAATTAACTTTGGCATAAGACCCCAAGATAACGGCCCAAGAAAGATCTCGGGGTCATATTAAAATAGCTAGCCAAGGATGCTTTAGACGATTAGTGACTGTAGGGAATTTTTCAAACTCAACATTTTGAGCCCCACTGTGTTCATGCTTTTAGGCATGGCGGCACTCCAAGGGAAGGAAGCTAGAGATAGTTGAGTCACCAACAAGTTTTAGGAAAATGTAAACCGTTCACAGGTGCAAAGGTTACACCCCATTCATAATCACGGAGATCGCTAACTCCATAGTGGTCCGGAACCATGACTGAATATTCGAGGATGATGGTACGAATCCAACCTAAAAGAGATTGAACCCTCCCTAAATCGGCCTCTACTTAACTCTTATGATATTATTGTGCGCTTTTCGATCAACATACATTCATCAAGTTAGCCCTAAACCTGTTTAATCTATTATTGGTGATCACTTGAATTAAAATCATATTCAGCCTAAAATCAAATTATTAATTTTCTTATTGGGCGTGATTTTAAGTACAAATTCTCTTTAAACCTGCAAGAAGGGGCGTGATCAAGCAATAACACTCAATCATGAATAATCAAGCAACATATAATTAATTGACACAACAATCATAATAACATCATTAGTAAGATCCTAGGCATGATACTAAATGGATTAATAACAAATCCTAGCATGTCACTAATAAAAATCATAATCAAAGCATTAACCTAAACAGATACTAGAAATCATAAAAACATCCTAAGCATGATACTAGAAATCATAATAAAACATCCTAACATGATACTAGAAATCATAATAAAACATCCTAACATGGTACTAGAAATTATAATAAAACTTCCTAACATGATACTAGGAATTGAAATAATATTCTAAACATGCTTTTTACTCCAAAATCAAGGATTAAGTAATTGAATTACTTACGTTGATGTTCCTCCCTTCTTTCTATTAAAACAATAAACACATTAGTAACTTCAAGAAAGATTAAATCAACAAAGTAAATAAATCAAATATGAATTGAAATATAGATTTGGGACCAAACACTCAGAACTATCAACCTTTCACGTCGAGGATGGCTAGGAGTATTCAAGTCTCGTGAGGGAAGTATTGTGTTTGATTGGAGAGAGTATCAAGGATGTGTTTAGGCTAGGCTAAGAACATGAAGAAATCGAGAGAGAGAGAATATTAGAAAAGGTATTGATGATGATTGTTGGTGATCTAAAACGGGGTAAAATGACCTCTATTTATAGGGGGAAAAAAAAGGTTCGTAGCGTTCAGAAAAGATCCAAATTCAAATCGGAATATACTCCTTTTATCGCGACGCGTTGGACAGCAGTTTATGCGATTTTTTTGTTTTTATCATAACTTTTGATCTAGAAATTGAAATAAAATAAATAATATATCGGGTCTACTTTCCAACCAAATTGGAATCAAATTGATATCTCTTGTAGAATTTGACATATGATTAAAATAGTGGAACAATGTCAGTTTTGAATAGAGTTTGGTATTTCTTTCATATCTTTTTCGTTATAGCTCGGAATTGGGATTATGATATATCATTGGAAAGATAATTTCAAGGCTTCCAACCATCTAAGATTTGGATAAAAATTATGAGGCTCAGTTTTAACCAGGATTAGGATTATCAAAAAAGGATATTTATTCAATATCAAATTCTTTAATCTTTATCTTTCGGGGAAAGGATAAATTAGAACATTCTAGAGGATTCTAGAAGCTCGTAATAAATCCTAATCGGTTTAGGATTTGGATTATGTTATTTGGACCCTCCACATGATCATTGGGTTGTAGGTAAGGTGGACCTAGGCTCGGTTTGGGCTCAGCTTAGTACTTTGGCCATAACTTATTCGTTTAAAGTCGGATTTGGGCTTATAATATATCGTTGGAAAGCTCTTTTCAATACCCATCCAAATAAACAATAATTGGACTAGGATTATGCACCAAAATAATCAGTTTTGGACGTTTTTATGAATTGGACACGAAATGAATGATTTTAAGGACACGAAATGAATGATTTTGGGTCTAAAGACATGAAATAAATGATTTTGGATTAAATAAATGTAGGATATGTTAGGGGTATGGTCAAGTCTTAAGGGAACTTCACGAGACTCTTCAACTCTTTACCGAACTCGTTAATCAAATACGTGAAAGGTACTCATCACTAGGTTTGGTTTTTGGGGAGACACAATCAGGTGTATACAGTGACATACTTAGAGAAAATAATAGAGGACTTATAGAAATTTATTAGTTGCCCCAAAAGAGAGGAAAATTCTAATAAAGTAGTACGTCAGGAATTGTAGGAGGTAGCAGTTGCTCTACAAAATAGTAAACTATCATCCGCAAAAAGAAGACAAGGAATAAAAGGAGCCATTTAGGCAATTTTTATCCCTATGCCTAAATTTTGTTGTTTGCTAAGTAATAAAAAATTCTTAGATAATACTTCTATACAGATGACGAAAAGAGCAGGAGAAAGTGGATCGCCCCGGCGTAAGGCACGAGAGGGCTTAATGAGAGTAGTAGTCGTATAGTTAACAGCAGGAGAGTAAGAAACCGTAGTGACGTACACAAGCTTTAATCCATTTAACCTAAGTGGGACAAAAGCCAAAAGCAGTAAGAATAGTCCATGAAAAGTCCCATTCCATACGATCATAAGTCTTTTCCATATCAAGTTTAAAGGGCTAGCCAACCTTTCTTACTTTTGGATTTGTTAAAAAGGTGTAGAATTTCATGGACTAAAAGGATATTATCCTGAATGGCATGATCAGGAGCAAAAACATTCTGATACGGGCCGATTATTTTATTTAGGAAAGGTTTCAAACGATTTACGAGTATTTTATAAATCGATTTATAGATAGTGGCACATAGACTAATGGGTCTATATTGACTAGCTTTGGAAGGATTGGCAAGTTTTGGAATTAATGTGATAATCGTGTGATTTTGTTTTTTTACAAGGATACCATTAAATAAGAAACCTTACACAACTTTACATATATCCGGGCCAATAATTGACCAATAATGTTGGAAAATTTTTGGGCCAAAACCATCGGATCCTGAAGCCTTATAGGGGGACATATCAAAAAAAAAAAAAAGCAGACTTGATTTCAGAATCAGAAGACAGAAAATGGCTGAGTTGGTTCAAAACTTTCAGAGAAAGTGATAATTGGATCAATCCATGGTAAAAAGAAATTCCTGGGATGGGGATACTTAGATTTAAAGCGTTTAGTAAATTCCGTATTAAATAAATTAGTAATGTCAGTAGGTGAATCCACCCAATGATTATCATCATTTTGGAGGCGGAAAATTTGTTTCTTACTTGAACGAAATCTCATAGACTCATGAAACAAGAGAGAACTACGATCGCCTTTAATTAGCCAAAGCTTTCTAGTATACTTAATTACCCCAAAACTTTTGCCCAAATAATAATATTTTTTCCCGCTGACGAATAAGGCGTTCTAAATGTTGTTTAATATATACGTTATCAGGATAGAGGAGGAGTTGGGACTCAACTGTCAGTAACTAAGTTTGATTTATGCTTAATTTAAATTGAATATTACCATATTTAGAATGATGCCAATGTTTTAAGTCTGTCTTAGCATGTTTTAATTTTTGCAGTAGACAAAAAAACCGAGAGCCATTAAAACGACTTTTCCAATTTTTAGAAATAATATTATGAGCTTCTGAATCTATAATCCAAGCATTTTGGAATCTAGAAGAAGAGAGATTATGGGTAGGGTCATTATTAGTAACTAACACAATGGGAGCTTCTGGAAAATCAGAAGTTTGGGAAGGTCAGGGGTGGCGCGCCCGCGCCCCATGGTGGAGCGCCCGCGCCAGAGGGTGGCGCGCCCGCGCTGCTATGGTGGCGCGCTCGCGCCCGCGCTTCTTTCCGTTTTAGCGGTTTTTGCCGTCGATTGAGTCTGTGATTATAAGACTTGTTTTTTTGAACAGAAAGGTTACAGAACATTATTCTCTTTATCTCACCCCAAGAATTCTCCAGAATTTCTCTCAAACTTCTTGCAAACTTTTGTGAGAAATACTCTTGATTTTTAGCCTTCTTTGTGACTCATTCATCTTTATTTCGATTCTTTGTGCTAAGAATGAAAGGGTTGTCAATAGTATCTTAAAGAGAATTTCCGGAATAACCCAAGCATCGTGTGGGGGAAATTAATCTCTTTAGGAAAGTGTTCACACGCCTTTCATAGTGTATCAAGGTCGTAGTCTCAAGGGACATCGCAATTCTCATGTTCACGCGTGGTTGTTTCGGCTTGGAGTTAAGGCAAGTTTGATAATCTTCACATTAGTGTTTCTTAGAAATTTTCTGTAATTTCTTAGTTATTAATACTTGATTGTAATACTTTTAAAGTATTTGTCTAATTACATAACATTATTGTTTGTAATTATATTTCTTAGGTTTTGTTTCCCACACAAATTATTAAGTGTTTTTTATTGTTGAATTCACTGAAAACCTAACAATCTAAAGAGATTAAATTTTAGAATTGTCAAGTATGTCTAGTGGGAAGGAATTAACAACGAACTTTGTCAAACTCAAGAAGTTTGACGGTGTTGAATTTAGGAGGTGGAAGAAGAAAATGTATTTTCTTCTTACATCTCTTAATGTTGCCTATGTTATAAGTACTCCAAGGCCGGGTGAACATGAGAATGAGACCTTGGAGAATGTTCGGGAAAGATCGAAATGGGACAACGACGATTTCATTTGTCGTGGTCATATTTTGAATGGGATGGAGGATGATCTTTTCGATGTCTACCAAAATGTGGAATCGGCTAAGGAGCATTGGGAGTCCTTGGAGAGCAAATACATGGCAGAAGACGCTTCAAGTAAGAAATTCTTGGTTAGCAATTTCAATAATTATAAGTTTGTTGATGGTCGGTCCATAATTGACCAATTTCATGAGTTGCAACGCATCTATGGTAGCTTAGAACAACATGGTATTGCTATGAATGAGTTGTTTGTTGTTTCTAGCATAATTGATAAATTACCCCCTAGTTGGAAAAATGTGAAGCATGACTTGAAACATAAGAAAGAGGACATGACATTGTCCGGTTTGGCCACCCACCTTCAAATTGAAGAGAGGATTTGTGCCATGGAAGGAGCTAAGGATGGAAATCCTAGCTCATCTACCGTGAATATGGTAGATGAAGGGAGAGCTAGTACTTCTACTAGTGGAAAAAGGAAGAATAAAAATTCTTCTAAAGGAAAGTCCAAAAGGCAAGCAAACAATAACAAGTTTGCTTGTTGGGAATGCGGTAAGGTTGGTCACTGCAAGAAGGACTGCTTTTCATTCAAGAAAAGGATAGAGAAAGCCAAGGAGGGTCGTGCTAATGAAAGCAAGGACCCACCCACCAAAGGTAATCTAATTCATGAGGTTGAATTTAATTCCGATTTGGATTTAAATGCAACAGATCCTAACATTTTTATGTTGCAGGATGATGACTCATGATGGATCGATTCGGGGGCTTCAAGGCATGTGTGCAAGAATAAACACTAGTTTAAAACCTTTCAAAAGGTTGTTGATGGCGAAGACCTCTACATGGGGAACAATTCTACCATCAAGGTCCTTGGAAGAGGGCAAGTTGAGCTTGTGTTTAGTTCGGGGACTGCAATAATTCTTAGGAATGTTTTGTTTGCTCTGAAAATTAGTAGGAATCTTGTATCCGGGCCTACCCTGAATAGTCTTGGCTATAAGCTTGTATTTGAAGCTAATAGATTCATAATTACTAGGGGTGTAACATTTATAGGTCGTTGCTACTTGGATAATGGTTTGTTTAAACTCTCTTTGAGAGATAAGTATGTATTGGATGATTTGTGTTTGAATGTTGTAGACAATGTTAATCATGTTGATTTGAATTTGTTTGATTTATGGCATTCAAGATTAGGACATGTGAATTATAATAAAATGCTTTTTATGTCCAAACAAGAATTAATTCCTTCTTGTAATATTTCTCCTAATAAATGTTCTACTTGTATGTTGAACAAGATCACTAGAACTCCTTTTAAGAGAGTTGAGAGAAGTTATAATATTTTAGAACTAATCCATAGTGACTGTATGTGATTTTCATAGTTTTCCTTCTTTGGGGAACAAAAGATACATGGTTACTTTTATAGATGATTATTCTAGGTTTTGTTATGTGTATCTTTCGCATTCCAAAGATGAAGCTTTAACCAAGTTTGATGTTTATAAAAGAGAAGTAGAATTGCAAGTAGATTCATTTATTAAGAGAATAAGAACTGATAAGGGAGGGGAATACTATGATCCAGCATATTTCCAATCTTTGGGTATAATTCATGAGACTACAGCTGGTTATGCACCACAATCAAACGGTGTAGCTGAAAGGAAAAACAGAACCCTTGAAGAAATGGTTAATTCCATGTTATCTTACTCTGGTTTGAGTAAAGGGTTCTGGGGTGAAGCAATGTTGACAGCATGTCACATTCTTAACCGGGTTCCCACAAAGGGAAAGAATCTACTCCTTATGAACTTTGGTACAAAAGAAAACCAAACTTGAAATATCTCAAGGTTTGGGGTTGTAAGGAAGTCGTAAGAGTGCCTGGCAACAAGAAGAGAAAGCTCGGTGAAAGGGGCTTGGAATGCATTTTTATAGGTTATGTTGAGTTTAGCAAAACCTATAGGTTCTATGTAATAGAACAAAATGACTATATATCGGTTCATTCAGTTATAGAGTCAAGAGATGCAATTTTTGATGAAAACCGATTTTCATCAATGAGTAGACCGAAAGATCTACAAATTAGTGCCAATTATAGGGAGAGAGTAGAGTTGGATGTACAACTTGAACCTCCTCATGAAGAAACATTCGATGAAGAGAATGTTGAAACTTCTCGAGTTAGGAGAAGTACTAGGGATAGGAGACCTAAGAACTATGGTGATGATTTTATAATCTACCTAGTTGAAGGTTCTCGGGATATCCTTAGTTCTACTACTCCATATTGTTTCAATGTGGATAGTGACCCAAAGACTTATAGTAAAGCAATATCTTCCCAAGATAGTGCATTTTGGAAAGAGGCTATAAATGATGAGATGGATTCCATCATGGGAAATAATACTTGGGTCTTAGAGGATTTACCTCCCGGTTGCAAACCTCTTGGTTGCAAGTGGATTTTCACTAGGAAAAGGAGACTGGATGGATCCATAGTGAAATTTAAAGCCAGATTAGTTATCCAAGGCTTTAGAAAAAAGCATGGTGTTGATTATTTTGACACCTATGCACCGGTTGCAATAATAACCTCAATAAGGTTATTAATCGCAATGGCTTTGGTATATAATCTAGTGATTCATCAAATGGATGTCAAAACAGCATTCCTTTATGGAGATCTAGAGGAAGAAGTGTACATGAAACAACCCAAAGGGTTTGTTTTGGAAGGACAGGAAAATAAGGTGTGTAAATTGGTTAAGTCCTTGTATGGACTTAAACAAGCACCAAAGCAGTGGCATCGGAAATTTGATGACACGATTTGGTCCTTTGGATTCAAAGTGAATCAAGCTTATAAGTGTATATATTGAAAATTTGATGACAAAGGTCATGGTGTCATCATTTGTCTACATGTTGATGATATGCTTATCTTTGGTACAAGTCTACAACAAGTAGAATTGACCAAGGAATTCTTATCCTCATCTTTTCAGATGAAGGATTTGGGGGAGGCGGATGTCATTTTGGGCATCAAGATTATAAGGGACAATGGAAGACTTATTTTAAGTCAATCTCATTATATTGAGAAGATGATCAAACGGTTTAACATGTTTGATAAGTGTCTCGTGAACACCCCCATGGAACATAATGTTAAATTGGTTAAGAATTCGGGGAAAACGGTTTCCCAATTGGAATATCCAAGGATAGTTGGATCCTTGATGTATGCCATGACTAGTACAAGACCGGATATTGCATTGGTTGTGGGAAAACTAAGTAGATTTACTAGTAACCCGGGTGCACAGCATTGGTTTGCAATAAGGAGGGTCTTGAGGTACCTTAAGGTTACGTTAGACTATGGTCTATCTTATAGTGGATTTCCTTCGGTTTTAGAAGGATTTTCGGATGCTAGTTGGATCACTTACAAAGAGGATGACTCTTCTGTAAGTGGTTGGGTATTCATGTTTAGGGAAGGTGTCATTTCATGGTCTTCCAAGAAACAAACTTGCATCGCTGATTCCACTATGGCAGCAGAGTTTATAGCTCTTGCATCAGCTAGTAAAGAAGCTGAGTGGTTGAGGAATCTCATGCTAGAATTGCTTTTATTGTCAAAGCCAATGCCACTGGTGGAAATCCATTGTGATTCCAATTCGGCGTTGATAAAGGCTTATAGTCAAGTGTACAATGGTAAGTCTCGGCATATTTCACTAAGGCATAGCCTAGTGAAAGAGCTTATCAATGATGGGGTCATAATTCTTGACTATGTACCAACAAAAATGAATTTGGCGGATTGCTTTACTAAAGCAATGCCAAGACATTCCATCATATTTGCCATGAATGGAATGGGTTTATGTCCAAAAACACGAATTTGTGAAACCCAATCTAACGCTTAAAGAAACATCAAGTCTTAGATTCAATGTGGTTGAATTACATTTTTGTTGTTTGTTAGCAATATTTGATGACCCATATTGCAATGATACTTGTGATGTGCTAGGTAGCGTCAATTTAAAGTTCTCAAATATTTAGAGTTGAGAAGATCTAAATGAAAGTGTCTTGTCACAAGGGCACATTCACGTATATGAGAACCTACCTATATAAGTTCGAAGTTTAGCCGCTTTAAGAAGTCTAGATGGACATATAGACTTTGATGAACTTATGAAAGATACGGACACATGGCTTTTTAAAAGTGTCAAGTGATGATTAATTCGATTTATCTTGTGTGTACTTCACCTTCGAATGGTTGGATATATCCGTGTGATTCAATCCATATGGAAATAATGGGATATGATCATCGTTAAGGGTGTTGTACTAGGTGTTAATTTAATTCGAAGGGACATTAACATTGATGCATGAGATGTGGCTAAATTGATAGAATTGGAGAATGTTAAAAGGACACTCTAAATGGGGGAGGATTGTTGATAATTTAGAGTGTCGGAGTGGAGCGCCCGCTCTACTGATTGATCGCGCTCGCGCTAGCTAGGCGCGACCCGCGATGAAACCGCGCCAAAACCGCATTAAGTTTCTGGAAATATGGCAAAACTTTGGAGGAGCTTCCGCTCCTCCTGGTGGCGCGCCCGCGCCACTATTTGGCGCGGCCCGCGTCTAAGTCGCAATAAAGTCGTGCCAGGTTTCTGGAAAATCAGAAGTTTAGGAAGGTCAGGGGTGGCGCGCCCGCTCCCCTTGGTGGAGCGCCCGCGCCCCCTAGCTCATGCCCGCGCTTCTTTCAGTTCTAGCGGTTTTTGCGTCGATTGAGTCTATGATTATAAGACTTGTGTTTTCGAACAGAAAGGTTACAGAACATTATTCTCTCTATCTCACCCCAAGAATTCTCCAAAATTTATCTCAAACTTCTTGCAAACTTTTGTGAGAAATACTCTTGATTTTTAGCCTTGTTTGTGAATCATTCATCTTTATTTCGATCCTTTATGCTAAGAAAGAAAGGGCTGTCAATTGTATGTCAAAGAGAATTTCCGGAATAACCCAAGCATCATGTGGGGGAAAATTAATCTCTTTAGGAAAGATTGTTAGGTTTTCAGTGAATTCAACAATGAAAAACACTTAATAATTTGTGTGGGAAACAAAACCTAAGAAATATAATTACAAACAATAATGTTATGTAATTAGACAAATACTTTAAAAGTATTACAATCAAGTATTAATAACTAAGAAATTACAGAAAATTTCTAAGAAACACTAATGTGAAGATTATCAAACTTGCCTTAACTACAAGCCGAAACAACCACGCGTGAACATGAGAATTGCTATGTCCCTTGAGACTACGACCTTAATTGATACACTGTGAAAGGCGTGTGAACACTTTCCTAAATATATTAATTTCCCCCACACGATGCCCGGGTTATTCCGGAAATTCTCTTTGAGATACAATTGACAGCCCTTTCGTTCTTAGCACAAAGAATCGAAATAAAGATGAATGATTCACAAAGAAGGCTAAAAATCAAGAGTATTTCTCACAAAAGTTTGCAAGAAGTTTGAGAGAAATTTTGGAGAATTCTTGGGGAGAGATAGAGAGAATAATGTTCTGTAACCTTTCTGTTCGAAAAAACAAGTCTTATAATCATAGACTCAATCGACGCAAAAACCGCTAAAACGAAAAGAAGCGCGGGTGCGAGCTAGGGCGAGCGGGCGCGCCACCCTCTGGCGTGGGCGCTCCACCAAGGGGCGCGGGGCGCCACCCTTGACCTTCCCAAACTTCTGATTTTCCAGAAACCTGGCGCGATTTTGTCGCGACTTAGACGCGGGTCGCACTTAATAGTGGTGCGGGCGTGCCACTGGGAGGAGCGGGCGCTCCTCCAAAGTTTTGCCAGATTTCCAGAAACTCAACGCGGTTTTGGCGCGGTTTGATCGTGCTGGGTCGTGCCTAGCTAGCGCGAGCGCGATCAATCAGTAGAGCGGGCGCTCCACTCCGACACTCTAAATTATCAACAAAAAAACCCTTTGTAGAAGAAACCATACATCCAGCAAAGACATTACTTCATGGTCCCCATATAAGAGCAGGAAGTATCTTAGGCCATAAGAAAAGGAAAGGAAAGCAAAAATCAGACAGAAAGGCGTAAATAAAGGCCACCAAATCCAAGACATAGTCACCTCAACCTGAACAATCAAAGAGAACAGGGAGCAGCTAGGGTAATTCTCTGTTTCTCATTGTGAGAAACAAATTTTGTTTCTCATGGGGTATGTGTCAAGATTTAGGGCTCCCACTCATGACACATACGCGGTCCCCACCAGTGAAAAACATCACATTATTTTTCAAAATGTCATTATGAGAAACAAAAGTGTTTCTCATAATGAGGCATTGGGGCTCCCTCGAGCAGCTAAGCCTTGGGAAATATGTATATATAGAGAGAAAAATAAAAAGGAGGTATGGTCATCAAACTTTGCAATGGAAAAAAGATAACAAAGGATAATTTGTGCCTTTTTAGAAAGATACCAGTAGGAATCATCATTGCAATCAGCTGCAACCCAACACAAAAAAATAAAAATAGACCATATTAGAAATCTGGAAAGACAGATCAAAAAGAAAAGAGAACAAAACCAGAAAGGAAAGCATATGAGAATAAATAGATAAATTTGAGTGAAATGGAAGGATTTCACAAGGGTATGTAGATGGACTAATCCATGCAAAAGCATAATTCCTTGTGTGGAATTTTTACATTAAAGCAAAAAATAAAATTGTGGACTTGTAGCTAGTGCAGAAATTAAAATAATAAATTCAAAAAAAAAAATAAGACCAAAGAAGCGAGGTTGGAAACCGTATAACAAGATCTAGAAGCATAGAAGTAGATATATATAATATGCAACAGATGGTATATATAGATTACAAGAGGAGAGAGGTAGAAACTAAGCAAAAAAAAAAGAAAAAAAAAGGAGCAGAATTAAACTAAAGGTAATACAAGAGACTTCTATAATTATAACTATACAAAAGATGAAAATCCTACAGGCTACTATAAAGCATTTAAGGCATACAAAATTGGTAACAGCAGCAACGGGAGCCTAAGGAGAAGCGTAGAAGATGTGACTGACCATTTCCTAGAAAGCTTAGAGGAAGCATCCTCAATCCTCCTTCTTTTGCCAGAATCAGAGGAGGTAGCTGAAACTTCCACACCCATGGCATCAAAGAAATGTTTCTCATCATCAGAAGAAAGACTAGTATTGGTAAGGGAGTTGGTGCCATATTCAAACACATGAGGGGTGGAAACCCCCTGCTCAATGAAATCCTCATAAAGTAAGTAATCCAAGAGAGAAGGAGTGTCCTCAATCAAGAGGGGAGAAGAGGACACACCAACAGCATTAAGAGGGGTTGCATCCCTTATCAGTAAATCTCTGTTACTCACTGTGAGAAACGTTTTTGTTTCTCACGGTGGCAATTTCGTAAATAAAATGTACCACCGTGACTAAAGTGGTACAATTTTATCATCCATTTTGTAAATAAAATGTACCACCGTGACTAAAGTGGTACATTTTATTTACGAAACTTCCACTGTGAGAAACAAAAACGTTTCTCAGAGTGAGTAATGGGGGCGCCCTCATCCCTTATAGCATCATCAATAGATTCATGGGCCATAAGCTTTAGATATTGATTATCAACAGGAACATTTGGGGAGGCAGTAGGAACATGAACCACAATTGAACCAGAAGGAAAGGAAGGAACATCAGGAGAAGAAGGCTTATGAGGTCGGGTTTATGACAGTAAGGCCAGGTTTCAATTTAGTAGGGGTTGAAGACCTATCCCTCCTTGGAGGAAAGGCTCTCCTTCTAATTAAGAACCACCTTGACCCCCTTAGATGGGGGAAGGCTGGAGGAAGACCCAGGTTCAATTGAGGCATCAGATTTAGGGGAAGAAATAGAACTTTTGTTGAGTCTTTCAATGAGAACATGCATTGAAAAACTTTGGGACAAGTGTCTAGAGCATGGGAATCAACCCCACATTGAGGGCAAACCTTTGTCATCCCCTCATAGTTGAGGTGAATCTCTTTGATACCATCAGAAAGATTGAGAAATACAGAACCAGGGATAGGCTTAACAACATAAACATTGACATAGGCTTTAGCAAATCTAATTTTCTTTTTAGTAGCAGTGAAATGATCAAGTTTGACCAAGGTACCTACAGGGGCTAGGATAGAAGCAATACAATCAAAAGACCAGGAATGATGAGGGAGAAGGTAAATCTTGACCCCCTGATTAATAGATGTAATAGTAGCATTAATAGGACAAAAATATTCAGTCCATTCCAGGAGAACAAAGTTCAGACCTTGGACATCCTCGAGATTGGTAAAAGTAATAAGAAGCCACCCATTTCCCATGGGTTGAAAGTCAACTTCCCCTTTAAGAAAGACCTAATAACTTTTTAATTTCCCTTCAATTATATGCTTATAGACTATTTCTCCAAAGATTTTACCCACAAGACAAGCAGTAAACAAATGCTTAGGGTTAGGAGTGAAAGGAAACTTAGGGTGACCAGAAGAGGGAGAGGAGGGTCACTGAAGGTGGGGTAGGTAAAACCAAATCAATTGCAGGCACACTATGCCCTGAGTGAAGGGCAGGGCAGGAAAATCCCTATTTGGATTTCCATCAGGTAAGGGTTGGTTGGGTGTGGCAGAATTGTCAATTCCATAACCAGAGAGAATGTGAGTTCCCATAGAACTCGATGATGTAGTTAACTTTTGAGTCACTTTATATTACTAAGAACATAACTGACCATCTACTACTCTTAAGTAGACTTCATGATTTTCTTCTAGAAAGAGGTAAACTGCTATGTCTCATTTAGTTAGATGAGTTCTTTTCTACCGTTATGAATTTAAAAAACATCGATACAAAAGTCGATGATAGGATATGACTATTAGGTTGTTATTTTTTTACCTCCTATAAACACTTTTAGTCCCTACGGTTTTTTTTTTTTTTAATTTGTATCACGTGTTATATTTGGGTGTTTTTTTTAATGCATCACTTCTATACTTAGTTATTTATACCATATTTTATTATTTCTCTCACCCGGATGTATGTAACAATTTACACTTTCCTAAAACCCCACTCAAAATATTTTATCATTTCTGTCCCTCATGTGTTATATCTTTTATGATCCACATTGTACTTTAAATAAAATAAATTATTCACTTGCCCACATGCATAATATAAATAATAAAACAAATAACTCTCCTAAAACTTCATGTAAATGCAAATTTTGCATTTAAAAAAGCAAAAAAAGTATTTTGTTATATGGCAAAAATGATTTGAGTGTAGACGAATTGACAATAACTTGGTTAATAAATCTATTAATCCTCCTCAAGATGATGGTTTAGTTGCTCAAAATGGTAAGAACTTTAATAAAGAATTTTATGTGATTATTGTTGTGTGAAAGGTCGTATCAAAACCATGTGTTGAAAATTGAAGAAGAAAAATAGTGGAAAGTTCAATGAAGATGATGTTGATGCACTTCAGGTTACAGGTTTTTGAGTTGCGGTTTCTACAATCTCTTCATGATGTTGCCATTTGAGATCTTTGGTGAAGCAAGAAACCGTGAGGATTTTATTTTGGAGTGCATGATAAAAAAAAAAAAAAAAAAATTTGACAAGGAGTGCATGATAAATTAAGCTCTCGTGTAGTTATATTATTTCTTATCTCAATTAGGTATTATTTATGATTTGTTAAGTATAATTACAATTTTAAAAAAATTATGTAATTTTTATTTCTAGACTTGAGGTGATTTAAATGAAATGAAATGAAATGGAAACAAATAAAATGAAGGGGGCAATGTACCTTTTTTATTTTTTTTGAAAACCAGGGGAAAATGTAGCTTGAGCGCTCCAATCTTGGCTTATGAAGCTTGTAGGTGTTCTATGCTCAGTGGTAGATAGTGATTTCGAAAGGATCAAATTATTAAAAGAAGATAGAAGTTTGTGAATGTAGTTTATTAGACATGAATGAAAAAAGAAAAGAAAAAATTAAGAAAATACCACAAGGGGAGAAAGAGTTATAATTTATGAGTTTGTGCATTTAAATGTCTGATGGAGTTGGATTACATTGTTTGCTTATACTTGTTCAATTGTTCTGTTGTTCGAGTTATTCACTTCTGTTTAGGGTAAAAATACCCCCCCAATCCACGTGGACCAATAGCATGCTGACACGTGTCACCTTTAGAGAGGTTCTGAAAGAACCAATCCTCTAACGACACGTGGCAGTTCAAGTCATGAAAGGGGAGTTGATCCTTAAACCCTATAAATAGGGAGAGATCCCCATTTATTGCACATTCAGAAATATCCACGCAATCAGAGCAATATTAATTGCAGATATTCTCTCTCGGAATCCGAGAGAAGTCAACAATTGTCTGAGTCGGCTTCAACGTCAACTTATCCAGACAGTTTCCAGAATACTTCGATGAGGTATTCGGAAACAAACTGAGGGAGTCAGTCATGCGTCATGTCCGCACGTACGGGCCCTCAGATTATCCAGCCGGCTCCATATGTGCCCCAACAACCATACTTGCCATATGGATCACCATACATGCAGTCGGCCCTATATGGAGGTCAGGCGGCACAGATTGTTCAGCCAATAGCTGGCAACTCCGGCTGCTAAAACTCGAGGAACGGCCGTCAGCGTTCTCTAGGGAGATAACCTAGGTGGCTCAGCTGGCCAAGGTTAAGAATGTGTTGGTTGGTACCTATGACGGTACCACTAACCCGGAAGACCACTTAATGGCATACACCAACCTCATGTATTTATAGGGGTTGGATGACGCCGCCTGGTGCCGATGATTCCCGGCAACATTGAAGGGTATAGCTTAACGATGGTTTGGCAATCTGCCAGCCGGATGCATCAACAATTTCAAGACGCTTGCATACTTGTTCCCGTCCAACTTCTCTATGAATATCCCCGCCAAAAAGATAAGTCTCGAGCTATTCAGCAGGGAGATAAAGAGGGGTTAAGGTCCTATGTCAGGCGGTTCAATCTGATGAGAATTAAGATTCAAGGGTTGTCTGACGAAGTTGTCTACACAAACTTCTTCAAGGGTCTGAAGGACGGGTCGACCTTTAAGTTCGACCTAGTCAGAAAGAGGGTTGCTACCCTCCAAGAAGCTTTGATGGAAGCCAAAGCCTATATACAGTTCGACCCGAAGCTGACCCGAAATTTGCACCCGAAACTGACCTGACCCGAAATTGACCCGACCCGAACTGACCCAACCCAAACTCGACTCGACCCGAAGTGTTGACCCGATACCCGACCCGACCCGATTATCAGTCGACCCGAAATGACCCGACCCGACCCGAACTTGACCCGATAACTATTTGACCCGAACTTGACCCAACCCAAAATGACTCGACCCATACCCGACTCGAATGACCCATTTGCCAGGTCTATATACAGGCGACAGAGCTTTATGCCATTAAGCAGCCGTCGGACCCTAAAAAGTCCGACAAAAAAGATAACTGGACAGCTCAGCCGGCTAAAATAGAAGAGAGCAAGAAAAGAAAAGAAGTCTGGGTGACGGACAATTCTGGTAAGCCATCCCAAAAGAAGAAGAAGAAAGTGTTGAAACTGTACGTCCCTAAGTACGAGTTCAACAAGGACTGTTACTCCATCCTCATGGAGATCAAAGACCGGGTGGCTGTAATGAAAAGTCCCATCAAAAGTCGGGACAAGGACAAATATTGTCACTTCCATGAAGATATAGGCCATGACACCAATGACTACTATAGCCTCAGGCGGTCGTTGGACCATCTGGCTGACTAAAGGGTACTGAAGTCCTACATTCTAAAGTCCGGGGTGACCCTCAAAACAAACAGTGGACAGTCGTCCAAAAAGTCATACCAGCTTGCTATTAGCTCTGATGTTGATGAAGAGCAGATCTATACTACAGCAGGCGGTTTTGCTGGAGGGGCTCCTACCATCTGGGGCACCAAGGACTACATTAGAAGGCTGGAGGTCAACTCAGTGGATGAGGGCCAGGCGTCGAAAGACACCTTCCCTGAGATCATCAACTCTGAGATGGACCGTGGCAAGGTTAGACGGCCACATGATGACCTCATAGTCATCGAGTGCAAGGTCGTTAATCAACGAGTTAGCCGGATCCTTATTGATACCGGGAGCTCGTCTGATTTTATCAGTTACAGGTGCTTGGAAAAGCTCAAGTACAAGCCTAGCAGCATGCACAAAGTCTCTCACCCCTTAGTTGATTTTGGGGGTGGAGTAGTGCATCCGATGGGGAGGATTGACCTACCCAACTGGCTAGGAGAAAAGGGGAAAGGACCGCCACATGTTCGTCAATTTTTTGGTGGTTATAGAATTGACCACCTACAATATGATTTTGGGTCGTCCAACCCTCCACTACTAGAAAACAGTCAATCAACGACGGAAAAAATCCGTCGGAAAACCCTGATATTCGGTCGGAAATGGGCATTTCCGATAGAATTCCGTCGGAAAGCATTGTCGGAAGACCTTTTGTAGGTTTTTTGCGATATTCCGTCGGAAAGGTCCATTCCGACGGACTTTGTTCTGTCGGCGCTTTTGTTGACTTTCAGTGAAAATCTGTCGTAAGGTTCCGACGAAAATTTCCGTCGGAGTGGGATATATTCTGACGGAAATTTTCGTCGGTCGGGGAGATGTTCCGCCAGAATTTTCAGTCGGAGGCGGTATTTTCCGACGGAAAATTCCATCGAAAAAATAAAAATAAAAAATAAAAAAAAAAACAGCCCCCACCCACCTGCCCAGACCCACCCCCGCCACCAGCCCACCACCACCCACCCCACACCACAGACCCCCCACACACCCAAACCACCACCCACACCCACCCCCACCCACACCCACCCCTACCCACCTAGACCAACCCACCCACCACACCCACCTCTGCCTAGAACAACCCCCACCCCCACCTAGACACCCCCACCCACACCCACCCAGACCAGCCCACCCACCACACCCACCCCTGCCTAGAACAACCCCCACCCCTGCCCAGACACCCCCACCCACACCCACCCACCTGCCCAGAACAACGTTAACCCCTAGACCACCACCAACACCGACGCACACCCACCTACCCCACCGTACGTCACCTACCCAGAAAAAACCATCACCACACCGAGAAAAAAGAAAAAAAATATCGAAAAAACGCAATAAAATCCAGAACAACCAAATCGAAACAAAAACCAAAAATCCGAATAAACCAAACCCAAATCCAAACAAAAAAATCGAAAAAAATAAACAAAACCAATTGAAATCGATCAAAATAAATAAAACATACAATTATCTTCTTAAATTAATATAAAAAACATTACAATTATATCAAAAATTGATTATAATCAGAATTGTTTAAAAAAAAAACCTAGATCTAAATGTTGTTGTTGTTGTCGTTGATGCGTGCTGGCGTATTCCGTTGTTGCGGTGGTTGTTGTTGTTGTGATGCGCGGTGGTGTGGTTATTATCGTTGTTGTGTCGCGGTGGTGGTGTTGTCAAAGAAGGGGAAAGAAGATGAGAGAAGGAGGAGATCCAAGAGGAGGAGAAAAGGAGAAGATAGAAGGGGAAAGAATGAGGAAAGGGGAAAGAACGAAGAATGAGAAAAACAGAAGGGGAAAGAAGATGAGAGAAGGAGGAGATCCAAGAGAGGAGGAGAGGAGAGAGAAAGAGAAGAAAAGAAGAGATGAGAGGAGAGAGAAAGAGAGGCGGAGAGGGAGGAGGAGAGGAGAGATAAAAGGGTAGGGAGTGTACGTATTTTAGGGTTTAGTCTTTTCTTTTATTATTATTTTTTTAAAATGCTAGAAATCCGTCGGAAAATGTGTAAAATCAGTCGGAAATTTCCTACGGATTAAAAATCCGTTGGAAATTCTTATTTTCGACGGATTTTTATCCCTCGGTATTTACAGCTTTCGACGGAATATTCCGTCGGAATAAATTTTCCGATGGAATATTCCGTCAGAAGCAATAAATTTCCTAGGGAAAAAAATCCGTCGGAAATATTCCAGGGGATTTTCCGTCGCAACAAACCTTTTCCGGCGGAATTTTCTTACAGACCCAAATTCTGTCAGAAATTTCGTCCGTCGGAAAACAGCCTATTTCTTGTAGTGCTCAACGAGTCCAAGGCAGTCATCATCTCATCCCTCACGCTGCTGAAATTTGAGAGGGATGATAGGTCGGTGGGTTCCCTGAATGGGGATCGGAAGACGGGAAGGGAGTGTTATCTCTCAGACGTCAAGCCTACTGTGGCCGCAGCCGACCAAGGCAATGAACCCATTAACCTTGATGACTTCAAGGAAGCCACGCCTGCTCCTAAAGCAACCGGCAAAAAAGAGGAAGGCAGACCAGTTGGTGGCCGTCAAGAAAGAAAAGCAATAGCAATCATTGATCGGGGAGCGGTCGAATGATCTCCGTCCTAGCCGGCTGGTGAGCATATTGACATCCCTTTGAACGATGCACGTCCGGAGCGAATTGTTAAGGCGGGGACGGCTGCTTTTGCAAAGTTGGGTGCCGACTTGAACCAACTACTGAAAGAATTCAAAGACATCTTTGCCATTGAAGTGAAAGAGAAGTCAGGCGTCAGCCCGGATCTTGCTGTCCACAAACTCACCGTGGATCCAAAAAAGAAGCCGGTTAGGCAAAAGAAGAGAAATCACGGGGAGGAAAGATCTCAGGCGGCTGCTGCCAAGGTCAAGAAGTTGATGGATGTCGGGTTCATTCGGCAATGTCACCACCCGAATTGGGTAGCAAACGTTGTTCTTGTGAAAAAGCCGAATGGTACCTGGTGCATGTGTGCTAATTACACAGATCTAAACAAGGCATGTCCGAAGGATAGCTATCCATTTCCAAAGATCGACAGTCTGGTCGACTCTACAGCCAGTCATGCCTTGATGAGTTTCATGGACGCCTACTCAGGTTTTCATCAGATACCCTTGTGGAAAATAGATCAAGAGAAGACGGCATTCGTCACTGATCAAGGGTTATTCTGTTATACGGTGATGCCGTTTTGGCTGAAGAATGCACCTGCTACTTTCCAACGAATGATTAATACAATCTTCATTAATTAAATTAGGAGGAATATAGAGGCGTACATTGATGACATGATAGTCAAATCTAAGCTACAACCGGATCACCTTGCTGACCTTCGAGAAACATTCACCACCCTCAGGCGGCATAAGGTCATGCTTAATCCCAAGAAGTGTGTCTTTGGTGTTGATTCTAGGAAGTTACTCGGACTTTTATTGATCAAAAGGGGATAGAGGCCAATCCAGAAAAAGTGCAGGCGGTAATTGAAATGAAGTCACCCCGCACTGTCAAAAAGGTTCAAAAATTAACCGGTTGTCTGGCGGCATTGGGGAGATTACTCAACCGATCGGGTGACAAGTGCCTCTATTTCTTCCAAGCAATCAAGAAGAAGACTAGATTCGAATGGGGGGAAAATGCTGAGGCGGCATTTCAGAAATTAAAAGAGCACTTGCACTCGTTGCCAAGGATAGTTAGCCCCCTAGCCGGGGAGGTTCTTTACATGCACTTGGTCGTCTCGGATCATGTCCTCAGTGTCGTTCTCCTAGCTAAGAGAGACAGCATTCAGCTCCCGGTTTATTTCATTAGCCATGTTCTTCTAAATGCTGAACTGCGGTAACCTTTGGTTGAAAATTTTGGCCTTGCCCTTTTCATGGCAATCAAGAAGTTGAAACCCTACTTCTTGGCTCATCCGATGGTGGTCTACACAGATCAACCCCTCAAGCAGCCGATAACAACTTTGGAGTCATTCGGTACGATGCTCAAATGGGCTATTGAAATGCAAAGCCTTGAAATCACTTTCGAGCCTAGAAAGGCAGTGAAGGGTCAGGCATTTGCCGACTTCATTGTCAAAATGACAAGGCCGTCTCGGCCAGATCTTGATCAGGTTTGGAAAGTGTATATAGACAGGAGCTCTACTATGAACGACTATGGTGAAGGAATAATTTACCAGTCTCCGGAAGGGGACATATATGAATATGCACTACGGTTCAAGTTTCAAGCCTCAAATATAACACGGAATATGAGGCCTTGCTAATCGGTATCGGCATGTGTAAGGTAGCAGGGGCAAGAAAGGTTGACGTCTGCTCAGATACTCAGTTGATCGTTAGCCAATACCATGGTGACTACGAGGCCACCCATCCGGCCATGATCAAAATCTTCAGGCAGTCAAAGATGAGGTCGGGATACTTGACGAATTTCATCTAAGTCAAGTGCCTAGGTCAGAAAACAATCAGGCGGATGCACTCTCTAAACTGGCATCATCCGCCTCTTGTGATACGCCCAACTCAGTCTTTTGGAAAGTCATGGAATAGAGAAGTATTGAACATGATCCCATTGGAGTTCTTGACCGAAGCTCGACCTGGATGGATGGCATCCGGGCCTATCTGGCAAATGGCACTTTGCCGGATGCCCATTTAGAAACGACTGCATTGAAGAAACGTGCCGCAAGTTTTGAGATCCATAATGGAGAACTCTTCAAGAAGGGTTACCTCCAGCCGTTGCTGAAATGTGTTACCCCGAAAAAGGGGAAAAAAGTTCTAGAGGTTCTACACTCGGGCTTTTGTGCATCACATATAGGCGGCAGAACTCTAGCAAAAAGGGTCAGGCGGCAAGGCTACTTTTGACCCACTCTTGAGGCAGATGCCATGGGAAATGGTGAAGAAGTGTGATAAATGTTGAAAATTCGGCAAACTCATCCACTGTCCGGCTACTGATTTAACGGCTATCTCCAGCCCAGTGCCATACGCCAAATGGAGCATGGGCATTTTGGGTCCATATACACCTGCAACAGGTGGACGGAGGTACATTCTAGTTGCCGTTGATTACTTCACCAAATGGGTGGAGGCAGAGGTGATTAAGGGCATAAAGACAAAGGATGTCATCTCTTTCATATGAAGGAACATTATCACCCGATTTGGGGTACCTATGTCTATGGTCTTTGACAATGGCCCTTTGAGACGCCTACCCTCAAGAGTTGGTTGGGAGATCAAGGGATCACACATTGTTTTCCATCAGTCGGTCGTCCCCAAGCAAACAGCCAAGTTGAAGCCTTCAACAAACTCATTTCATACGGCATTAAAAAGAAGATTGAAAGGGCTGGCGGTCTATGGGCAAATGAGTTGCCTCATGTCCAATGGGCCATCAGAACAACTAAAAAAGGGGCAACCGGTGAAACCCCATTTTTCATGACATATGGCACTAAAGTCGTCCTGCCTATTGAACATATGAGCCAACACTTTGAATCATGCTTTATGACGAAGAAGCTAATTGGGAGGTCATGCGGCTAGCATTAGATTCACTCGCGGAGCCTAGGGGCCTTGCGTCATGAGATTTACCGTCTGAGAATGACGAGAGCCTACAACAGAAGAGTGCACAAACGGCCCTTAAAAGTAGGGGACTTTTTGTTACGAAAAATGGAGGCAACCGGTACGGCCAATGAGCAAGGAAAGTTAACCCCTAATTAGGAAGGCCCTTACCGGATTTTTGAAAAAGTTAGAGGCGGCACCTACCGCCTGAAAATTCTAGACGGCAAACAGCTAGCGGAAACTTGGAATGTAGATAACTCGAAAAAGTACTACTTCTAAGACTTGTAAATCTTTGTAAATAGAGTATATCAATGAAAAGATGCTTTATTCACATATTTATTCTGTATAAATACCGCCTGTGTTATGCTCAAACGGACTTGTAAAATTTTACGTCTGCTCTAACTTGAGTACACTACTAGAAAATCCGACTTTTTAGACGCTTATAAAGCGTTTTTTCGTCGCTAAAAAGCGTCGAAAATTTGTTTCTCGATGCTTCAGAAAAGCGTCGAGAAAAAGTGAGTCGAGAAATTGGTGTCACGAAAAAGCGTTGCAAATCTCGACGCTTTAATTTGTCCAAATTTTTATATGAAGCGTCAAAACTTGCAGTAGTTGGCGCACTTTATCAATTTTAGCGGCGCTTTATTGTGTCTTGAATCTTAAAATTAGAGACGTTTTTTCGTGTCCATATTTCATATATTTAATGTTCAGTAATTTGACGACACTTTTTTTAGTCTATATTTTTGTTGGAAATGCTTTTTCTTGTCCATATTCTCTATAAAATATCTAGAATATATTTACCAAAAAAAAAAAATTTCACACTGAAACTAGTATTACTAATATATACACAGCAAAATTAGGCCAATTTTTTTATTGCATAATATAAATATTATAGTACATGTATAATATCTCGTAGTAATGAGTTCTCTATTACAAAGGATATGATTCCAACTTATACTTCATTCGTGACTAGTTGTAGTGGAACAAATCAGCTAATTTCATCACAAAAAACTTCTATCAATCTCTAGTTTAGCTGCTCCTTAGTCTGCTTGCAAGGGGGCATAAAGCAAAGCTCACATTGTGACCAATCATTGTTGGCCTTGAAGTCACAACACACCCTTTGATGTTTCTGGATCATTGGCAGGAACTAGTGTTTAGTGTGGCCTGGGATGATAAAAGCATATAAACTGTTTGAAGAAATCAAAATCACAACTGCATGAAAACTGCAATGAGCAAATGCAAAAGATACATTTCTTTTTATTAGAGAGAGGGAAGCTAGAGGGATAAGAGAGGGAAAATTGTAGTTTCACACCTGAAACTTCAGTAGGGCCAGACACTCATCCAAGTTTGAGTTAACAAAGTTTTTGATAAACCTATATAAAGAAGACAGAAAACCGCACAGCTCAATAGAAAATGGTAGTTAAAATATAATAAATATCACTAGCTTGAGAGCAATCATAGGGGGGATGTTGCACTTAAACCTCTCTTACATGGAAAATCAATTCTGCAATTCAAGGCATATTATTTATTTCTTACTTGAACATGTCATATATACATATAATGGACATGGGATTGCATCAACCAAATCAGCAGCCACCTCTTGCTCTTTTGACATCTTGATAAAAAAAATTCCTCTTACGCTTTACACCTCTTGCTGATAAATTGCCTTAGTGTATGTAACGAATCCTTCCCCTGTTAAGTCACTTCATATTCTGTAAAGCACCAAAATCAAGCATTTCAATGCAAGAACACAACCATAGTTCTTTTTTAATTAATAAATATATAATTAACTAGAGGAAAAATATACTAAAACAAATAAGAAAAGCCAGAGTATTCATTTCAGCAAGCCCACCCAACTCAACAAAACAACCCACACAATCGTCAAGTAAAAAATAACAGCCCGCTGCAATAGAATCAAGTCAGCAGACCACATAATTTCCAGAAGGCATAACTCTAGCACAAAATTCCAAATTGAGAAATTCTTGAGCCTAGATTGGATAACTTTTTGAGATCTATAACTTTTATGAAGGGACCCACCACGACTAGCAGCAACCTACGTATGAATTCAATTTTTACCTTGCAGTGGCAGCCCACAGAGTAGTGACAATAATAATTGTAGAGAACACCCATCATTCTACAATGAATATAAGAAAGAGTATGAGAGCACAATAGCACACACTCTAAATATGCCAGAGCTGAAATTTGAATAGGAAGATAAAAATATAAAAGAATACTAAAATGTAGTTGAGAACTATATAATCAAAAGTATATATAATTCATTTTCGCACCCCACTAAACACCATACACCGAAAATGGGTGCAGTGTTTAGCACTCAGAGACTATTAAAGTGCAAGATGATGTGAATTTTTATCCATTTGATAGCAGCTTATTTGATCAACTTATTGATAACAGCTAGTTGCCATTGTAAAAGATACTAAAAGCCAGCAAGCATAGGAAAAGTCATATTTTTTTTCATTATGAACATAATTTTGTAGGGGGTTTAAAACTTTCTTTTCTTGTAAATACACAAAACTGACATGTATTCAGTAAAGTGGTAAAAAACTTACATGTATCTTGTAGTGTGGTATAGCCAATGACTACACCTTAAGCTTCTCAAAGGTATTTCTTTTGACGGATGAATGTTTGGCCACATATCCATGTCAAGATCATAGACCATAGTGTGAGAGGCACCTGAGCCAGAGATACCATTTACAAAAGAGAAAAAGATCAAAGAATGTTGACTTTTACCTAAAAAATCATAATACATACGGAATCAAAAACAATTTATCGTAAAGAGGCTATCAAACAAGTCTAAACTTATCATAATCGTGCTTCAAACGTAGAACAAGAAGCTAAATTTTCAGAATTGACATAAAATAGAAGCACAATAAAACATAATAATACTTTGTATACATGAAAAAACCTTGAAATATCTACTGTCTATGAATCAAAACAATACAGACAAAGCAAGTACTAACAGGAAGGTAAATTCATTAGGATTATTGTAATGAATAATTTCACGCAACCACTAATAGTGAGAGACAGACAAAAGAAGCCAAGTACAAAGGTCTTCCAAACTAATGTGACTCTATTATAAGGTTGCAGAAGCTAGCAGCACAAGCAAACTTTCTAGAATAAGCACAACAAAAACAATATTGTTCTCCCATTTTTTTTATACTCCATAATAAAGATATATAGCCAGTTAACAATAGAATGTAAGTTGTCTTAGAAAAAAGAAAAAAATAATTGACATGGTAAAAAAGAAAAATTTAATAAATACATCATCCATGTTTAAGGGTAGAGAAAACCAAATAGACTATTCCTAAGCAATTAATAGTAGTAGTCATATTCTGACATGCTAAGAAAATAAATATAAATATGCAATCCAAATCTTGTATCTAGAAACTTAGCTTGAGTTGACCAAAAGTAGTAGTCATACTCATATATAGAAACTTAGCTTGAGTTGACCAAAAGTAGCAACATAATTCAGACAACATTGATAATCAATCAATCATTACCTTCATAAGATATTCACAAGTAATCTGGATCTCTCAATTTGTAAAGAGATGCATGAAGGTCAAGTAAGATATGTAGGACGGTAATACAAGGTCTTCAATTCAATATCATACTAGCATAAAAAAAGAGAGAGATTATGCACCACGGGGCATTTTAGGATCAAATAGATAAACACGCAGAGCTTACTTGAACTAGGCACCACAACAACAGAGGTAACAAGTGCTATATGAACTGTCAATTCAGTTAAAACAAAAGTATTATTTGAACAAAATTAATGCAATCAATATAACCAAAATTATGAAGCTGAGTATTTTAGAATCTAACACTAAATCTGAAATAATTCTGCAATGAAAAAAAAACTAACATCAAGAACTTGTTGCGATTAAGCAATCAGTTTCTCAGGAACCAGCTTAGCACCAATCCAACCTTACTGAAGAGATGAGTACTGGTATTAATCACTCCAGTGATTATCCAAAAAGAAAGAAGGGAAATCACAAGGAAATGACTAATTTTAATATATTAACTAGAGAAATATAGAGGAAGAAGGAGCTTTTTCATTCAGTGTATCTATTACATCACTTAGTCAGGCCTTTATAAGAAAACGGCTAATAATAACTAAATAACAAAATTGCTGAAATTAAGGAGTTTGTTACAGATATTATTCCCTTCTAGAATATTACTCTGTCCAGCTCATCATAGTTTGTTAGCTCCTGATTCATTCCCCTTCCTCAAGCACGTGCATTGCATACGCTTCCTCTTTCTCACCCACCACCTGCCTTGCACGAGTTCTTGTGCTAATGCTCATAACAATGCCCTCCTCTTGAGAAGATCCTTGACCCCAAGGATCAAATGTACGGTACAGTTGCTCAATACTTATTGCATCCTCCCAAGTTGCATCTTCTGGAGCAGAATGTGACCATTGAACTAGCCATTGTACTACTGCCTTGTTGTTCCTCTTGACACCTCGTTTGTCGACGACTGCCACAGGGTATCTTGCATTGCTCGAATTGGGATTGGTGAAAGTGGAGGGATCAGTAGGAGGTGGTATGATTCCATGATATGCCTTTAACTGAGAAACATGGAAGGTAGGATGAATTTTTGATGAGGGGGGTAGATGTAGGGTGTACGCAACCTTGCCCACCTTCTTGATGACCTGGTAAGGGCCAAAATACCTTCTAGCCAGCTTCTGATTAGGTCTGTGCTCTACTGATTGCTGCCTATAAGGTTGCAATCTAAGATAAACCCAATCCCCAAGCTCAAAACTTCTATCACTTCTGTGCCTATCAGCCATCTGTTTCATTCTGTTTTGAGCAGACTTGAGATGATCCTTGAGAAGCAAAAGTGTAGCCTCCCTGTGTTGCAAACTTCTATCAACACTGTCCACCTTGTTGACCCCTGAAAGATAAGGTATGTGAACTGGAGGAGCCTGACCATACATGACTTCATAGGGTGTCATCTGTATAGCTATATGAAAATTGGTGTTATACCAATATTCTGCCAAGGGTAGCCACCTGGCCCAATCTTGGGGCATATCACCACACATACATCGAAGATATGTCTCAAGGCATCTATTAAGCACTTCAGATTGACCATCAGTTTGAAGGTGATAAGCTGTTGATAGGTGATGATGTATCCCAAGTTTTTCCATCAACTCGGTCCAAAAAGTACTGATGAACACCTTGTCTCTATTAGAGACAATGGATTTAGGGAACCCATGTAGCTTATAAACATGATCCACATAAGCTTGAGCAACCTTAATAGCTGTAAAGGGGTGTGATAGAGAAATAAAATGAGCATACTTGCTCAATCTGTCAATGACAACCATGATAACTTGCTTGCCTAGAGAGTTTGGCAGCCCTTCTATGAAGTCCATGGTAATATCATCCCATACTCTTTCAGGGATTGGCAAAGGTTGCAGCAAACCTGGAGAAGCAGAGTTGTCATATTTGCTACTCTGGCAAACAGTACAGCTTTTGATATACTCCCTAATGCTCTTCTTCAATCCTGCCCAGTAGAATAGGGTTTTTATCCTTCTGAGTGTTGCTTCAATGCCTGAAATGCCCTCCCATGGCAGAACTATGCATCCATGCTAAGATTTTATCCTTGAGATTTCTGTTGTCTCCGATCACCAATCTCCCCTTTCTCCTTAACTGCTCTTCTCTCCAAGTATAATGCTTGTGTGAAGTTGGATTTTCTTGAAGTTCGGTTATAACTTTCCGCATATTGGCGTAGTGTGTTGTATTTCGTCCATGAGAGAAGAATGAATAGATGTGGCTATCAGATGCATCAGTTGGTGCTCAGGAATCCTTGATAAAGCATCTGCTGCCTTATTCTCCTTGCCACTCTTATACTCAATGATATAATCCAAGCCTTCCAACTTGGAGAACCATTTTCGTTGGAATGGGGTGACCACCTTGTGCTCCAGCAAGTACTTTAAACTCTGCTAGTCAGTCTTGATGACAAAAGGCATCATCATTAGATAATGGTGCCATTTTTTTTACTGCAAATACAATTGCCAGTAATTCTCTTTCATAAGCAGAAAGGCACAAATTCCTCTCTGAGAGTGCCTTGCTAATATAAGCAATTGGGTGGCCCTCCTGCATCAATACAGCGCCCAATCCAGTTCCTGAAGCATCAGTCTCAATGGTAAATTGCTTTTGAAAGTCTGGAAGAGCTAACACAGGAGGAGAAGTCATCACTTCCTTCAGTTTCTTGAAGGCTGCAGTAGCACCTTCATCCCACTTAAAAGCTTCTTTCTTAAGAAGGTTGGTGAGAGGTTTACAGATTTTACCATAGTCTTTGATGAATCTTCTGTAATAGCCAGTAAGCCCCAAGAAACCCCTCAATTGCTTGAGTGTTTTAGGTACAGGCCAATCCATGATTGCCTTAATTTTTTCAGGTTCTGTTCTTACACCTGCAACAGATATAATATGCCCCAAATAGACTACCTCAGTGAAACCAAATGAGCATTTTTTGAGGTTGCCCTTTAGAGAATTTTCTCTCATAGTATCTAGCACCATGCTCACATGTTGCAAGTGCTCTTCCCAAGTTGGGCTATACACCAATATATCATCAAAGAAAACTAAAACAAACTCCCTGAGATAAGGCTTAAAAACATAATTCATGAGTGCTTGAAAGGTAGAGGGAGCATTGGTTAGTCCAAATGGCATGACTAAGTATTCAAAATGCCCAAAGTGGGTCTTAAATGCAGTTTTATGAACATCATGAGGGTGCATTCGAATCTGATGGTAACCTGATTTCAAGTCAATCTTAGAAAAGTAAGATGTACCGGTTAATTCATCCAACAATTCTTCAATGATTGGTATAGGGAACTTGTCTTTGATTGTTGCCTTATTCAGAGCTCTATAATCCACACACATTCTCCACCCACCATCCTTCTTCTTCACTAGCACCACAGGGGCAGCATATGAGCTGTTACTGTCCCTAATAATGCCCTGCTCCTGCATTTCCTGCACTAATTCTTCAATGACATCCTTTTGGCCAGCAGGATATCTATAAGGCCTGATGTTGATTGCATTAGTGCCTTCCTTTAAAGGAATTCTATGGTCAAATTGATGTCTGGCAGGAGGGAGATCAGTTGGAGAAGAAAAAACTTCAGCATAATTCTCAAGTAATGCTCGCATATCATGATGTAATGAATCAGACCCTAATACTTCAACATTCTGTATTCTGATTTGCTCTTCCCAGGGTATTACCTGCAGCATAGAAAACTCACCATCCTTGCTCAGTAATTTGGAGAGTTGCACTGATTGAATACCTTTGAGTTTCCTTACAGTTGCACCTCTAAGCTTCACCTTCTGCCCTTCAGCCTTGAACTCCATCATCAAATTCTTGAAGTCCCATAATATTGGTCCCAGAGTAGAGAACCATTGTACTCCCAAAACCATATCACTACCACTTAATGGTAGAAGTAGGAAATCAGCCTTAAACTGATATCCTTGCATTTTCCATTCAAAATTCTTGACTATCTTATCACACTTCAGTTGCCCCACATCTGCTACCTTCACCCACATAGGTGGTACATTTTCCACCTTACAACTAAGTTTCAAAGCTGTAGGAGTATCAAGAAAGTTGTGGGTACTACCAGTGTCTAGCAGGGTGTGTATACATTTCTTTCTAACTAACCCTTTCATTCTCATAGTATGAAAGGTAGAATGACCATCTAAAGCTTGCAATGAAATCTGAGCACTCATTGTTTCTTCTATCATTCCTTCTGTGTTTTCCTGCTCCTCCTCCAATTCTTCATCTCTCCCTTCGATTTCAATATGATAGAGTCTAGGTTTCCTCCCTCTACAATTATGGCCTATCTCATACTTTTCATCACACCAAAAACAAAGGCCCTTGGACCTCTTCTCATTCATTTCAGCTGCTGTTAAGGTTCTTCTATTAAGGTAGGGTTTGTTTTGGCTCTGGGAGTTGTTTTGGGTAGTGTTTGGTGGTTGTCTTGGGGTGGTTAAAAGGGGTGGTAAGGGTCTGAGGGGGTTCTTTGTGGTTTTCCTGTCTTTTTGTGAGGCTTCCTGTAATTTATCAAGACAGTGAGCTTGCTGGATTGATGTAGGGTGAAACATTCTAACAGACAACTGAATTTATTCCTCCATTCCTCCTATGTAGCAACTTAGCAAGTGATCAGCAGACATATTTAGCCTACTAGCAATTCCATCAAAACTATCATGATAGTCTTGAATGGTTCTGGTCTGTTTGAGAGCCTTAAGCTCAGCCATGGGATCATCATACAAGCTACCAAATCTGTCAGTAATGGCCTGAACATATTGATATCCTCACTGAAGAGATGAGGACTGGTATTAATCACTCCAGTGATTATCCAAAAAGAAAGAAAGGAAATCACAAGGAAATGACTAATTTTAATATATTAACCAGAGAAATATAGAGGAAGAAGGAGCTTATTCACTCAGTGTATCTATTACATCACTTAGTCAGGCCTTTATAAGAAAACGGCTAATAACAACTAAATAACAAAATTGCTGAAATTAAGGAGTTTGTTACAGATATTATTCCCTTCTAGAATATTACTCTGTCCAGCTCATCATAGTTTGTTAGCTCCTGATTCATTCCCCTTCCTCAAGCACGTGCATTGCATACGCTTCCTCTTTCTCACTCACCACCTGCCTTGCACGAGTTCTTGTGCTAATGCCCATAACTGAACTCTTCTTCCCGGAAAAATGAATTCATCTCAACTAGTTGCGAAATCACCAATAATAAATCATATCAAAGCTACAAAATAGAAATCAAAGTTTCATATCATTTTTATAAACTGCAAATCGCAAAGAGACATACATTCAGCAATTTTCGCCCTTCCTGTGAGAGACCCAGCGATTCTACTGCACACCATTTTCCTAGAATATAATGAGAAGGTGATCTTCGGTTTCAAAAACCCCTTATTTTTCTTCTATTCGAGGGCCAAACTCTGCTTTGGTCCAACCAATAACTCTGATAGAATTGAGTAACAAAATCAATGTCAAGTTTTACATGTCGTACAGAAATAGATCTAAACAAATGAAATTAGAAATCCAATAAATCACTAATGTGTATGAAAATATCTAGAAACTAATAGATTAAATTGTAAATATAGAAATTAAACAAGATCTATAACCTAGGGTCTGAAAACGAGTAAAATTGGGTAATTGCAACTTGCAAGTCTCAATTAAAATCACACAAAAAATGAAAGAAGCAATTTATATCTATTAAGAGTTAAAAATTAACAAAGATTCATGTAAAAATGTAACCTGTGAGGAGAACAAGAGTAGAGGTGATCAAAGTTGGCCCGGCCCGACCCGGTCTGATTTGGGCGGGTTTTTGGCAGATTTTTCCGGCCCGAAATCGGGTTGGGCCCGGCCCAACCCGAAAATTTTTTTTTGACCAGTTTGGGAATGCGTTTTTATGCATTTTTAGTTGATTTTTTTGGCCCAACTCGAAAAGCCCGTCCGGCCCGACCACTTTGGGCGGGTTTACGCACAAAGTTTTCAGCCCGCAGTTTGGCCTGGCCCGAAAAAATGGGCAAAATTTTTTAGCCTTGGCCCGGCCCGCCCAATGATCACCTCTAAACAAGAGCAATGGCTATCGCAAATCGAATTTGAATGCAAACCATCAGAGCTGATAGAAAAACAATAATTTTCGGCATGATATATAAATTATTGTGATAGATTATGTGAAACGCGAGAAAGAGGATCTGAATTTGCACTCTAGGCCATGACTCCATGAATCTCTGTAAAGAACTTAGATCTAGTGAAGGAAAAATAAAGATAGCAGTTTTCGAGGTGTTCAGATATGAGGAGTGGGAGGGTTTCCTGATGTTGGGCGATTTTGTGAATGCGGTACAACTAATTAGGTTCACGTGCGGGCCACATGTTAGTGTCCAGACGCTTTTTGTAGTCTAAAATTACTTTCGACTGTAAAAAGCGTCGAGGAAACGCGAACACCATAATGAGCTGTTGACGCCCTTGCTTTGGCGTCGAGGCTATAGTGTCGAGAAAACACTAATTTTGTAGTATTGGTAGATATAGGCTAAGTCTAAAACTTAGCAGCTATCTTTGAGGCCAATGGCCGGATAACCTTTAAACCGTCTGCTTCAACATGAGCAGGCAACCGGCGATGCCCATTCGAGTGAATTCGTCGAAGAGAGCATCTCCCATTTGGGTGGTGCATTGTTCTATAAATCATAACTCAAGCGGCTTTAACCGACTGCCTAGGTTAAAGATAACTCACGGTCGTCTGAATAATCAATTGAGACCTAGATACAGTCATTCGTTGCTTCAAAGTAACACAAACGGTAACTGATATCTTGGTCAGATATAATTGGTTTTTGCCCAAAGGCACTACCGCCGGCTACAATCAAAATTAAGCAAGGCAAAAGCCTTAGCAGCGAAAACATAGCATGGTCATGACACCAACACCCGGCCAATGGCCGCCTACTATTATGCAACTGGCAAAGACTGATTACCCTAAGGGCTAAATCACACCCGGTTAATAGAGTAATCTAGGTTGGTCCCTAGCCGAAACCGTCTGCTATTCCAACTTAGAAAATAATTTGAGAAATATCTCTAAAGGTGGATAATGATTGTTCGTCTATTCATCCGGATGATTGATTGGACGGCTGTTTGCTTAGGGTGGGGCAATTACCAAGCAAACAACCATCTAGGGGCAGAATAAGCCAATGCATCCATTAATCCGCATGCGTTAAGTTACTTTGCAAAAAGATTTGTGCATGCATGCCAGAAAATTGAAAAATTGAAGCAAATATCAAAGGCAAATATAGGCAAAACCGACTCAGTCGGCAAATTTCATTAAAAAGTAATTGTCAACCGCAACTACGTCCGGGGAGGAAATAGAATACACAAAATACACGGCACGCAGGCCGGAAATAAAAATTAAGTTCACTGCAGCTAGGGAGGTGGAGACGTCTGACCCTGGCAGGATGGAGGAGCATCCTGAGTTTGCTGAGGTTGGGCTTGATTAGCATCAACCAGCGTTTGTTCTTCCGCCTGCTCCTCATCCTGATCTTCAATGCCAGCCCATTCCTCGAAGGGAGCCGGCTTCTCAAGGCCAAGAGCCTGAGCGTACACCTTGGTGGCATACTTGAACCGCAGCTTAAAGAACTCCCATTCGTAGTCCGGGTGGACGAGGGACCAGGCCATCTTCATAGGAGCCCCGCAGTCTTGCTCGTTTCCAGAAACCATTTGGTCTTGCTCGGCCGCCAGCTTAGCCTTGTGGTCGGCCTGCGTCTAGGACAACTCGTTCTTTAGCCGGGAGATGTCTGCCCTCAGCTGGGTGTTCTCCTTATCAGCATCCTCCAATGCTTTGACATCGGACTGGAGGTTTTTTGCTTACAGCTCAAAGTCAACCGCCTTCTTGTTGGCCATCTCCACAGCCGTAGTGAGCTCCTTGATAAGCTCCTCCTGCTTCATCTCTCGGCTTTTAGTTTTAATTTCATACATTAGGGTGTTGTATTAAGTAACATCAATGAGATCAACCGCCCGCTTATTGGCGTCCCTTAGCTCCTCCTACTTCTTCCTCAAGGGAACCTTGAGGCCGTTTACCCTCAGCATCACCTGCAACATCAGCCAAAAAAGGGTTAGTCTCTCAATTATTATACAACAGGAAAAAAGGTAAAAAAAATGCATTCTATATGCCAGGCGGTGGTGAGCCAATTTGGCTTCAATACCCCAACCGGCAAATTACCTCAGCAAGCTGGGCATTGAGGCGATCAATGTTGACCTGATGCACACCCGGCACCGCCTCCTTCTCGGAACGTGTGAGGGTCCTCAGCATCCTCTTTGCGTATTGTTGGAGGTCAGGCCAACGGGAAGCGGCATCTGCACCAATAGAGTCATTTGTTAAGTAACGAGCATAGGCGGCACCTATATTCTGCCAGTTGTTGGAGAAATCCCCTGATTGGGTAGCTTGGGACTTGACTCGTACAGGCCCAAGCGGCCAGGGGGGATCAAAGGTGAAAGTCATACCTTCATTTTCAGGATAAGGGGTCACCCTACCCCCAGTCGCATTGGATCTGGTTGTTGCAGCAGGCTGCCAGCTCGAGGACGTTTCAGCCTGCTGAGGTTGGCCTGTCAGATACAGGCGGGCTTCCAGAAGATGGGGGGCAGCAGGAACCCTCCTTGCCTTGGAAGGAGCCTGGGAGGGTTCCTCAGCAGGTCTTTTTAATATTTTTGCAATGGAGCGAGGAACATCCTTGATCCCTGCCTGAAAAAGAGAAACAGAACAATCGGTTAATATCTGAGTTGACATCAAAACTATACAGACGGTAAGAAGGACTCAACCGGAGCTTACCCCATCGTCCTTGGCCGCCATTTGAGCCCTTCTCTTTTCTAATTGATCCTTTTGGATCTTGGCAGCAGACTTGGTCGGTGTCTTCTCATGTGGCACCATTTCTAGTCCTTTTTCTGCAAAAAGAAAATCAATATCAAATACAACTTAGAATATTTAGACGCCATAAAAGAGCCAGTTAACTCCTCTACATACGTCTGATGAAAAATGTGCTAAGGCCACATGTGGAGTGGAAAGCCTTAATCTTAAGCCACTCCGGATGGGGTACCCAATTCTTGGGTACAATAACCTCGGACCCGTCATCTAGGGGCATGGTTGTTTTCTTAAACAGCTCCGCCTCTATTAGTTGTGTATGGTATATGCCTCCTCCGGGATGCGAGGAAGGGCACACTTCTTTCCTAGAAGAGTCGAATCCCTTTTATAGTGCCGAAGATGACGGTTCAGGCGAAGAGAAGGAGAGGAGACTAAGTAAAACTTGCTCTTCCAACTTTTCCATTTTGACGGTTTGTCGAGCGTCATCATATATTCCGGGTGAGTGGTCAAAGTATACCACGCCCGCTAACCGCCTGGGGCACGACTAAGTTAGTGCATATGTGCAAACGCCTCCCAGCTAGGCATTACATTTTGAATCTCGCAGGCAGCAGTATATCCTAAAATGTTCGCCCAAGAATTGGATGTTAACTGCCAAACGCCCAAATCATAGCCTCTCAATATAGCTCTGATGGCGTTGTGAAGAGGGAACCCGAGGCCGACTTTAAATGCCGCCTCATAACAGCCAAATAGTTATCGGCGTGATCAATGTCGTCATCCCAGACAACGGTTGCCTCTGTAGGCGGTACTAATACCTCCCACCTATCCCCAACCGGGCACTTCTTAATAAAGCCGGGGAAGGTGGCATTAAGGATAGCGATGTCCCTGGCGGACATGCTCGCTTCAATAGGGTTATTGATGGAGGGCCATTTGTATGCCTCCTCATCCTCCCAAAAGGCATCCGGTTCTAAGGATGTTGACTCCTCAGAGTTTGATTGCTAGAAGGTATCGTCACGCCTACGTCCTCAAACTCCTCCAAAATATTGTCACTGGGTGTGCTGGGTGGCTGGGTGCACCCAGAGGGTCAAAATATTCTATATCAGCCGGCACTTCTGCGGAACCGTCTGATCTGGTGTCGGGGTCAACAATCGTCTGCTTCGTCCCAACCATCCTTTGCTGCACATGCACAACGACGGTCGGATTCGTGCACTACAAGAAATAGGTCGTTTTCCGACATAATTGTTCCAACGGACGAAATTTCCGTCGGAAATTTTAAATTTTCCGACGGAATTTGAGTCTGTCAGAAAATTCCGCCGGAAAAGGTTTGTTGAGACGGAAAATCCCTCGGAATATTTCCGACGGATTTTTTTTTCCGTCAAGAATTACTTATTCTGTCGGAAGCTGTAAATACCAAGGGATAAAAATCTGTCGAAAATAATAAATTTCTGAATGATTTAAAATCCGTAGGAAATTTCCGACGGATTTTACACATTTTCCGACGGAATTCTAGCATTTGAAAAAAAAATTAAAAAAAAAAACTAAACCCTAAAAAAGTCCCCAGCCCTTTTCTCTCTCCTTTCCTCCTCCCTCTCCGCCTCTCTTTCTCTCTCCTCTCCTCTCTTCTCTTCTTCTCTTTCTCTCTCCTCTCCTCTCTTCTTTCCCCTTCTGTTTTTTTCATTTTCCTTCTCTTCATTCTCCGTTCTTTCCCCTTTCCTCGTTCTTTCCCCTTCGATTTCCTTCTTCTCTCCTCTTCTTGGATCTCCTCCTTCTCTCCTCTTCTTTCCCCTTTTTTGACCACTCTAATGGCGACACAACAACGACAACAACCACACCACCGCGCTACGACAACTACAACAACCACACCAGCAGCAACGACACCACTGCAACGACAACGACACCAGCACGCAGCAACGACAACAACAACATTTAGATCTAGTTTTTTTTAAAAACAATTCTAATTATAATTAATTTTTGATATAATTGTAATTTTTTTTTATTAATTTCAGAAGATAATTGTATATTTTATTTATATTGTTCGATTTCAATTGGTTTTGTTTATTTTTTTCGTTTTTTTGGTTTGGATCTGGGTTTGGTTTATTCGGATCGATTTGGTTTGTACGAATTGGTTGTTCTGGATTTTTTTGCGTTTTTTCAAATTTTTTTCTTTTTTTCTCGGTGGGTGGGTTAGGGGGTGGGTCAGGTGGTCTGGGTGGGTGTGGTGGTGGTGGTTTTTTCTGGGCAGGTATGGTGAGTGAAGTACGGTGGGGTGGGTGGGTGTGGGTGGGTGGGTGGTCTGGGGGTTGTTCTGGGCAGGTGGGGTGGGGTGGGTGGGGGTGGTCTGGGTGGGTATGAGTGGGGGTTGTTCTGGGCAGGGTGGGGTGAGCGTGGGGTGGTCTGGGTGGGTGTGGGTGGGGGTTGGTTCTAGGCAGGTTAGGTGGGTGTGGTTGGGGTGGGTGGGGGTGGGGGTTTTTCTGGGCAGGGTGGGGCTTTTTTTTTAGACTTTTTCGTCGGAATATACCTTTTCTGACGGAAAATTCCGTCGAAATATTCCTCTTCCAACGAAAATTTCCGTCGGAAACCTCTCCACCTCCGACGGAAATTTCCGTCGGAACATTGCGACGGATTTTCAAATAAAGTCAAAAAAAGCGCCGACATAAATAAATCCGTCGGAAATTCCGCCGCAAACTAGCCTTCCGACGGAATTTCCGTCGGAAAAGGTCAAAATCCTACAAAGTTGTTTACAACAGACAGTTTCCGTCGGAAGGCTTGTTTCCGACGGAATTTTCGTTGTTTCCGACGGATTTTTTCAGTCGGAATCAAGCTGTTTTCTTGTAGTGGTGGAAGAGAAAGGGTGGTTCAAACACCCCCAGACGGCATCCCCAGTCCTAGACTCAGCCGTATCAGGAGACTGGCTGACAACTGTCCTAGGCCGTGCCGTGTGTGTGTTGGGTGAGTCCATTATTCTTTACAAAGTATACAACCAGAAAAGCTCAAAAGAGTTGCAAAGGGTAGAGACGGTAGCTTGAAGAAGCTTTAAAAGTGGAGAAGGTTGACTAGCTGAATCAGCAGCCGGAAATATGTCAATTGCTTGCTAAATACCCAGACGGTTGCCTGGATGTACCCTCTTTGAAAGCAATCAAAGATTGTTGAGGAACCCAGGCGTTTCTCTGAAGCCTTGCTTAATGATACCCCAGACGGTTGACCGGATGTGAGTGTATTGGAAGCAGAAGGAAGCAATTAAAGTATGCTCAAACGGTTCTAATAAGCTTAGAGTGATGGTTTCCCCAGGCGGTAGCCGCTTGAGACAAGAAGAAACAAGCGGTTATGAAAGGAATGGCAGCCGGTCTCACAACTCTCTTTCTTCTCTCTCAGAAAATTTCTCAAAATGTGAAGTGAGGAAAATGAGGGGGGTGGACTTATACTTATAGAGGAAATCCCCCAGAAGCTGAACCATTGCCTCAAAAAAAAAAAAATAAGAGACAGAAGGAGGCGAATCGTCACCTTCTCAGATGGTGACACCTGTCACAGGTGCCACATGACAAGTCACGTCACACCTGTGAGGGGAAAATGTTTAGGGTTAAAATACCCCGGTCCACGTGGACCAATAGCATGCTGACACATGTTACCCTCAGAAAGCATCTGAAAGAACCAATCCTCTGACAACACGTGGCAGTCCAGGCCAAGTCATGAAAGGGGAGTTGATCCTCAAACCCTATAAATAGGGAGAGATCCCCATTTATTGCACATTTAGAAATATCCACGCAAATCAGAGCAATATTAATTGCAAATATTCTCTCTTGGAATCCGAGAGAAACTCTTTACATTCCGCACTTTAAACTCTGTCCGTACACATACTCACTTGATCGTCGGAAGCAAAACTCCACCCAATCGGAGTTTCCGTGGTTTTGCAGGTACAGACGGTCAGCATCCATTCTTGGAATTGTAACTCTCCCGATGGACTCCAAAAACCCCAAAACAACTTCTGAGCTAGATTTTGCTTACATTTCCAAATTATATCCTACCCTCTCAGCCTAGCCTCATTGTATGCTTAACAAGTCTTTCTAATCTTTGTACATGAGAGTTTTGAAAACCTTTGAACTTAGGTGTTCTGAGTTGTATAACCTCGTCCTTATGGCAGCCGCCAACCTTAGTCTTTTGCTTCTTTTTATAAAGATCAAATTCAAGCATAATTCTAATTGGTTTAAGAAGAAGTTAAACAAGTCGAGGGAGTTTAAAGGGAGTATTGTTATGCATAAACAATTGCATAACGAGGGATAAGGGAATGATTACATGTAGTGTATATTCTAACTTTAGAGTAGTACCATTGAGTGATCAATAATACCATTAGGTGATCAAATAGTACCATTGAATATTCAGTTGTACTATGTATGTAGTGGTACTATATATGCATTCAGTGGTACTAATTACATGCATATATAGTATCAGTAAACAACCAATGATATTATATAAGCTTTCAGTGTTACAATTAAAAGTGGTTACACTCACCTTTCTCTCTCCCTCAGTCCCCCTTTCTCTCTTTTCCATGTAATTTTTTTATATTTTAGTATTTATTATGCATTTGCAAATACATAACAATACTATATTAGTATTTCCTCAAACAAATCATGACAAATAGCACAAGGATTAACATTTAAGAGAGTTTCAGCCAAACACAATTCTTTTCTTTTTGGCATGGCAGCATATATCTGTTGCAATTGAACACGTCAGTAGTTTTTTCGCACAGAACAGCAACTGGTATACTTTGTCAAATTACAAGTAACAGTTCATACACATGGCAAGCTCAAATGACCAAATAACAAACCTGATCCACTGATTTTATTCATGCAATGGGTTTGATCTATTCGACTTAAAGAAATAGGGGCTATGAGGAATCAAACTCCCATCAAATGGGGGAGATCGGAGATGGAGGGACTAACCATCCCTCCATCTCCTCGTCCCTCAGGTCAAAACTTATTATGTCCATATGAAGTTACATTAAGAACCCCACGAGAACCAAGTGTGCGTCACATAGTCAACAGACAACACCATTTGTCAATCATAATGTTTGTATTAGTAAGTCCAATGGACAAACATATTAGTAGATCATATTTACAGTTCAACCAACAAAAATATCAGGACAAACAACAGACCCTACACTAGTACACCAAAATTTTAACCATCCCCGCCAATTTTCCAAAACCCTATCATTGTACTCCATATGTGTGAGTCTGATATCTCATCCACCACTCCAAAAGATATTAAACACACCCTCTTCAAAGCTGCAGCAATGCAACAAAGCTACAGTCTCAGTACTAGCATCATTCAAGATTCAACATACACCAACTCAAGTGAAAAATGTTGAGCTGAAGGAAAGCTCAACCAGTCCAAGTACTAGCGTCGTTTACCATACAATAACTGGAGTGAAAAATGTTGAGCTTAGAACGGAACAGTGAAGGGCAATGCATATACTTCTGCATTGGCCAAGTAATGGGCCCGTGGCTGCATTACAGCAGAGGCCGAGCAAGGAAGATTGTCAACCTGGCTTGGAGCATCATTACTGGCTCTCAATCTTTTGGCTGATCTGTCTTCATCCTTCTTACCAAAAAGCCAGTCTTCGTCATCTTCTTCAACCATTTCTAGAGCAGGTGGCACCCAATCCACAAACAATTGCTTAAACGTTGATTCTTTTTTCTGCATCCTTCTGTCATGAGATGATAGTTTCTCCAATGTGTTGACCTTGTCAAGCAATGGAAGAATACCCTTCTGGGATACTTCCGATTTCAAACCAGAGACTTCTGCTGAAACTCGTTGTAAAGTAGCAGTACTAGTGGAAGTAGAACAGGGAAGTAGACCTTGAGCTTCTGAGACTACATCTTTCTGTCTGAGGGATGTGTCTTGCGTTGCACCGCTGTCACAAGGCCACACTTGGCTGAGTAATAAGACAGGGTCTTCTCTTGCCTGTGGGAGCTGACTAACTTCTTGCCCTTTGCTTCCTGATGTACTAGGTTCATCTCTCTTTTGAGATGATGATGACAACCGAATTCTAATTATGTTTCCTGCAAATTTGTCAAAGCAATGTAATTAGCACAAATTTCAAGTGACAAATAAATGACCAATACAAACTACCCCAATATGAAGGGGTATACTCACCATTGCTCTGAATGCCACTAGGAGATGGCATTGACCTTTTTCTCTTGCCACTGTTTCCAGTGCTATCAGAAGAGCAAGGTGCATTCTGAGTGTCAATGGGCTGGCCATGTTCTTCAGTAACACTACTCCTCTCCAGCAGTTCAGCATTTGTCTTCTGCAACTTCCCATTAGATTCGACCAGCACATTTTCGGGTTTAGTTAATTTATCAACAAAATCTTGCTTCCCGCTTTCAGCAGCAGGGTCACTGGCCTTAGCCCTCTTCTCTCTCTTCTTTTCTTTCTTTTCTTTCTTCTCTTTCTTCTCTTTCTTCCGTTCTTCTTTGCTTTTCTTGTCCTTCTTCTTGTCTTCTCTGTCTCTCTTCTTCTCTTTTTTATCTTCTTTGCCTTTCTTCTTATCTGAAGATGATTTGGACTTTTTCCTTTCTGAAATGACCTTCTCTAGTTCCTTGTTCGCATTTGCCTTCTCCTTTTCTTTTTGGAGCTTTAAAAGCACCAGAGTAGAAATTCAGACCATATAATGGCAGCAAGCCAATAAAACAAGCATAACCAGAATGGAAAGATTCACAATCCATTCCTAGGCAACAACTTATCCGAAACCGAAAGCATGCAATGCGCAACCAAAACCACATTGTCTTTAAACTAGACAAGTTTCAAGTCCATATGCATATAAGCACGGGTCAAGAAAATCAAGGGTATCCTGGGAAACATGATTTTTCTAATTCTAGTGCCGCAACACACAAAATGCCAGCACCCAAAAACAAACCCAACACCGAACATAAATGTTCATCACTGCACAGAACACAGAATACACAAAGCAACCATTCACATCCAAAAATCCAAAAACCATTTTAAGTCAAAAATCCATTACAATAAGTATCAAACATACCCAAAAACAAGTTTTAAAACCCATTCAATTCTACACACATAGTTCAGTTTAAAAACATACTTTAATCAGCAGAACCTTAAAATTTTCTGAAAACAATTTTCATGGTTATAAAAAAACATTGGTTTATTTCTTTAAAACAAATTCAATTGATTAATAAGATGAATGTCATGAATCTACTCATAGAGTGACACTTAAGTGCAAATTCAGTATTGTTTATTTATAAAAGAGTTAAACCCAAATCAGAATAAGTTTAAACTAGAGTTTAATCCCAAATAAGTATCTTAAATTAAAAACAGTGTTAAAATTCCAAATCAGTATCTTCAATTAAAAAGTGTTTAATCCCAAATCAGAATTATTAGTACCTTCTATAAAAACCAGTACTTAATCCCAAAATACTTTGATACAGTAATCAGAATTTACACTATTTGCCATCAAACCCTAAAAAACTTAATCCTCAAAAGTATAGGGATAATCAATAAACCCAAGTTAATCGTTTCATACCTCAACATTCGGCTCAATAAACCCAAAGATTCAGACTACTTCACCTCAATATTGTACATTGCAAAAAAATTGTCTATCGGACCGATTCGATTATATATACATACACGATCTATCTAATGCGAATTGCAATTTTTACAAAAACAATACAAAAAAGAACAATTTGTACCCTTTTCTGTTTCTTTTCTAAAACAAAATACAATTTACATCTGAAATTTTCGATAATTTCTTTACAAATATACATACATATATACAAATAATTCATCACAAATTTAACACATGTCGAGCATGTCATCATGATCATGATACTTTTTGATAAACAAAACTACACAAAATTTTGATTTATTTTTCAAAATTTGGGTGTTTTTGGGGCTCAACAAACCTTAATCGATAAGATCAAGGCCTCGTGGCTTGAGCACTTCCCAGCATACCCAGGTGGCGGGTATGGATAACATCGAGCCATCTTCCCCAACAATACCAATTACAAACTACAACACCCAAAATCCAAATTAAAACCCGTCTTTTTTTTCCTTTGATTTTCCTTTTCTCTCTCAAATCAAAGTACGATTCGAATCGAAGAAACCCTAAAAATAATTCTTCGCTGAAAAATCGACAGATCTGTGAATTCTAGATCCTATCAATTGAAGATCTGGAGATTATAGATCGCTTGGCGGTGTTACGATTGAATTGGAAAACAAAAAATTAGAAAGCGAATTGAATTTGAAACCCTAGGGTTTGTTCGTCGTCGGCGGAAGAAGAGAGAGAAAGAGAAACTCCTCAAGGAATCTTATGAGAGGAGGAGATCAAATGTGAGATATGAAGGAAGGAACCCTTATTTATAGCCTAACTTTTAGACTTTTAGGTGTTTACGCGTTCGTTTTTTATGATTTGTCTGTTTTGCCCTTATTCTTTGTTTTTATTTTCGTTTCTTTGTTTTGGTTGCGTGTAAAGGTTGATGTCTAATGTTGTAATTACATGTCTATATTTTTAATTTTAATATTTGTGTAGCTTGGAAAGATTTGGGTTGGGCCTTATTATTGTGGTGTCTGAGTCTGACCTTAATCTGTTGAACCCTACCCAATATTGTTGCCTTAGAACATCCACAATGATTATGCATAAGAACCTACTAGCAATTTTTAAATAGTAGTAATTGCTAGCTCTATGCTAGTCATTGTGGAGCTATAATCTCTAGAGATATGTAATTTCACTCCACCCAATACTATTATATTTATTTATTTAATATATATTGTGTATTTGTTAAAATATTTATTTATTTATTATATGTCATTATGTGGGACATAATAAAATTATAAAAAAAGTAGTTTGTCATTGTAGAGGTTGTAGTTTAAATCATTTAATTTGAAAAATAATGATGTGGCAATCCTTAGCAGCTAGCCATTGTGGATGCTTGTCTACTACGTATAATTAATGGATTGTGTGGAACCAAAAAACTTTGGAAATTTATTGTCAACTATTATTTCCAAACAAAAAAAACAAAAAGGTTTTTTTAAGGTAATAAAAAAAATTTATACAATATTATGTACTCCGTATATTTCTTGAGATTTCTTGATCTCTATATTTGAGATATCTATTACAAAGTAAATTTATGTTTTTCACATAAAAATTAGGAAAAGATACCCCTTTTTTTAACTTATAATCTAAATTTTTTTTATTATTTGATTAATACTATTATCTTATTTGTTATTTTCGAATTAAAAAAAAAAACTTGAATATCTTGAATAAATTGCCATTAGAAGAAGAAGAAAAAAAAAACAATCTTTGGCCGATTATCCATTAATAAAACAACATTTTGATTAACCTACAACCACCTTTGAAGGTATCTACTTTAAATAGAATAAAATTCATGTAACTTGTTAACCAGATAATTTATTTTTATACATTTTATTTAAAACATTGATTTAACATTTTAAAAAAAAAAACCTCAAACCCTTTCTTCTCCTCCCTCTTCCACCACAGCCACCTTATGGCTACACTTACCTTCGAACACCCCACCTCTAAGTAACCTCTTGCATCATAACAGGTAGCCCTCACACTCTAACAATAACAATTAACGCAACGACATTGACCAACAACACTCCCTCTTTAGAGGTAATCAAAAATTCAGGCAGCGGGCCAAGCTTTAACATCAAATGTCATGCTCAAACCCGCAAAAAGTGGTAGGCTTGTCGGGCCAAACGAGCTTTTCGGGCCGAGTTTGAGTTTTTTAACTTTATAAAGTGTTTTTTTCGCTTGCGCCGCCCTATTTTCTGACCGGATCGGACCGAGCTAGTGGATTAGGCCATAGCTGATCACCTCTACCCCTCGTGAAGGTAATCACAACAACCTTATTAGTTAGGTTGATGGGGTTGGAATATGATGGGTTGGGTTGGTTTCCGATTGTGGGGGTCAATAATCAGGTGGGTTTAGGTGGTTTTCAAGCGATGAAGGTGGTTTTAGGGTTAGCCAACTTTAGTTTATTTACATTTTGTAGGACTTTAGGTACTATAAGCAAAACTGCATGAATCATATTCATAAGCGCCTAAACAGGATCTACAAGCATAACACATAAAGAACACATAATTGAACCTTTGAAGTGTGATTCCACGAGTGATCGAGCAAGAACAATGAGGAGATCTAGAATCCCAAATGTGATTCCTCTACTTGGTCCACGGGCACAAATTGAACCTCCACTAATGCTAGTTAGTTGCGATTGAACCCTTCAATCAACCTTTTACGGAGAGGAGAGGAGACAAACGAGCCACGAACCACCACCACCACCATGCGTCCACTGTGCGCCGGTGTCTGTACCGTACGGACAAGGGGGAGGAAGAGAGAGGCGTGTGAGAGAAAACGGGGTTGGGAGTTGGTTGCTTGATTCACAATTCACTACTTAGGTTAATTGTGACTTGTATATCAACCCTAGGCATGACCTCTATTTATATATCACATATATAATTAGAGTTCATGTGAAGCCCAAACTCCTAACCCAATTGTAACTACACTAGGCCTACTCCTTACATGGCTTGTCATTACCTCATGAGGCCTATTAATGGGCTTCATACTTGTTCTATCCAATACCCTTGTGTATGACCTCATAGGATCCATTCTATTGGGCTTTGGGATTATTTGACTAGTCCAAAGATCATTTACCATATCTAGCAACAGACAATGACGACCCAAAAGAATGAACTAATTATCTCTTTAATAGTGATCCTTGATATATCTAGTAATTGCACTTGATGAAGACATAAATCCTTCAATCTCCCACTTGTCTAAGACAAGTGTGCAATATTCAAATTCCTTAAGTCAATGTGTGTCAATTTGATAATATGATTGCATCTCATGTCGTAATCATATTAATCTACAAATATTTTCTTGAAAATTGAGTTAGAATTCCAAAACAAATGATTACTAGGTAATCCATTTGAGCACGGCCATGCATTTTCAGAATTCTCTCTCTTCAAGGGGCCATGACACATTCCTAATTAAATAGGTAGACTCAATCCAACATTGTGGCAACCAAAGCTCCCACTTAACTTTTGAAGTAACCAGGAAACACCTTTTATAGTCCCCTTTTACGGAATGACGTTTGGGTGTACCACAGTTAAATCAATCATTGAATGAAATCAATGTTCCACTCATGTCAAAGGAATCCACTAATATATCCGAAAGCTCTATACTTGAACTTCAAAGTAGGTCAATAGTTCAATCATGCATCATTCATGCATATCCATGTCATTGACCGAGCATCTCTATGCCCCTATAGCTAAACCTGGGCATCGTGTCGTGTCGGGCCGCCGCGGGCCGTGCCTAGCGGGCCACAGTCACCGGCGTGCCCAGGTTTTTGTGCCGTGTTGTGCCGGCCAATTTCAAAGGCCAGCCCACGGCCTGGCACGGCCCTCGTGCCTGGCGGGCTCGTGCCGTGCCGGCCTTCGTGCTGGCCTAGCGGGCTGGCTGGCGGGTTGGCCTAGTAAAATTTGTTTTTTTTTTATTTATTTATTTTTAGTTAACGGTTAATAACTTATAAATTATAAAATTTTAATTATAACTTATAAGTTATAATTTTATAACCTATAATTTATAAAATTATAATTATAACTTATAAGTTATAAATTTATAAGTTTATAACTTATAAGTTATAAAATTATAATTATAAGTTATAAGTTATAAAATTATAAGTTATAAAATAAATTAAGTTGAATATTTATGTTTTATTACCTATAAATTTATATATTTAGTTTATACTATTACTTTAAAATTTAATGTTTATGATTTATTAAATATTTTTTTGTATTGTTAATTGGTATAATTTTTTTTTATATATTAATTTACAAATTATAACAAAACGGGGAAAAAAAGGCAAATTGGACTTTGGATGTGAATAATGCATACTTCATATTATTATTACTTGAGTTGAGAAAATTGTACAATGATAACAATGAAAAAAATCGTACAATGATGGTATTAAACAAAAATTGGATAATGATAATATTGATAAACGATAATGATTAAAATCGTACAATATACAAAAAATGTCTATTCTTCTTCTTCTTGTTGCTCGTCTTCGTCTTTGGCTTCGGCTTCATCGGCTAGTTGGATAGATTGGGAACTAGCCGAACCCGAACGGTCGGAAGCGGAGGTTCCTTCATCGTTGTCGTTGTCCTCGTAAGAACGGTCTTGTGAGCGATTTTCCGCATCCAACCAACCTTTGAAACACACGCACATTTCTAGTGTTTCGGGTTTTAGACTTGTTCTTCTATCGTCCAGAACCCTTTCGGATGCGCTGAAATCTTGTTCGGAGGCAACATAGGAGACTTGGATACCAAGAATGTCTCGTGCCATTGCCACCAAAGTTGGATGCTTCCCGCTTTATCTCATCGTTGTCCATGTCTTTGGTGAAGTCGTAACTCACGTACATCTGCAACTCCGAGACGTCGCTTTGCGTTCTTCTGATTGATGAATCACCTGAAAACCTTGAAATCAAGTTAGTATCTTGTGAAAATAAATGTTTGGCCTTCTAACTTACATTTTTTGGATGGTTGGGAAGGGCCTGAGCGAGGAACTGTGCCATATTTGATTTCATAAACTCTATATAAATAAAAAAAACTGATCCTTCACATGAGTCTTATAGGTTTCTACATCATCGTCAAGATTCATGCATTGAAAATAAATGTCAACTAACATAAATGTGTTTTCATACTTTTGCCTAGGATCTAATAGGATGCAAAAATATAAATCAAAGGAATTTCACTGTAATATTTACGCCACTTTGTTTCCATTGCTGGAAGATACTGATCATAATCACTTTGACTGCGATGATCAGCGAAAAGTTGGGCAAGTAAACATGCATTAGAAAGAAAGTTTTGAGCACAAGGATTGTAAACAGAAGAAAAACAAAACGTCATGTTATATAATAACTGTAAAAATTGCATATATCTTTCACAGTTATACCAATCATCATCATATAAAGCAATTTGTGGAAATTTTTGGTTGTAAAATATTGTTAACGGATTCTTGTACTCAATTTTGCCTTGGTTAACATGTCATAGGTGGAATTCCACTTAGTTGGGCAATCGGTTTTAATTTTTATTGCCCTTATCTTTTGTTGTTTTAGAAAACTCTTCCATTCTTGGTATCTCATGTTTGAGCTATTAATAGACATAATAGCATCTCTGATTTTGTTGTAGTATGGGCCAATTGCCCGAACTCCATCCTGTACACATAAGTTAAGTACATGGCAAACACATCTAGTATGAAGAGCATCACCGTCTAATATTACATCGGTTAAGTTTTGTTTGACAAGATTAGCTGTGTATGTCATAGAGGTTGCATTGTCAAAAGTCATAGACATCATTTTATCTCGAAGGTTGTATTCGTTTATTGCTTCCATTAAATGGTGAGCAATGTTAATGCTGGTGTGTGGGTATTCCAGCATTTTGAAATGTATTATTCTTTTTTGTAACAACCATTGATCATCTATCCAATGGCAAGTCATACATAAATAGTGATATTTATAACCACTATCCCAAGAATCGGCTGTCAAAGACACTCTACAGTTAAGGTTACTCAATTCGGCTTGTAACCAGACTTTGTACTCTAGGAAATTTTTCATTGCGGCGGAACGAACGGTTTTCCTAGAGATTCTTTTATGTTGGGGTTGTAGTGCTTTGTTAATGTAGGTGTTAAATGGGTCACTTTACGAGAAAAGAAAAGGTTGTTCGGCGTGTACTATCATTTTTCCTATTTCATCCCTATCCCTCTCATAGTTGTAGGTGAAGCCGTGTGGATGGTACTGGGAAATTTTTGGCTGGGTTGGATCACTAGCTGGTTTTGCACAAGTTCTCATGTTCCTAGTTAAGTGTCCCGTCCCGGATTTGGATAGTGCCGAGAATACAATAGTACATGTTTTACATTTTGCATGTGTTTGTTGGGGTTTATTTAGGAGGAAATGACGCCATACCTTACTCTTTTAGTTTTTCAAAAGTACCATCTCACTTTCGGTTAACCATTCATGATGTGTGTTTGGGTTAGTAGTAGTAGAAGGGATAGAACCGGAGGCATTTTGGGTATCTTCTTGGCTACTTTGGCTAGAATAATAGTTTTGTTGATCACCAAAATAATTAGGTGGGAATTGACCGAATTGTGGGAATTGTTGTGGTGGTGGAAATTGGTTTAGTGGTGGAAATCCCGACATATTATAGGGTTGAAAACCGGAAGATCCGGAAGTACCATCGTGCCTAAATGGCTCATAGCCCGAGGGGAAGTAACTGGGGTCATTGGTTGGACTCGAAATTTGGGGGCTCGTCGTATTAGGTGATTCCCTAGAACTACTACCACGGCCAAGTCGGCCTTTCCCCCCCCTAAATGATGGGTTGTTCGATGCCATAATTAACTTTTAGATTTTTAATAAACACTTATTAACAATAAGAATAATTAATAACAACAATTTTAACAATAAAAATAACAATAATAATAATTAATAACAACAATTATGACAATAACAATAACAACAATAAAAAATAATAACAATAATTGTAACAATAATAATAATTAATAACAACAATTAACAACAATAATAATTAAACAAGATTATTCTAATAATAACAATAAAAACAATAATAAATTAAAGATTAGTTTAGATATTACAACCGTGCTTCAACGCTCCACTAATTACGATTACGAACTTTTTAATTTTTTCCGATATTAAGAAAATAATTAGAGAATTTAAGAGAATTATTAGAGAATATAAGAGATTAAGGATTATTAGAGAATATAAGAGATTAGAAGAAGAGATTGTGATTTTGTGATTTAGGAAGTGAATGGAGGTGGGTATTTATAGAAATTTTGGGGAGCAAATTGGCTAAAATACAACCGTGAACTAGTCGTTAATGGCTGTTTTTAAAACGGTAATATTACCATTATTAACAGCAGACACGCGGTCCGTGCCGGGCCGGCACGAACTTCGTGACTAGTGGGCCGTGCTGCACACCGTGCCACGGCCGTGCTCGTGTCGGGCCGTGCCTGGAAAACCAGGATCGTGTCCGTGGCACGAAATTCGGTGGTCGTGTCAGGCTGAGCCATGTTGCGTCGAACGGCGGGCCGTGCCGGGCGGAACGCGGGCCACCCCGGCCCGTGCCCAGCTTTACCTATAGCCCATGAAACTGCGCTATCCAATCAATCTTACATGCTAGTCCATTTATTGAAATCATGTATGTCCAATTTAATGATTTCGAACTAGGAACTTAAATAATGTATGAATTTAGTTCACCTGTGGGGTTTCATTCACCAAGTTATCAACTTGATGATCCCATCAATTCACAATTATTTTGGACATTTTATTTAATATCAAAGACCATAATTAAATAAGAGAAATAATAAATTTCTAATTAAACATAATTCTGCTAGTTAATGTATTACTTGTGTGATATGCTTTCTCAAAACATATACAACTTAAATTACATAACTTGCTTCAATCCAATAACCTTAGTATGACTCTCATACCTTGGCCATGGAAGGGGTTTAGTTAGTAAAATTCATGAGACATTCTCATGAATATGATTGCAACTTCTAAATTTTATAATAATCTTCATCTCCATACATAAAGAATTTTCCTTCGTCCTTCCGCAAGGAATTAGGAATTTCTAAATTGTATTCCAACGTTAAATTGATTTTTCGATTGAAATCTATCACCACATATTCTCAAAACATGTGAATCAAATAGACGAGTATAGTCCATGACATGCATGATGCATCCTTTGCATTAATTTCACCAACCTTTCTCAAAGCATTGAATCTGGTTAGGTAATGTGCCATGTTATATGGATTGAAACTCTTTTTAATATAATGTTGAACCTCATAAAAATCTTATCAATATAAGCTTCTCAACTAAGCTCAAACATCCTTCAAAACCTATCTCTATAGATCTTGAATCCCAAATTTACTCATCTTCCTCTTCAAGGTTTTTCATACAAAATTCATTGGCCATCCCTTGACCCTTGAAGCAATGAATAATCATTCTTTGTACTAGACCAAGAAGACTATATAGCTCCCACTAAACATCTTGTATATACATGACCTTTTCTTCAGTTTACGAGGATATCAACTGATCTCATTAAATTTAAGATTTTAACTCCATGATGCTTGCTTTGATCCATAAATGGATCTCTCATGCATCCTTAGGATTATTGGATTTTAAAAACTATTATGATTGTGTAGGGAATATTTCAAACATCAACTTTGAGCCCCACTGTGATCATGCATTTAAGCATGGTGGCGTCCAAAGGAAAGGAAGCTAGAGTAAAAGAGTCACCAGCAAGTTTTAGGAACTTGTAAACCGTCCACAGGTGTGAATCATATTCATAAGCATCTAAATAGGATCTGTTTCGGGGTTTTCTGATGTCCTGCGGGAGAGTTACAATTCCGAGACTGGAACCGGACGCCTGTACCTGCAAAATAACGGAGACTCCTGAGAGCTCCGCCTCCAACGGTCAAGTTAGTACCTGATTAAGGAGTAATTAATGCGGAAATTAAAGTAATAAGATCTCTCTAGGTGAGAGTGTTTAATGTAGGTAATCTGCTTTGTTAGCGAGATCAGCCGGTTATTAGTGTGTTCCGTAATGTTTCTGTTCTGTTCCGTTCTTCAGGTGAGATTAATTGCTTGATCCCCTTTAATGAGGATTAATTAAGTATTTATAGTCTTGAGAAGCGTGCCACTCTCTAGGTTTTGGGTAAACCTAGGGCTGACCGGGCCTCTAAACAGGATTGGGCCTTGTTGGCCGGTTTTCCCATTTGGCATAGGTGGACACGTGGCGTGTCTAATTGGTCCGTAGAGGACGTATCTGTGATTGACACGTGGCAGGCTCCTATTGGCCTACGTGAAGGACACGTGGCGGAACCTGGTTGGTCCACTTGTCAGACGGTGATTGGTGGATAAAAATCCCCTAATCATTTGCCCCTCACAGGTGGCACGTGACTGGTCACGTGTCACCTGTGACAAGTGTCGCACGGTGACAGGCGACGGCCTGCTACAGGTGTCACCTTGCAAATGGCCGAGAGATTTTCCCGCCCAAATTTTGAATTTGGAAGCGACCCTTCGCCTTCTCACTTTGCCTATATAAGGAAGTGCTGACTTCGGTCATTTTCACATTTGAGAACTTTGCGAGAACATTCGGACCCCTGAACTTGCTCTGACATTTCGGACCTTTTCTGCCTACCGCCTGTTCTGACAAGCCGACTGCACAGGATTTTCAGAACTTCATCAACCGTCACTCGTTCAGGTAACTCAGTTCTCTTACTCTTAATTTTCTTTTTATTTTTTGAAATGGCACCACGGAAGCACACGACACGACCTAAGTTAGTGATCAGCCGGTCACCGGGGACGGCTGAATCTAGGACTAGGAGTGCCGCCTGCCCTTTTCTGGACCCATCTTTGCCCTTTATACAAAGTCCGACTGTATCTCTGTCTATGCAGAACGTGATGGCCAGAACAAAAAGACTGCTATGATCTCAAACTCGGACGGCTCCTCCCAAAGGGTGCTCATTAGTGAAACATCTGACCAGGCGCCAGATGTAGAAGTGAAACGAGGCGGCTGCCAAGCCGACAGTTCTGAGGGAGGGGTCAAGGTGGTCCCTTCCCATTTCACCGTTGATATGTCTAATTTTCCTCCTGCTCCTTCTAAGGGAGAGGAGGCAGGCCCCTCTGGGAGAGGGGAGGAGTCGTCCTCTTCGGACTCGTCAGAGGACGAGTCCGATTCCAGCTCTTCTGGCCACGCTTCTCCAGGCTCAGAAGAAAGAAACAGCCGCCTACAAGAGGCGAGGCTTTCTCATGCAGTTGAGAAGGGGGACAATTGGGCGGAACCGTCCGCCTCTTACAGAGAGGAAAACACCCCCTACTACTGCACGGTACCCCGAGGCCGGATCGCAGCCATGCAAGACAAAGTGGAGAGCTTCATAGCTAACCACAGAATGGGCTCCGAATTTTTACTGTTCGTGCCGGATCCAGAAGACACTGTCGTCTGGCCGGCTGGTACCAGCTATGATGACGGCTGCTTTGGCTGCTATGTGGCGGCCATCAAAGCTGGACTGCGCTTCCCATTACATCCGGCTGTTCAGCGGATTTTAGATGGGTATGATTTGGGGTTATGGCAGTTAGCCCCCAACTCTTGGGTAAACGTACTCGGCTATGTGGCCGGGTGCGAAATGTACGGGGTGGAGCCAAGCTTTGAGGCTTTTGCCCACATGAACTATCTCAGCCGGACCCCTAAGTCGGGAGGTACCGGCTGGTATCAATTAACAAGCCATAGGGGCTACCTCATGACGAGAGGTAAGGCGAACAAATGGAAGGATTGGCGGAACACCTTCCTTATCATCGAGGGTTCAGACACGGAGCTGAACAAACGCTTTAACAAGTGGAATAGGGATCCGCCTCTTCTCGCAGGCGGCCGCAGCATGCCGCCTGTTCCCCCAAAGGCTAAAAAAGAGATCCTAGACAAAGGACTCTTTAAAGTAGAGACTAGGGTGAACTCTACTTCAGGGGTACGAGAGCAAGTACCCCTAAACTGCGTCCCGAGCTTCAAGTGGCTCTATGACGAGTACTTTTTGGCCGCCTGTGGCCTCAGCAGTCGGTGCTCTAGAGGTAGCCGGCCTGACAAATACTCTGTTTTTTCACGCTTTGTTTACTTGGGATCTTTACTAACTTTGCTGTTTATTTTTTGCAGCTGACGCCATGAGTAAAATAACAGCATCCAAGACTGCGGCGGCCATGTTGCGGGCCTCTCTCATGCAACAGTCTTGTACCGACTCCCCCAACAAGGGGCACCCTTGGTAGGCTTCGAAACTCTTCCTCTTTTAGGAGTTGTCTTATGCATATACTAACTTTTTTTTTTTTTTTTTTTTTTTTCAGTCGGGCACTCCAAGAGCTTCTTCCTCGCAACAGCCGGACCCCAAGGCCCGGAGGACGACTGTTGCAAGCTCTCCTGGGTCTTCCAGGAAAACAGTGACGGCTGAGAAGCAGCCGGCCACTTCTTCTAAAACCCCGGCGGGGCCGCCTAGAAGTATGGACAATTACTTGTAAAAAACTTTTACACTTGCTTCCTTCTTGACTAGGTCTAACTTGCTTTTTTACGCTTGATGCAGCCGGCCCTCAGGGGCTTGACTTGGTAGAGGTAGCCAAGTCAATGATCAAGGTAGTTCCTCCATCTGAAAGGGAGGCGGTCAGGGGTGCCGGCACCCTTGACCTTGATGGGATTGCAGGGGTCCTTGCTGAGGTATACTCTTTTGAGTATTTGAATTCCAGGACGCCTGTTATCTTTTTTGTTTGGAAACTGACGCCTGTTGTTTTTATGTACTTAGGCCCTGCTCCGAGTTAACGGCCTTCGCAAGCCGCTTGATCGGAAGAACAAAGAGGTAAAGGCTGCAAAAGCTATGGCCGCCTCTAACTGTGGTAAGGCAATGTTTCAAATTGCCCAAAATGAAGTACTGACCATTGATATTCTTTATTATCAGGCGCAGGCTACCGCCGCTGTTCGGGCTCAGTTAGAGGCGGCCCAGAAGAAGAATGACGAGCTGGAGGCGACTATCACAAATCTTAAGGCCGAGCTGAAACCTCTTCGCCAAAAAATGTACTCTTACGAAGCCATGGAGAAATCCTTGGCCAACGTAAAAGAACGCCTGGTGAGCCAAGAGAAGAGTCTTACCCAAGAGCTCTCGGAAAAGGCCGAGCAAGAGAAGAAAGAGCTCGTCCGGGAGATGATGGAAGACTCCGCTCAAATCCAGCGCATGACCTGGGGCCGCCTGTTCCCCAATGCCGACTTTGCCTCTTGGGAAAGAACGTACCGCCAGTGTTCGGAAACATATAATCAAGAGATCCTGGCGGCTGCTGAAGAAGAGGCGTTGGGAGATGCGTTGGAGGAGGAGGAAGAGCCGGTTGTGGCGCTTGTGCCACTTGGGGGTAAGGCATCAAAAGAGGATGCAGCTGAAGCCGAGTCCAGCAAGAAGAGTGCTGACCAGGCGGCAGCTGCTAATACTGAACTGCCCCCTTCTTAGGCTTAATGTATTTTTTCCACGGCCTGCGTGCCGTTTTGCTTTGTATTTACCCGGCCAGGAGGCCGGGGCTTTGAATATTTTGCTGGTCTTTAATGACCGGCTTATTTTTAATGAATTTTTGTTTTGCTTCAAATTTGTATAAGTATTTCATATCTAATATCCCATTGTTCACTAGACCGACTGTTGTACATGGCCGAACGTTGCAGACAGGTACAAATAGTTAGTACGCCGCCTATGCCCCTGGACGACTAGTTGTCTGTTTCCAGGATAGACGATCAGTCGGCCATTTATTCAATCGGTATTCGAACTATTTTGTCTGGATCCTTTTTAGGCAGGCGTGCCTGTCTTTTTGTAATTTTTAACCAAGTAGGAAAGTGGTCTGACCAAGTAAATAGAGTATTACCTAGTCGCCCAGGAATTAAGTGGTAGAGATAACAAGCGGCGGGTACCGGTTGTTTCCCTTTATTGCCAATGTTGGCTTTGAACTCATAATTTGTTAACCTAGCAAGAGTAGTGGTTGAGAGTCCCTGTTTGTTAAAAACAGGCGGACGACTCATACCTTTTAGGCTCCATACTAAGTTTGAGTGACTGTTAAGTTAACATAGGAGTTACTTAGTCTTCGTCACAATCTAGATTGAGTAGTAGAGGTACCAGGCGGTGGAGGCCGGCTGATCCTCTTGATTTGCCAATGTTGGCTATTAACTCAATAGGTTACCTAGTAGGAATAGGGGTTTGAGTGCCCTTGTTTGTTAAAAACAGGCGGACGACTCAAACCTTTTAGGTTCCATACCAAATTTGAGGGAGTGACTATGAGTTAACGTTGGAGTTACTCAGTCGCCGTCACTTTTGTTTGAGAAGTAGAGGTACCAGGCGGCGTAGGCCGGCTAGACCCCTTGATTCGCCAATGTTTGTTGGCTATTAACTCAATAGGTACCCCTGCATTTATCCCAAGTAATACAGGCGGTCATCTGACTCAGATGTCAACTGCTACCACTGGTTTGGTTAGTGATAGAGTTATCCTTGTCTCAAAAACGGCTACGTGGTTGCCCTTGGGGACAGTCGTATAGGTGCCGTGTAATTAGTTTATAGAACAATGTTCCACCCAAAAGGGAGCTGCTCTCTGCGACGAATTTCATCCGGAGGGATGCCGTCGGACGCCTGCTATGATGTTGGGACAGATCGTATTAGTTTTGTAGATTTGATCAGTTGGCTTGGCGCCTGGTCTGATCATTCGGCCGGTGGCCTTGGAAAGTTCTTGGTGAACGTAGGTGCTAAGTAAAAGAAGGGTAGCCGCCTGTTAGGCACAGGGTCGGCCAGGCCCTAATCTTTTTAGCTAAGTATTGTGAGTAAAATACTCATGGAGAGTAGCCGACTGTAAAGGTACAGACGGCATGCCCTCTGAAGATGAGTGAAAACTCAATGGAGAGTAGCCGACTGTAAAGGTACAGACGGCATGCCCCTCTGAAGATAGAGTGAAAAACTCAATGGAGAGTAGCCGACTGTAAAGGTACAGACGGCATGCCCCTCGTAATACAAAATTGAATAGTAAGTGCAAACTTTATTAAGTAGCTCTTTACTTTACATCATTCAGAAGAAATATTTTTTAAGATTATCTACATTCCAAGTTTGAGGCAACGGTTGTCCGTCTGGTGTTTCCAGACGGTAGGTACCGTCCCTGACTTCCTCATAGATTCGGTAGGGTCCTTCCCAGTTGGGAGTTAGTTTGCCAGACTCATTAGCCCTACCAACTGCTTCCATTTTTCTAAGTACAAAGTCCCTACTTTGAGTGGACGCCTGTGTACTTTTTTGTTGTATGATCTAGTCATTCTCAGGCGATAGATCTCATGGCGCAAAACAGCATTGCCCTCTTTTTCAGGAAGTGAGTCTAATGCCAAGCGCATGGCTTCCTAGTTTGCCTCTTCGTCATATAGCATTACTCGAAGAGTCGGCTCGTAGTGTTCTATTGGAAGAACAGCTTCCGCACCGTAAGTTAGGAGGAATGGAGTTTCTCCAGTCGCCCCTTTTTCAGTCGTCCTAATGGCACAGAGAACATGTGGTAGTTTCATCCGCCCATAGGCCGCCTGCTCGTTCAATCTTTTTCTTGAGACCGTCTGAGATGATTTTATTAAAGGCTTCTACCTGGCCGTTTGCTTGTGGACGGCCGACAGATGCAAAGTAGTTTGCAATTCCTTGGTCTCCAACCAGCTTTTGAGAACAGGCGTCTCAAATTGGGGACCATTATCAAAAACCATAGACATGGGAACCCCGAACCGAGTGATGACATTTTTCCAAATGAATGAAATTACATCTTTCGTCTTGATTCCCTTTACAGCCTCCGCCTCTACCCATTTAGTGAAGTAGTCGACTGCAACAAGTATGTACCTTCTGCCGCTTGTAGCAGGCGTATATGGACCCAGAATGTCCATGCCCCACTTAGCAAACGGTAGTGGGCTGTGAATGGTAGTGAGGTCAGTAGCCGGACGGTGAATTAGTTTGCCAAACCTTTGGCACTTGTCACATTTTTTCACCATCTCCATTGCATCTGCTTCCAAAGTAGGCCAAAAGTAGCCTGCCGCCTTGCCCTTTGAGCAAGCATCCTACCACCTATATGAGAAGCACAGTAACCAGAATGAAGATCATCTAGTATCTCTCGTCCCTTTTCTGGAGTAACACACTTTAAGAAGGGTTGAAGGTACCCCCTCTTGTGAAGTTCTCCCTTAATCATTTCAAAACAGGTGGCTCGTTTTTTCAGTGCTGCGCCTGTTGAGTATCATCCGGCAGTGTACCGTTTGTCAGATATGCCCTAATTGAATCCATCCAGGTTGAGCTTCTGTCTAGGATTCCAATAGGGCTTTCCTCGATGTTCTCTTCTCCATTACTTCCCAAAAAACAGTTCGAGGAGTATCAGAGGAGGCGGATGATGCTAATTTTGACAGTGCATCTGCCTGGTTGTTTTCTGATCTCGGGCACTTGGATCAGATGGAAATCCTCAAGGGAGCCGACTGCTTGTCGGACCGCCTGTAAATACTTGATCATGGCCGGATGGGTTGCTTCTATTCGCCATTGTACTGACTCACTATCATTGTGAATCAGAACAGGCGTCTATTTTTCTTGCCCCTGCCGCCTTGCACATGCGGATCCCGGCAAGTAAAGCTTCATATTCTGCTCATTGTTTGAAGCCTGAAAATTGAAGCGTAGAGCATACTCGAACCTGTCGCCCTCTGGAGACTGACATACGACGCCTGCTCCACAACCATTTGAAGTAGAGCTACCGTCCACATATACCTTCCATACTTGGTCTGGAACTTGAGAGTCAGGAGGACGAGTCATCTCTACAATAAAGTCAGCAAGGCTTGCCCTTTACTGCTTTTCTAGGCTCGAAAGTAAACTTCGAGGCTCTGTATTTCTATGGCCCATTTGATCATTCGGCCTGACGACTCCATGATGGTCAGCGGCCGCTTGATAGGTTGGTCTGTATACACGACGACTGTATGTGCCAAAAAGTAGGGCTTCAATTTTTTAACAGCCATGAAGAGTGCAAGACCAAATTTCTCCACTAGGGGATACCTCAACTCGGCATTTTTCAGTACGTGACTGACAAAGTAGACCGGGAGCTGACAGCCGTCCCTTTCAGCAAGGAGAACAGCGCTTAACGCATGATCAGAGACGGCCAGGTACATGTAGAGAACCTCTTTGGGCAAAGGGCTGACCAGCCTCGGCAAGGAATGCAAGTGAACTTTTAATTTCTGGAAGGCGGCCTCAGCATCCGGCCCCCATTCAAACCTTGCCTTTTTCTTAATTGCCTGGAAAAAGTATAGGCATTTGTCGCCTGATCGGATTAGAATCTTCCCAAGGCCGCCAGACAACCGTTAACTTCTGAACCTCTCGGATGGTACGAGGCGACTGCATGTCAATGACCGCCTGCACCTTCTCAGGGTTCGCTTCTATTCCTCTCTGATTGATAAGGAATCGAGAAATTTCCCAGACTCAACTCCAAATACACATTTCTTGGGATTTAGCATGACATGGTGCCGCCTGAGTGTGGCGAAAGTTTCTCGGAGATCTGACAGATGATCTTTCTGAAGTTTAGTCTTGACAATCATATCATCAATATATGCCTCGACGTTTCTCCCAATATGATCAAAGAACACTGTGTTTATCATTCGTTGGAAGGTAGCCGGGGCATTCTTAAGACCAAACGGCATGACCGTGTAACAGTATAACCCCTGATCAGTGACGAAGGCCGTCTTCTCCTGATCTTTCTTCCATAAGGGAATTTGATGGAAACCAGAGTAGGCGTCCATAAAGCTCATCAAAGCATGGCCGGCTGTTGAGTCGACCAGGTTATCAATTTTAGGCAGAGGGTAACTGTCTTTGGGGCACGCCTTGTTTAAGTCTGTGTAGTCTACACACATTCGCCAGGTTCCATTCGGCTTTTTAACAAGCACCACATTTGCAACCCAGTCTGGGAAGTAACATTGCCGAATGAACCCTGCATCAAGTAATTTTTTAACTTCGGCGGCTGCCGCCTGACTTCTTTCTTCGCCATGGTTCCGCTTCTTTTGCCGTACCGGCTTCTTTTTCGGATCCACAGCGAGTTTATGTACCGCCAGATCAGGACTAATGCCTGGAATTTCATGGACTTCAAATGCAAAGATGTCCTTGTATTCTTTCAATAGGTTGTGAAAGTCGTCACCAAGGTTTCTCAGAGCAGTCGTCCCAACTTTGACTGTTCGGTCAGGACGTGAGTCGTCTAAGATCAGGTCCGCATGCTCACCAGCCGGCTGAGGGCGGAACTCATCCGGCCGCTCCTCTGCCAATGATTGCTATTTTCTCGCTTTTCTTGCGGACTCTGTCTGGGACGCCTTTCTCTTTTTGCCGCCTGCTTTCCTGAACAGGCGCATTCTCCTTGACATTGTCAAGGTCTGTTTTTTCTCCACTTGACCCAGTGGCCAAAACAGTGGGCTTGACATCCGAGAGATAGCACTCTCGGGCCATCCTCTGATCTCCCCTTAGGAGCCGACTGTTTCCATTATCCCTCTCAAACTTGAGCAACATAAGAGACGGATTATAACAGCCTTGGAATTATTCAGGGTTGGTCGACCAGAATCATGTTGTAGGCCGAGAGTTCCTCTACTACTAGGAACCGGACTTACCATGTGTCGTCCTTCCCCTTTTTCGCCCAGGCGAATGGGTAAATCTACTCGTCCCAGTGGGTGGACGACTCCTCCTCCAAACCCTATTAAAGGGTGGGAGGCCGGATGTATGCAGTCAGTCTGATATTTCAGTTTCGACAGACATTTGCTGCTGATGAGATCTGAGGAGCTCCCGGTATCTATGAGGATTCGGCCAACTCTCTGGTTGGCCACTTTACATTCAATAACGAGAGGGTCGTCATGCGGCCCCCTTACCCCTCCTAGATCCTCTTCAGTGATGACAATCTCAGGAAATGTATATTTGGACGGCCGTTCTTGGTGAACGGAATTTACATCTAACCGCCTTATATTATCTTTGTTGCCCCTAATAGTGGGGCCGCCTCCTGAGAAGCCGCCTGCAATGGTGTAGACGACTGCATCATCTGTATCGGAGCTGTCGGCCTGTTGATTCTTTTTGGCCGACAGCTTTTTTGAGGAAGTGTTCCCCGTAGATTTTTTGACATAAGTGTCAAGATCACCTTGCTCAGCCAGGCGGTCTAGGTACCGCATGAGACTGATGCATCATTGGTGTGATGACCAACGTCATCATGATAAGCACAGATTTTATCTTGGTTCCGGTTGTTTGCAGAACCCTTCATGGGGACCGGCTTCTCAATTGAGATCCGTCCCTTTATTTCTTTTAGGATAAACTGGTTATCCTTGTTAAACACATACTTTGGGGAGTATGGTTTGAATTCTTTTTTCTTTTTCTGGGCCGGCTGTTTAGAGGAATCAGCCGCCCAGACCTCTTTTCTTTTCTCATCTTTGTTTGACGACTGTTTCTGTCGTCCTTCTCTTTTGTCGAACCTTTTCCCGTCCGACTGTTTTATCGTACACAGATCAGTCGCCTGTATATAGGCTTCTGCTTCAATCAAGGCCTCTTGAAGAGTCGCCACCCTTTTTCGAACCAAATCAAATTTGAAGGTAGACCCGTCTTTGAGACCTCTAAAAAAGTCGGTATAAGCTACCTCATCCGGTAACCCTTGAATCTGTATTCTCATCAGGTTGAACCGCCTGATGTAAGAACGAAGCCCCTCCTTCTCGCCCTGCTGAATTGTTCCCAAATCAAGGGTCGTTTTCTTCGCAGGGATGTTCATGGCGAAGTTGGAGGCAAATAAGTAAGCAAGCGTCCTGAAGCTATTTACACAACCAGTCGGCAGGTTGCCGAACCATTGCTGTGCGATTCCCTTGAGAGTCGCTGGGAAACACTTGCACCAAGTGGGATCATCCAACCCTTGAAGGTACATCAGGTTGGTGAATGCCATCAGATGGTCTTC